>NC_023749.2:23878965-24225345 GCF_000499845.2 Phaseolus vulgaris
CGCGAGGTATCGCCTGTAAGGGGTCATCCAGGTGTCTCCTTCCTCCAAGGTGCATACCTGTACGCCCTTCTCTTCTTCCGGCGAGGTCGCGTAAGTACTGATGCAGGGTGCCGTCGTCGTACCTTGACTCAAAGAGCGATGGCTCCTTGGCTTTCCTCTTGCTGTACTAATGTGAAGGACATCCACCCTGTTGTCCGCCACAAACTTTCGCGGCGTTTTGAGGGTCTCTTGGATGACAGTCCTCTGTCTTCCCCCTTGCCTGAGCTGGCCAGCTTGGCAAGCAGGTCAGCTCTTGGCATTTTGCTCCTAGGGACATGCACCAACTCAAAGGCGGCGAAGGCTCCCTTCAACACCTCAACGTACCTCAAGTATGCGGCCATTTGTGGATCCTTTGCCTGATACTCCCCTGTTACTTGCCCTATGACCAATTGTGAGTCACTCTTTGCCAAGAGGCTTTGAGCGCCCATTTCTTTAGCCAAAAGCATCCCAGCAATCAACGCCTCGTACTCCGCTTGGTTATAGCTTGCTTTGAAGGCGAAGCGTAAAGCTTTGCTCGATCAACACTCCGTTAGGCCCTCCAAGATTATTCCAGCACCACTCCTTGCTGGTTGGAGGACCCATCCACAAAGAGCATCCACTTTGACCCCAATTCTACTCTTGAGGATCTCCTCCTGGTGAGAGCTCTGCCACGAAATCAGCATAGACTTGCCCCTTGATGGATCCCCTGGGTTCATACTGGATATCAAACTTTGACAGCTCCATCGCCCAGCGAACCATCCTCCCCTCTACATCTGGCTTCTGAAGTACTTTCTGGATGGGGAGATTCGTCATCACCACCACTGTGAAACTGTGGAAATAATGCGGAGCCTTCTGGCTGAGAACACCACTCCTAATGTCACCTTCTCTAGTGACTGGTACCTCATTCTGGGCCTTGCAAGGCCTTGCTTACGAAGTAGATGGGCCTCTACATTTGGTCTTGCTCCTGGACCAGCACAGAGTTGATGACCCATTCTGTTATTGCGAAGTACAATCGGAGGGGACGCCTGCCCGTGGCTTGCAAGCACAGGTGGCGTCGCCAAGTATTCCTTCAACTTGAGGAATGCGGCTTCACACTCATCTGTCTATGCGAAACGACTATTCCTCTTCAGACACTGGAAGTAGGGGTGGCCCTTCTTCCCTCCAGCAGACACAACCATGACAAAGCTGCCATCCTCCCAGTCAATTGCTGAACTTCTTTAACTGAGGTTGGGCTCCTCATGGCTATATAGATGCACACTTATCAGGGTTCGCCTCTATTCTCTTTCAGTGAGCATAAATCCCAAAAACTTCCCTGCCTCCCACGCCAAAAACGCATTTTCTGGGTTTAATTTGAGGCGGTACTTTGATATGGTAGCAAACAGCTCTTCTAGATCCGCTGCGTGCTGCCCTCTTTCCTATGAAGTCACCACCATGTCATCTACGTAGGTCTGGACGTTTTCTTCGCAGCATAGGTGCAAGGACCTTGTCCATTAGCCTTTGGTAGGTGGCGCCTGCATTCTTCAACCCAAATGGCATCACCATCATGAACGCTGTTTTACTCCAAGAAACTCAGCATTTTGCAGCCCGAGGCGCTATCTACTAACGCGTCGATGTTGGGCAGCGGATATGAATCTTTGGGCATGCCTTGTTCATATCTGTGAAGTCGACGCACATCCTCCACTTCCCATTCGCCTTCTTTACTAGAACTACGTTGGCTAGCCACTCAGGGTATTGTATCTCCCTGATGTGCCCCTGCACTTAGCAGCTTCTGCGTCTCTTCCTTCACGACGAGGCATAGTTCTTCGTTGAACTTCCTCCTTCTCTGTCGCACAGGGCGAACCTTGGCGTCCACGGTAAGATGGTGGCACAAAAAATCTGGGTCGATGCCTGGCATGTCCGCCGCAGTCCACGCGAATGCATCTAGGTGGCGCGAGATCACTGCAGCTACCTCTTCTTGTTCTTCCTGGCTCAAGAAGCGTCCTAATTTGAACACCTTACCCCCTATCTTCCTTTCCACTACGTTGTCTACTGGTTGGGGTCGCTCACCTTGCACGCTCTCTGCACGAGACTCATTCCTGCGGTCCTCTTCTATAGGCGTCGCCCTATCGGATGCATCGGGCGTCGCCTCCTCCGATGCTTCTTCCATGGGCGAGGCCTCTGGGTATACTTCTTCCATAGGCGAGGCATCACCACCACTTTCTTCTGCGCACACATCCTTTATAGGTGTCGCCCCTATGGGCGTGACCTCAACAGGCGAGGACTCCACGGGCGTCGCCTCTTCTAATGATTCTAACTCCATTCGCGAATCTGAAATGGGTGGTCGTTCAACCACCATGACCACGCCTCTCTTTGTCTTCAGGCTATTTTCATAGCATTTTCGGGCCTCTTCCTGATCTGACTTGATTACAATCACTTTGCCACTATGATCGGGTAGCTTCATCTTCATGTGGCGCGTGGAAGACACTGCCTTAACCTATTCAGCGCTGGTCTGCCTAACAAGATGTTGTAGGATGAATTGGCATTTACCACCAAGTATCGAATACTCTCGGTACGGGACGCCGCTCCATCAGTGATCATTGTCCTCAGCTCCAGATGGCCACGTACCTCCACTGGGTTTATCTGCAAACCCATACAAGCATCCAGTATAGGGTCTCAGCAGGTCAGGGGATAACTGCAACTTGTTGAAGGTCGACCAAAACATGACGTCTGCAGAACTGCCCTGGTCGACGAGAACCCTGTGTACTTTTCTTCCCGTTGTGACTACTGAAATGACCACGGGTCATTATCGTGTGGGACGACATCCCGCAAGTCAGCCCTTGTGAAAACGAGGTCTGACTCCCACGGGTCATCCGGAAACTCCTCAGCGACTGAACTCACTGACCTCACATATTTCTTACGCTGAGAGGCAGTGGGTCCTCCTCCGAAAAAGCCGCCTGAAATGGTGTGTACTTCTCTGTGAGTCGGTATTTCGTGTGCTTGACCCTCCTCTGGTATCGCCATGGCTGTGGTCGTAGTAGACCCAGCGAGAAAATCTTTTAGGAAACCATTCTTCACAAGCTCATCCAACTGATAGCCCAACGCTAAGCAGTTGTTAATATGGTGGCCGAATGCCTCGTGAAATTTACACCACAACTCTTTGTGGGGTCCCACCACCTTGTCAGACTTCATCGGTGGTCTCAACCTGTCTGCTATGTTGGGCACAACGATGAGGTCTTTAAGCTCCACCACGAAATTGTGCCTCAGGGGTCTATTTCCTTCTCTCCTTCCCTCTGCTCGACCCTAGGCTGGGTCCTTCTTACCTCGTAGGGGCGCTTCCTGTCTTGGTTCTTTCTCTCTGTGGCGGCTTCGTGGACCCTAGCGGGTTGTGTGCGCATATCCGCTCTCGGGCGTGCGGCGCGACAGTTGTGCGTTTCTCGTACACCTCCCCCTCTGAGGCAATATGCTCTACTGCACGACGCCTTATTTTAGCAAAAGTCTTGGGGCGATTGCGAATGAGTGATTCGCAAAAAGGCCCAGGACACACCCCCTTTCTGAATGCGTACACGATCATGGGCTCCTCCTTGGTGCCAACCTTCACCACATGCGCCCAAAAGCGGCTTATGTACTCCTTCAAAGTCTCACCTTGATACTGCTTCACGTCGAACAGGTCGTATGAAACTGGGGGTGGAGCCCTGTTGGCTAGATACTGCTCTCTGAATAACTGTGACAGCTGTGTGAAGGACGTGATATGACCCTCTGGGAGGCTGACGAACTAGTCCATGACCATCCCAGTCAAGCTGCTCATGAAGAGCTTGCACCTTATGGCATCAAAACCGCCTACTAGCATCATCTACGTGTGGAACGTAGTGAGGTGCGCCTCAGGGTCCTCTATCCCCGTGAAGGTTACTTTGGGCCCCGTGAATGTGTTGGGGATCGCTGTCTCTAGGATCGCCTATGAGAACGGCGTGGAGAATTCTCTTGGTGGGGTGACAGCCTCAAGCTCATCTGCATCGCGCAATTCGAAGCGTTGGTACGGTAGAGCTCATCGTTTCTCGCCTGAGATGCCGCGAGATCCGCTTGCATGCGCACTTGCTCCGCTTTCGACGCTGCCATTGCTTCTTGCAATCCCTGCATCATACCCATGAGTTGCTTCATGGTCATCTCTTCATTCTCAGCGCGCGTCGAACCTTGTCTCGTAGATCTTATCATCTTGAACCGCTCCTAGCTGTCGTGCAATTCCAAAGGGTAGAGGAACTTGTGCTTCGAACGAACGCGATCGTACAGCGACTCAACCAAAGCAATCGATGAAAACTGCACCAATTTTTCTTTGGAAAAATCGTGAGGAAACTAGGTTGGAAACTGCAACTGGAACTAGAAAATTGTGTGATGGGACTGATGTTTTATATCTGCCCCACGGTGGGTGCCAAATGTTCCCGCCGGTTGACCAGGGTCGTTTTTATGCGTGGCTTGTCCTTGCGAGCTAGGGCACCTTCGTTCTGCTCCGTCTGTCGCGGCCGTTTGCACTCCGACGATCAAGTCACCTAGCGAGAAACATCAAAGGTGACACACCTCCGTATCGGAACACCGTGACTGGATGCTCTGAAGGTGGTCAAAAATACTAAGTAACTAATACCGTGTTGCCCTAATTGTCTGTGCGCACAGTGGGTGCGCAGCGAAACAACTAGGGTTTACGTGTGTGTAAAAAAACTGCGAGAGTTAGGTCAAAACTCGGATCCCTTTCAAACGTCCCAAGGCCCCATTTTATACACCTCCCGCATTTAAAGCGCGTTAAAGCGCATTGGAAGTGTATCAAAATGTGCCTTAAAACATTTGATACGTAAACTAAATTAACGCGTACCTTAGCGAACTTTCAGGAAAATATTAATATTCTAGTGTTTATTGCCACGTGTTCTTCTGACTAGATCGTTATTCTACGCAGAGAGCCTCACATCGTCGTAACCCAACTTGGGGTTATTCCATTGTGCGAGTCCTCTTTCCTCGAAGTGCATCTGGCGCGTGGGTGACTTTCTGGGTGCCAACTCAGGCGCCCCAACCTCTAGTCACTTCACCTGGAAGTGTATCTACCTTCCTCTCGCACTACGCACGTGGTTTGCCCCTGGGCGTGGCCCTCTCGTGGGTCGTATCTATACCAGGGGCCTCCCAGCGGTGGCATGAGTACTTCACGAGTCAGGTTACTCCCTACTGGTACTAGAAGTATGGCCTTGAAGCCACCTTTCTCTTCTCTTCGTTACTGTTCTGGGCTACGTCTTAACCCGGCGATGCTTCAACCTGGCGACACCCTCTCCTGGCGACGCCTTACTTTTGCGACGCCTTTTCTTGTCGACGCCTCATCTTGGCGACGCCTCATCTTGGCGACGCCTCATCTTGGCGATGCCTTATCTTGGTGACCTCTCAAGCGCTCAGTCTGTTGACTTCCTTCCTTGGACTCCTCGAGTGGTCCCACTATATGTTGACTTTGGCTTAATCATTGACTTTGACTTTGGTCAACGCCCGGGGACGGGACGGTACAATTACAGATAAAGTTCAAATATTGTAAATACAAATTTACAAGAAAGATGGAAATCTATTAAGTGTTGTTCATTCCCCAAGGTCGAGGGGCACCACCTTCCCATCGAGGATCTAGTTGCCAGGGTCACAATTGGAGGTGTCAATCCCTGGGTTTTCGCACGTGGCTTGGGCCAGAGCCTCCTTAAATCGCTTCTCAAATGTGCCGGCCATGTCGTCGATGAGTTCCTTGTTGGACTTCTCCAGCTCCTCGACCTTGGAGTTTTGGGAGGCTAGCTGCTTGTCCAGGAATTCCTTCTCCACTTGAAGTTTGTTCACTTCAGCTTGGAACTTGCCATTTTCAGCTTGGAGAAGGTTGAGACCTTCAATCTTCACAGCTACCTTCTCCTCAGTTTCGCTCAGCTTTGCCCACAGGACCTTGGAGCTTTCAGCGGCCACCCTCAGCTCAGCAACCTCCGCCTGCAAGGGAGCCAAGGAGCCCAGAAGGTTAGCATATTTCTGACCAGCCTCGTGCAGTTTCAGGTTGGCTGCCTCCACTTCCTTCTAGGTCTCCATCAGAGAAGCTTTGTAGGCGCTTTCCTTTTGCTCCCAAAGTTGTGCGTGCTTTAGCTTCTCCTCCTTCAGGGTGGCCACCTCTCGCTTGAGAGTCTGAAGGGCTTGCATCTCGATGGCCTTGGTTTTTGCTTGTGCGAGCCAATCGAGTACAATGGCAAGGAAGGCCCCCATGTAATAGGGCATGCCTTCCTTCTTAGCCACGCCAAAAGAGCTTCCCGACGACCTATTATTGAACCCCCTCATTAGTTGCATGATGGCGAGGGGGATTTCTAGGGTCTCTGGGGTAGCTGCTTGAGCGACAGGTGCTTGAGTAGATGGTGGCACAGATTCTGCCCCCTCCTCTTGGCCCAGTTGTTATGTGGGAGATGTGGCGCTAGGAGGGTTGTCCCTTAGAGACCCTCCACCTTGGGGGGATGCGGATCGCGAGGAGATGACTCTATTGGTCCTCCTCCTCTTGAAGACCTGCGCCTCGCCTGAGCCTTCGTCATCGATTGCAGCGATTGGAGGAGGAGGTGAGTTGGGTGTTTGGAGAGTGTGGGATGAATTGGTTGTTGGCGCAGTATGTGGTGAATTTGGACTTTGTGGGGTTTCTGCGGGGTTTCTCTCAGCCATGGAGGTGTCAAGGGCGCCAACTTTCGCAGCAGTCGCCTTGGTGCGAGCTTTTAAAGCCTTGGCCAGAGCGAGACACCTAGACGAGTCCATCACTGAGGCTGCACCAAGACAAGCAAAAGAACAAAGGGTTAGAACCCATACCAGTTAAGCACGAAACATCAGATACACATGGTTACACACAGAAGCTTGGAGCAGATAACAGCACACACAGCAATAAGAGAAAGCACATTAAATTCACGAGTTGTAACTCGTGAGTTTAGGCGCAGATTCTCCTACCAAAGTACTGAGACAGGGCGTCCGCATCAAACTCACAAGCTATGAGCTCCGCGGTGTTGAAGACAATTCCCATGCCAGCCAGAGCCACACATACCTCTCTATCAGCAGAGGGTAGTTCGTCTAGGGACCTGGGCTTAATCAGCCTTGGCTCTTCCACCCAGTACAAGGGGAAGCCATCCAGGGCTGTGGGGTCGCGTTTTGTGCAGCACACCTTGAAGAACTTACCCTTCCACCCTTTGTAAGAGTTCTGGAAGAGGGTGAGTGATGTGATTCCACTAGCACACTTTGAATGATTCTTGACATTCTTAGGAATCATCTTGAGTTGGATATGAGATAGGCACTTTATCATAGAATTGGATCAAGGTTCTATGAACAAGAACTCACCAAAACTAGTACCAAAACCCAAACTCATATGGAAGTTCCAATTATTGTCAAATTGAACCGATTAAATTGGAAAGAAAAGCAAATGCACCGAACAAAATGGAATTAAACTGAAATGTACCGAACATAAAAGCTAGAAAATGAAAGTAAAGCAAGAATGAAACGGCAGAAATACAAAACCGAAGCAAGAACACCAAGAATGCCGAACAGAAATTCAAAGGAAGTGTACCGCCCTGGTGGTCGGGTATGATGACGTGGCACCCTGCTATAGTGTAGGCGTGTTGACAAGGCGCCAGGTTGGCAAGAAGGGAAGGAAGTCGGGAGGCACGTGTAGTCGCCGATTGTTAAGTTGGCGTGTTCCGATCTCCAGCTTACCAGAATAGGCGATCGCCAGGTTGAGGATGAAGTCGCCAGATGCAGACTCAGGCGACCAAGCAGTCGGAGATCGCCAGAACAAGCACATCGCCGAAGGTAAAGGAGAAGCAGATTATGAAGGCGGCCGGCGAGACCACAGGGAAGGTGTATGAAGACCCTAACTCGCCAGTTTCAGTAGGGATCGCACTCCTAAGTTAGCTATGCACTGGGCAGTACCATGCATAGGTAACTTAGCCAAAATGAGAGTAGAAGCAGCGCCAAGTCAGGGAGCCTCCAGATGATGGCACGTGTACGGTTGGATACGAGCCACGTGTCCAAGTCTGTAACTGCCAGGAGAGAGAAAATCACCAGGTACATAAGAGCTCTTAACGGACTTTCTGAGGTACGCACGTTCAGTTCATACACTTTACGCTTGCGAGTGACAGAGCTGTTTGTGAGAGAGAGTTTGCACGGTTCTAGTTCATCAGCTGAGAAAGATGTGTGAAGAGTTAAAAATACAACAGGTTTTCGCTTCAGTGGAGCACCCACAAACAAATGGGCAGGTGGAGTCTGCAAATCGAGTGCTGCTCAGGGGGCTGAAGCGAAGACTAGACAAGGCCAAAGGAGGCTGGGCAGAGGAGGTCCCCAGGATTGTATGGTCTTATCACACCACCCCACAGTCCAGCACCCATGAGACACCCTTCAGCCTTGTCTATGGGACAGACGCCATGATTCCTGTGGAAATACAGGAGAGCTCCCCCAGATTCTTGAACTTCGTTGCTGAAGAGTCCAATGAAGAGCGTAAGGTGAATCTGGATCTGCTAGACGAAGTGCGGGAAGAGGCCAGAGTCAGTGCTGAAGCTGTGAAGAGAAGAGTGGAGCGGAGGCACAACTCTAAAGTGAGGCCCAGGCGTTTCCAGGAAGGTGATCTGGTGATGAGAAAGGCGCATCAGAATGACATGCAGAACAAGTTATCCCCAAAGTGGACAGGCCCATACAGAGTGGTGGAGACCTTAGAGAACGGAGCCTATCGCCTGGAGACTTTGGAAGGAGGAGCAATCCCCAGAACATGGAACGCCACCCATTTAAAATTTTATTTCAGTTAAAGTTGTACAGTAATAGGCGTTCTCGCGCTAAAAGACACATGTTTGTATGTGGTGGAAACAGCTGAACAGACAAGGGGGCACTCTTTTCCCTAAGGAGGGTTTTTAACGAGGCCACCCAATTAAAGAAAAATTCCAGCATATAAAGCGTGCTCAAGTATTAAAGTTAAAATCCTCCTTGCCCAAGGTGCAAGTGCAGGTGATTGGTTAGGCCCTACTTGCCCTAGGCGCAAGTACTGGCACCGGTCTAAGTCTTCCTCACCCCAGGTGTGAGCGCAAGCAGTTAAAGGTTTGAAAAGCCAGGGGTGCTAGTAAGACCAAGGGGGGGAAAGGAAAGGTTTTGACAAAACGTCCTTACCCACTTGGCATACACCAATATTGGCCCAGTAAGACTCTTAGTCAGAAACCCTTCTCACCCCAGGAGTGAGACAGGGAATGAACGACTCAACCCGCCAAAGGGTGATGACCTTGGGGAAAGTAAAAGGGGTTAGCGAGAAACACTTTTCTTTCCCCAAGACGAGGCATCCCCTTGAGCGATCGATGTCAAAGTCCTTTATGCACTTAGCGCTAGAGCGACAGAGAAAGCTAAGTAAAGACTAAAGAGCGATCACTGATGAGTCGTCAGTAATTGGCTAGTAGTGCAAAGCAGCGCACGAGGACTGTTAAACACCAAGCTGAGGGAATAGCCAGTCGTGATCAAGCAGAAGCAAAAGAGTAAGAGAAGCAGATCGCGCTAAGCCTAAGCTGGTTAACACTTAGTCGTGCGCAAAGAGTAAGAGAAGCAGATCGCGCTAAGCCTAAGCTGGTTAACACTTAGTCGTGCGCGAAGTAAAAGACGAAGCTCAAGATCGCGCTAAGCCTAAGCTGGTTAACACTTAGTCGTGTGCGAAAGGAAAGGTAAAGCCCAAGATCGCGCTGAACCTAAACTAGCTAACAGTTAGTCGCGCACATAAAGATAAGTGAAGTTCAAAGAAAATACAAATGAAGAAACTTATGCAACAAAAGAAGCTCATACAAATTGAGAGTTTACATTCATAGCCAAGTCTTATACAATTCCAAAGTGCGAAGAAAGAAAAACTGTACAGAAGCTAAATTTACAGAGAAAAGAAGGGTTTAAGGAGCAGGGGGGATGAGCTTTCCATCCACCACTTCATGGTAGATGCTGAACTGCGAGAGGTCCAGGTCCGGGAGAACGCATTTGATTTGCTCGAGTGCTAGCTCGAATCCGTCTGTGAGGGCATCAGCACCCACGTTCATCAAATCAGCCTTCTCCACCTCCAGTTCTTGCTTTGAAGCCTCCGCAGCATCCCTCTCAGTGGTGACGGCAGCAAGGGAGGAGGCAGCCTCTGACAGTTTGCCCACCACCTCCTAAAGTCTTTTCTCCCCAGCAGCAGCTGCTTCTTTGGCGGACTCGAGCTCCCCCAATAGCTGAGTATTCTGTTGGCGCAGGGAGGAAGTCTCGGCCTTAAGCTCCACCACCGTGCAGTCCAAGGAGCTAACAGCTTCCCCCATCAAGATCTCTGTCTTGATGGTCTCTTGGACCTGCGCTAGGTACTCCCTCCTAGCTTTCTCCACCATGCCCCGCATCAACTCCACAGATCCTTGGGCAGCTTCAAAGTCACTTCGCAGTGACTCCTTGTCATGCTCAAGATCCTTCACCCTCTTCTCCAGGGCTAGTTGCTTGCGATGCTGGGTGGAAAACTCCAGAGAGAGCACCACCTGCTTGGCCAGGTGCATATCCACCTCATCACCACTCCACTCAACAAGCTCCCGGTTGCTTATGAGTTGTCGGACCAGGGTGATGACCCTGCTGAAGTTTTCGTGGTTGGCCCCAGAAGTGTTTGGGCGCAAGCTGGACCCCCCACCTTCAGCAGTGGCGGTGGGGATTGGCAGTGGTGGTGGTGGACCCCCAGCAAGATGAGCAGGTGGACCAGGTGATTGGCCTGCTGGGGGGGAAGATTGCAGTTGGGAAGTTGGAGGCAACTGCTGGCCTGGAGAAGGAAGGTTGGTAGGCTCTGAAGCAATTTGAGCGCAGGGAGGAGGGGAAGACCCTTCCTCTACTTCCACCACCTCAATCTCCCCAGGCTGGAGAGTTGAGGCCCCCTCAACTGCTGACCTTTTTCTTTGGCGGTGCACCAGAGCAGAGCCTGAGCTCTCCTCTTCGGTTGAAGCAGCGGTAGCAGCAGCGGTTGAACCGGAAGCCCTCACCAGCCTCTTCCTTTTCTTCCCTGGCTCGGGGCCTTCAGCTGGCGCGACCGAGAGTGGAGGGGCTGCGATGGGCTCTGTTGTGGAAGAAGAGGAGCCAGTGCCCTTGGCTCCCCTACGTTTGGCAAGCTCCAGCAGGGCCAGCTTCCTATCTTTTCCCGTCATCGAGTCTGCATACGTGGAAAAAGGAAAGGTTAGATGGCCAAGTTATGCAAGTAAGTTAAAGAACACATAAAAGTATGCATGAAAAAGTGCAGGTATCCGAAGAAGTGCAAGGAAGGCTACCTATATATTTTTTCAGAGCCACCACATCAAACTCATCTTTGATGAGGCGGGCGGAGTTGTACTTGGCCCCCAGGAGCAGCCCACATAGCTCGCGCTCGTAGGGGGCCATAGCTTCGAGGTCCCTGGATTTCTTGAACTCGACTCCAGGAACCCAGTAGAGGGGGTACCCCTCGAGCAGGCTTGGACTTTGAGGGGTAGCAGATATCATGTAGAATCTGCCCTTCCAGTCTTTGAAGGATTGCTGGTACAGGCCCAGGAGCACCTGTCCAGCAACCTCGTTCAGGCTCACCCAGGACCTGTCCCCAGGGTTCTTCGCTTCGAAGAAGTAAAGGAACACGTCCACGGAGGCGTTGTGCCCGAAATGGCTACAGAGGATTTGAAACGCCCGGATGAAGGCCCAGGCATTTGGATGGAGTTGGCAGGGCGCGACGTTTAGCTCCATCATCAGCTCCTTTTCGAAGAAAGTGAAAGGGAGGCGCAACTTTAGTCTTTTGAAAATGGCGGAGTAGATGAAGACAAAGGGCACCCTATTGGTGGCCCTGTCATCTACGCAGATAGGCATCCCTCGAGGAGGGATGCGGATTTGAATGTTGAAGTCGTTCTCCCTGTCGATGGAGCAGGAAGGCTCATCAGGGTTGTGACTTAGCAGGGATTGGAGATGGCCCTCAGGCAGTAGAGTGGAGGTTTCGGCGAGCAATGCCAGGGGAGCCCATTGGTAGACCCTGGCATTGTTGTGGTAGGAGGTAGCCACAGGCGGCGGTGGAGCTGGCACACTCGCGGAAGGCTGTGCACCAGAAGAAGAAGCAATGACGCGCGCGGTTTGTTTCAAGCGAGCCATCGTGAGATAGCTGAAAATGGAGGAAAAACGAAAAGTCAGAATAAATGGGAGAAGGAGGAATGATGAATGTTTCGGTGAAAACAGAAAAGGGAAAGGAAAAGGAGATGCCCAGATGAAAAGAAGAAGAAGAAGAAGCAGAAGCCAGAGTAAGAGCCTGAAAAAACCCTAGCGCGGGTTCGAGAGAGGGAAATGGGGAAGATGAATGCATGATAACTAGAATGATAAATGCAATCGGTAAAGATGACCAAAAAGGGGCCAGGGAAAAGAAAAACCATACCTTTGAATGATCGCAAGAGATTGGGAAGCAGAGAATTTGAAGAAAGATGGGTGCGCAGAAGAGAAGTTCGCAGAGAGTCTGGGAGTCGAATGAAGAAGATGAAGGAACAGTGGAAGGGCGCGCCAATTTGAATAAGAGAAGCGCTAGCGACGCACAACGCTGGCCGTTGATGGCGCCACGTGTCGCGAGATTAAGAGAGGGAGTCCAAACGTTAAAGAAGCAGCACGTGAGGTGGCACGTGAGGCGGCCCCACTTGCCACGTGGACTGAAGGCACGACCACTTAGTCTCTTCGCTGAGAACGAGTTCTCAACTCGAGACTGGGGGGCTTGTGATCCGATCGGTCATCGGTAGTCGATGACGTCAGCATCAGAGAACCACGTGGACCACTCGCAGGGTGACACGTGGACCAGGTGGCAGAGAGGTCGGGGGGACGATCGCCAAGAGAGGTGATCGGTGGTCAGTAACCAAGTTACCACCGACAGATCAGGCGGCAGAGAGGTCGGGGGATAGATCACCCAGAATGGTGATCGGTGGTCAGTAGCCAAGTGACCACCAGCAGATCAGTTCCTAGACTCGCGCCTGGAGGCAGAGCGCGATAAGCGAATAAACACTGATCAGTCATCGGGTGCATTGTCATCGGGGTCTCGTGTTACACGCAGTTAAACTGGGACTGAGGCTCCCAGCGAGAGCGTTACGCATGGACCTCGCATGAACACACCTCAAGGAATCATGCACGAGAGTGGCCTGAGGGAACTAGTAAGCCAGTCGGTGATTGGTGATTCCCTCAACCCATTACGTGCGTGGCATCGTGAAGGGTAAGTCGCCTACACAGAGAGTAACGTTTGGTGAGTGTGCCTAGACCAGCCACACCCGACGTTCTCCTAAGAGTATGCGATTTACCCAGATAAGAGAAGCATCCCAGGTTACTCCGCAAGGGCGTAACTTAGGCAGACAAAGAGAGGCGCTAGAGCCCTTCCAGTAAGTGACACGTGTGTGGTTAGATGTGAGTTGCAGGCCTCCACGTGTCATCATCTGAGAGGGGTGCGGTCCAGACAAAAGAGCACTCCGTACACTAAAGGTACAGACAGGCGCAGCCAAGCGCAGACATGCGCAGACTCTCACGCTCCCCATCGCTGATTCTGAAGGTACGCTTTCTCTGAAAAGCATAGCAGGGTTCTGACACATGCCAGAAAAGCATAACAGAATTCTGTTATGCCCAGAAGCAGGGAAAGAGAGATAAAAGAGAGGATCGGAAGAGAGTGTGAGGGAGAGAAAAAAGAGAGACAAAAAACAGAGTGCAAGTTTTTTCTCACACACGCATTACTAGTTTCCAGTTTCTGGTGGTTCTGTTGGACTAACTTGATCGTCGGAGTGCAAACGGCCGCTAGAGGCGCCGTCTGTGTGTTTTGCAGGTCACATTTGAAGGTTTCTGAGAGAAAGTTCGAAAGGGTGATTCTGCAGGAGACGCAGTCGTGTAGACAGGGCAGAGAGTGCCACGAAGCGATTCCTCCACGTTCGAGTTGCCGGCGGGATCACCTTGAATAAGCTTTCCTGACCTTTCGACGATGTGCCCCTTTAGGCGGTCTCTAACCACTTGATCGCCTAAAACTCACATACGGCGACTATGACGCAAGCCTGGTGACCGCCGGTTATACATACTAGAGATCAGAGAACGCCAAGCCAACAATTGGCGACTACACAGACTTCCCGATGTACTTCCCTTCCGTCAGCCAGGTGTCCCGTTCAACACGCCTATATTATCGCTGCTTGCTGCCACGTCATCACTTCCGATTACCTGATCGGTACACAAGCCCCCCAGTCTTAAGCTGAGACTTGTCCAGCAAAAAGACTAAGAAGCCAAATCATCGTCGATCTACGTGGCACTTGTACGGATCTCCGTACGTTCGTACCCTTTGCCTTTCTGACGCTCCACCAACCCCCTCTTTAATCAAACGACACGTGGCTTCATCAACGGTCGTTTTCAATTGCCGTTTGCGCTTCCCACAACGTTCGAAAACGCTTAAACCCTTCGCGCTATTCACTGTTCCATCATCTTTATTCATCCTCAAGCATTCCAAACGCTCTCTCTGCGAACCCCGAAACTCCTCGTCTCTCTCAATCTTGAAGTTTCTTCAGTGCTCATCCGATCATAAAAAGGTAACCCCTTTACTCCTCCTATTGATATTTACTGCATTTTAATCGGTTTGCATCATCCATTAACTGTCTGAAGCATACGTTGTGGGCTGTATCTCTTTTTTCTCGTAACCTAAGGTTTCGTCCCTGATAACGTCCATCCCAGCGAACCCTCAGTCGTTCGTTCTATCTTCTTCGTCCCCAATCGAGTCATTCTCTGCTAGCTTCATTTCATCCCTTTCTCTTTCCTTTGCAGTTCCTGCGATGGCTCACACGAAGTCCACCGCTAACCCTCCTTCTTCATCGCGAAACCCTCCACCCAAAACTCGTAGGGTTGCCCCTGGGGAAAGGAGATCAACCCGACCTTTCCTTCCACAAGGAGCATGATAGCAAAGTGGCCGTGCTGCCCTGCCTCCCGGGTGAACCGATCTGCGCGGACGATAAGGGGAACAACGGCGAGTTGTTCTGCTTCATCTACACTACCTTGTTCAAGAAAGTGAAGCTTAGGCTTCCTTTTACTCGTTTTGAGAGAGAGTTGCTGACCGAGCTCAACATCGCCCTTGCCCAACTTCATCCCAACAGCTGGGCGTTTGTAAGGGCGTTCCAAATTCTTTGTGCGCACTTGTTGCTGCCGGCCTCAGTCGACGTCTTCCTCTTCCTGTTTGAGGCAAAGAATCCCGGAGATCGCCTCTGGGTCAGCTTGAACGGGATTGCTGGGAGATCAATCTTCTCAATCTTCCAACAATCTTATAAAGACTGGAAAGGGAAGTTCGTGAAGGTGTGCCAGAATGAGCAAGACCCCTCACTGCTTGACGGCTTCCCTTTGTATTGGGTAAACAAGGGGAACAAGGACTCCAAGGACAGCTTCAGGAGACCAAGAAGTCCTGACAACATGGGGGAGTTAGACAAAGATCTCTGTCTCTTCTGGAAGAGCGTGGCTGCCGTCAACATCACCTTCCCCACTGCCTCAATTATTCCCTACGAGTTCTTCGAGAGCCAACTCGAAATACACATAGGTTAGCCCTTACTCCAGTACCAAGTCTCTCACTTCGAGTTAACACTAACTTAGCGTCTTCACCACTCTATTTTGGCATTCCATTATTCTGTGTTGACCTTGATCTTTCATCCATGTACTACTTGTGTCATCTCTGTATGAATGCACTTGCATGTTTTGCTTCTGCCTTGGTTGCTAATCTGTTTTTTGCCTTGTGCAGATAACATGTTGGGAAAAGGGAAACTGGCGGAATTGAGGGCGATCGCCCGATCCCACAAGCTCGCGGCGGTCTCCCAAGCTGCGTCCAACCCGGTGGTGGAGATCGCCGCTGCCCAAGGCAAGACCCCTCCTCGAGGTCCGACTTCTTCTGGAGTACTGCCCGCCCCAGAAAAGGAAGAAGCTAGTCTTGAGGAGATCCAAAAGGAAAACTCCTCAGGTGGTGCAAGAGGAAGAAGATGATGATGAGGAAACCGAGGATGGCCTCGTCGCTAAGAGGAAAAGGGTGGCCACCTCTACACCACCTACACTCCCAACACCAACACCGCCCTCACCTCCAGCTCCACTACAACCAGTCCAAGCAATGCCCCTGGCCGCCGCACCCCCAGTGGTTGAAAGCAGCGGCCCTAACTACCTAGAGGACCCTCCAAGCGCCTCAACACCATTCGTATCAGTTGGAGAGGGTCCTCCTTCCACCACATACATTGTTGGGGCCGCGTTAGGAGACGATGAGGGCGCTCAAGTCTCGCCAATATTGATAACAGAATCCCCGACCTCACCACCACGCCTAGAAGCCCCCCTTGCCCTACAAACTCAAGAGGGTGGTGGTGAAAGTCAACACGAAACCCCTCCAACACCTCCAGCAGCAACCTCAAGCCTCCCAACTTCCTTTGAAGAGACCTTGGGACCCTTCAGAGCCCAACTGAAGACTATGGCGGAAGATCTCCCTTTGATCGTATCAAGAGCTGTGAAGGGCTCACTCAAGAAGCTTCAAGAGGAAAACTCCGCGCTCAAGGAGTCAAACATGATGATAAGGGCTGAGGCTGAAAAGCTCACGTGCAACTTGCTGATGACTTAGCTGGAACACTCAAGGCTGGAGGATGCAATGGACGCGGAGCTAAGAAGCACGCGTAAGGAAGCCTCTGATCTGCGCCAGAAACTGCACCTCCAACTCCAAGAGAAGATTGATTTGGAGAGCAAGCTGGTCCCATATAGGCTCAAGGTGGCAGATTTGGAGGCTGCAAAAAAGGCGGAAGCGTCCAGGGTGGAGAACCTCGAGAAGAGATCGACAGATCGGGAGATTCTCCTTGGGAAGGTCGAGAAGGAAAGGGACAATGCTCTCGCTGAGCTTGCCGAAGCTTGCGAGGAGGCCAAAAAGATTGCTGCAGAGCTGGCCCATGCTCGGGACGAAGGCAAAAAAGCTGCTGAAGAACTCGCTCGAGCTCGTGAGGAAACAGAAGAGCTGAAGAAGCAAACACACGAGCTCGAGCAGAGCGCTACCCAAGTCCTCACCGCCGGGTTTGACGCCGCTCTGGAGCAAGTAGCATGTTAGTACCCGGAGCTCGACCTTTCCATGGTGTCGATCAGCAACGAGGTGGTGGATGGGAAGATTGTACCCTCTGAAGACTAGTTGCCTTCCTCCATCACCTCTTCTTTGTAAAAACTTTATCTGTAATTTTACTGCTTATGTAACTGTTTACCTCTGTGTGCAAACTCGAACAGTTGCTAATTATATGATTTTCACTTCCCGTATGTCGTCTTTCTATTTACTTTGCACGCTTTTACCTTTATTTGTTGTGTGGTTTACCAACATAACTGGTGAAACTTACTCAAACGAATTAACTCAGCAATATTTGAGCCTCACCTTTCACACACTGCTTCGATCTTGAATAAACTGTTAATCTTATAACAACTTATCAAACCGTTAACTCAAAGTAAACTTGAGAAACTATTAACTCTTTAGCGATGACATTTAATATAACTTGTGAACTCAAGGCAACAAACCTTAACATAAGTTACTTACTAGGCAGCAGGTTTTAACTCAAACTAGTATCAAAATACAGTTTACCTGATCTGCTCAGCAAAGTGAGCCCTTATCACCTGGAACTCTTCTGATCGCCGTAGGGTTCTGGCGATGTGACCTTTCTTACCTTCATAACTTGACCATTGTTCCCTCATCTGGGGGTAGAGGCGCCTTTCGGATCCTTCTCTACCTCCCTGAGTTTCAGAACAATGAGCTGGATAGTGATGTGTTCTCTTTGAACCTACTTTAGTTATCTTTTTAACTTCTTTCACCCTTCACGCCATACCTGAACTCGTTTGTACCGTCCCGTATCCGGACGTTGACAAAGTCAAGGTCAAAGTCAACGTCGGGGTCAAAGTCAACATAAGGTGTCGCCTAGGTGAGGAGACGCCATGTGCAAACATCGCTCAGGTAAGGCGTCGCCCAGGTGAAGGCGTCGCCAAGTCAAGGCGTCGCCCAGGTAGGGCGTCGCCAAGGTCAAATGTCACAAAAGCAAGGCAATCACAGTGTTGCTCCCCGATACCCATGGGTAGGAAAGACCATGGAGGGAGCGACGCCGTGGGAAGGCCTCAAACCCCGATGACCCGGGGTAGCAATAAAGAGGAAAGAAAGGTGGCTTTAAGGCCATAGTAATAGCGCCAGTGGAGAGCAACCTGACTCGTGAAACGCCCCTGCCGCCCCAGAGACGCCCTTGGGATAGATACGACTCATGAGGAGAATCACGCCCAGGGCAGCCAGAGGCAGGGTACGAGAGGAAGGTAGATACGCTCTCAAAGTGAGTGACTAGATGTTTGGGGGCATGAGTTGGCACCCAAAAAGTCACCCCTTGCGCAGGTGCACTCCCAGGTAGGAGAACTCACACGAGGAAATACCCCCAGATGGGGTCACGGCGCTGTGAGGCCCTCCACGTGTACAACAGCCAAGTCAGAATAGAAACGCCATTTTGTCAAGTACAAGGCAATTAAAGTTATTTAATACAGTTTCCGTTTCGAGCGTTTAAGGTACTATAAATGCTCCCAAGCGGTTTAAACGTCTTAAATGCGCTGAACGTTTTATAATTAAATGCGCTTTAAGGCGCTTTGAATGCTGGAGTAGCTTAAAGAGCGCCTTGAATGTTGGAAACGGGGTTCGAACTTTTGGCAGACTTTCCCAGAGGACACCCTAGTTGCTTGCTCGAGTCTTGAGGCTACGCACAAGGGACTAGAGAGAGAGGTTGTTTGCCAGAGGGAGAAAATATACACAATACACAGTTTCATTAGACCACCTTCAGAGTGCTAGTCACGGTGCTCTGATACGGAGGTGTAGAGTTTTGGTGTTTCTTGCTAGCTGAGTTGAGCGTCGGAGTGCAAACGGCCGTTAGGGCACCCCCTTTGTCCTTCTTTGCAGGAATCCACAGGTAACCAGTGCCCACAAAGACGTCCCAGGTCAACCGGCCGGAACATTTGGCGCCCACCGTGGGGCCGATTTAAAACATCAGAGCCACGAAGATCTATCAGAGCCACTATAACGTTAGCAGAAGTTGGAGGAAACAACGAAGATGGGGGCTACCACTAGACAAGGTTCCGCACGCGCTGCGAGTGAGGAAATGTCCATGCAGCAGGTCATGGAGATAATGCGGGGGCTGCAGGATGATATGGCGGAGTCGAAGATGGAACAAGAACGCATGCAGGCGGATCTCGAAGCCTCGCAAGCAAGGAACGAGGAGCTCCATCGTGTAAATGAGGAGTTGCGCCGGGGTTTGAGGAACAACAAGGGGCAATGTGAACAAGATGAGATGGAGCATCTCACCCCGCCAAGGGAGTTTTCAACTCCCTTCTCGCAGGAAATCCTGGATGCAGTGATCCCCAACAAGTTCGCAGGACCCAAGGCGATTTTCACTGGGATGGAGGATCCTGAGGCGCATCTCACTGCGTTCCACACGCAGATGGTGTTAGTAGGCAGCTCCGACGCCGCAAGATGCAAGCTCTTCATGAGCACCTTGACGGGAATGGCGATGGATTGGTTTATCAGCCTTCCAAATGGCCATATCACCTCCTTTCGGTAATTGTCGCAGCTGTTTAGGGATCAATACTTGGCGAACAAGGCCCCGCCGCCAGTTTCCTACAATCTGTTTGATGTAAAACAGTATCAAGAGGAGACTTTAAAAGAGTACATTAACCGCTTCGGGGCCCAAGTAGTGAAAGTTGGTACTTCGGAGGAGCCTATGATTGTCTATTCCTTCAGGAAAGGCGGGTGTTCCGGCCCTTTTTGCGAATCTATTATTCGCAATCGCCCAAGGACCTTTGCTGAAATACGATGTCGGGCGGTGGAACACATCGCCTCCGTAGGAGAGGTGTGCGAGAAGCGAACCAGCGTCGTGCCCTCACGCCCGAGGGCGCAGACGCGGGTTCAGCCCGTCAGGGTCAACGAGACCACGACGGGGAGGAAGAAGGCAGAGGGGAGACGCCCCTATGAGACCAGAAAACCCCAGCCCCGGGGTCCAGCAGGAGGCGATCGCCCGGCGAGAGAGAGGGCGAGGCCGGCGAGATACAACTTTGTGGTGGAGTTGAAGGACTTGATCGACGTGCCTAATATAGCCGAGAGGTTGAGGCTACCGGCGAAGACTGCTAAGGTGTTAGGGCCTCCGAAAGACTCTTGGTGTGAGTTCCACGAGGCTTTCGGTCATCACATCGATAACTGTCTGTCGTTGGGTTACTAGCTAGATGAGCTGGTGAGAAGCGGGTTTCTGAAGGATTATGTCGCAGAACCCTCCATGACCGCCGACCTGCCGGCGCCAACGGAATAACAAGCGCACAAGATGCCTGTTCTCGACGAGGTCCACACCATTGCTGGAGGTTTTTCCGGCGGAGGACCCACCACCTCCCAGCGAAAGAAATACGCGAGGGGGTCAACTCGATTGAAGAGAGAATCTTAGGTGATCCGTGGGAGTCGGACCTCGTGTTCACGAGGGCGGATATGCGAGATGTCGTGCCGCACGACAATGACCCCGTGGTCATTTCGGTTGTCACGGCGGGTCGAAAGGTGCACAGGGTTCTAGTCGACCAGGGAAGCTCTGCAGATGTCATGTTCTGGTCGACATTCAACAAGTTGCGGTTGTCTCCCGACCTTTTGAGGCCCTACACAGGGTGCCTATATGGTTTGCAGATAACCAGGTGGAAGTCCGAGGCTACATGGAGCTGAGGACAACGTTCAAAGATGGAGAGGCCTCGCGTACCGAAAGCATCCGATACTTGGTCGTAAACGCCAACTCCGCCTACAACATCTTGTTGGGCAGACCGACGTTGAATAGGCTGAATGCAGTAGCCTCCACGCTCCATATGAAGATGAAGCTGCCAGACCTCAACGGCAACGTAATAGTCATCAAGTCGGATCAAGAGGAAGCGCAGAAATGTTATGAGAACAACCTGAAAACAAAGAGGGGCGTGTTCATGGTGTTTGAGCGTCTGCCAAGTGCAGACACGACGATGATTGAGGCGACGCCCGCTGGGTCAATGCCTGACGAGGCCACACCCGTGAGGGCGACGCCCGAGGCAGATACACTCATGGAGGAGGGCCCTGACGACGCGGCGCCCGTGGAAGAGGCGGCGCCCGTTCAGGATAATAACAGGGATCAGCATGCGGCTAACGTGGTGGAAAGGGAGATTGGCGGCAAAACGTTCAAGCTAGGGCGTTTGCTGAACCAAGAGGAGCAGCAGGAGGT
Organism: Phaseolus vulgaris; assembly: GCF_000499845.2. Classification (NCBI taxonomy): domain Eukaryota; kingdom Viridiplantae; phylum Streptophyta; class Magnoliopsida; order Fabales; family Fabaceae; genus Phaseolus; species Phaseolus vulgaris. The sequence continues at coordinate 23,900,223 of NC_023749.2, forward strand.
GGCAGAGGTGATTTCACGCCACTTAGATGCTTTCGCATGGTCTGCCTCGGATATGCCCGGCATCGACCCTGATTTCCTATGTCATCACCTTAGCATGGACGCCACGGTCCGCCCCGTGTGCCAAAGAAGGAGAAAATTTAATGAAGAAAGGCAGCTGGTGGTAAGGGAAGAAACGCAGAAGCTGCTGAGTGCTGGTCACATCAGGGAGATTCAATACCCTGAGTGGCTAGCCAACGTCGTCCTGGTGAAGAAAGCGAATGGGAAGTGGAGGATGTGCGTGGAATTCACAGACTTAAATAAAGCGTGCCCGAAGGACTCGTACCCACTACCCAGCATCGACGCGTTGGTGGACAGCGCCTCCAGTTACAATGTACTTAGCTTTTTGAATGCATTCTCGGGATACAACCAAATCAAAATGCACCCGCGAGATGAGAGTAAAACTACGTTCATGACGGAGACCAACAATTACTGTTACAAGGTGATGCCTTTTGGGCTGAAAAACGCAGGCGCCACCTACCAACGGCTGATGGACAAGGTCCTAGCGCCCATGCTAGGGAGGAATGTGTACGCCTACGTGGATGATATGGTAGTAGCGTCGAAGGATAGGGCACAGCACGTGGCGGACCTAGAGGAGTTGTTCGTCACTATATCCAAGTACCGCCTCAAGCTAAACCCCGAGAAGTGTGTCTTCGGGGTAGAGGCCGGTAAGTTCCTAGGTTTCATGCTCACGGAGAGGGGAGTAGAGGCGAACCCCGACAAATGTGCAGCAATCATCGCCATGCGAAGCCCGACGTCAGTAAAGGAAGTGCAGCAGCTGACGGGGCGTATGGCGGCACTATCAAGGTTTGTCTCTGCTGGAGGAGAGAAGGGGCACCCGTATTTCCAGTGCAATAAAAGGAATAGTCGCTTCGCATGGACTGACGAATGCGAAGCGACCTTCATAAAGTTGAAAGAATACTTGGCGACGCCACCGGTCCTTTGCAAACCGGTAGCGGGTGTGCCCCTCCGGCTGTACTTCGCGGTGACAGAGTGAGTTATCAGCTCTGTGCTGGTCCAGGAGCAGGACCAGATTCAAAAGCCCATCTATTTTGTCAGCAAAGCCTTACAAGGCGCGGAGACGAGATACCAGGCGCTGGAGAAGGCAGCGTTTGCCGTGGTATTTTCGGCCAGGAGGCTCCGCCATTACTTCCACAGCTTTACAGTGGTGGTGATGACGAACCTCCCTATACAGAAGGTGTTGCAGAAGCCTGATGTAGATGGAAGAATGGTGCGCTGGGCGGTAGAGTTGTCGGAGTTTGACATCCAGTATGAGCCCAGAGGTGTACGCAGATTTTGTGGCAGAACTCTCACCCGGAGGTGAACAGGAGGTGGAGGCGGGCTCACAATGGTTGCTCTCGGTTGATGGCTCCTCCAACCAGCAAGGAAGTGGTGCGGGGATAGTCTTGGAGGGACCCAATGGTGTGCTGATTGAGCAGGCTTTGCGCTTCGCCTTTAAGGCGAGTAATAATCAGGCTGAATATGAAGCCCTGATTGCAGGAATGCTCCTAGCCAAAGAGATGGGCGCGCAGAACCTCTTGGTGAAAAGTGATTCTCAGTTGATTACTGGGCAAGTATCGGGTGAGTTCCAAGCGAAAGACCCACAGATGGCGGCGTATTTGAGGTACGTCCAACTGCTGAAGGGAGCCTTTAGCGCTCTTGAGTTAATACATGTCCCACGAGAACAAAATGCCAGAGCTGACCTGCTGGCCAAGCTGGCCAGCTCAGGCAAGGGGGGCAGGCAGAGGACAGTAATCCAAGAGACGCTTAAAGCTCCGAGGAAATTCATAGAAGACAACAGGGTGGATGTCTTCCATGTTAGCACTGCGAGAGGAAGGCCAAGGAGTCATCGTTCTCTGACTCAAGACACGTTGAAGACGCCCCATATCAGCACATACGCGGACACGCCCGAAGAAGGAAGGCATGCGCAGATATGTGCTTTAGCCGAGGGAGACACCTGGATGACGCCATACAGACGGTAACTGGCAGATGGAGCTCTCCCAGCGGAGCCTGAAGAGGGTAAGAAGGTTAAGAGGAATGCCGCAAGATACACTCTGGTGGACGGGGTATTATTCAGGCACGGTTTCACCCACCCTATCTTAACGTGCGTCAGCGGCGACGAGTGTACCAAAATAATGGCGGAGCTCCACGAAGGCATTTGTGGGAGTCACGTAGGGGGAAGATCCTTAGCCTCTAAGGTGGTACGCGCAGGTTTCTATTGGCCAACAGTAAAGGAGGATTGCGCGCGGCACGCCCAGCGTTGCAAGCAATGTCAAAAACACGCTGACTGGCACAAGGCGCCGCCAGAAGAGCTGCGATCCATATACAGCCCGTGGCCTTTCCATACGTGGGGAATCGACATCCTAGGTCCATTCCCATTGGCGATAAGACAGATGAAGTATTTGATTGTTGGCATTGAATACTTCACCAAGTGGATAGAGGCGGAGCCCATGGCCCAGATTACTGCGCACAAGGTGCAACACTTTGTTTGGAAGAACATTGTGTGCCGTTTTGGCGTGCCTAGGCGGCTAATATCCGACAATGGAACCCAGTTCGCCAGCCAGCAGTTGAGAAACCTGTGTGCAGAGTTAGGCATCAAGCAAGTGTTCGCATCAGTCGAACACCCCCAGACTAACGGGCAGGTAGAGTCAACGAATAGAGTTTTGCTGAGAGGGTTAAAGAGAAGGCTAGAAAAGGCCAAAGGAGCGTGGGCGGAGGAAGTGCCAAGGATAGTATGGGCATACCACACCACGCCCCAATCTTCCACCATGGAGACGCCTTTCAGCTTAGTGTATGGGTCGGATGCGATGATCCCAGTCTAGATACACGAAAGCTCGCCACGCTTCCAAAATTTCGTGGCTGAGGAATCCAACGAAGAAAGGCGGGTGAACCTGGACCTACTAGACGAAGCCAGGGAGGAAGCCAGAATAAAGGCCGAAGCAGTAAAGAGAAGAGTAGAGCGACAATATAGCTCTAAAGTGAAGCCACGGCAGTTTCAGATTGGCGACCTAGTTATGAGGAAGGCTCACCCATACGAGCTGGAAAATAAGTTGTCTCCCATGTGGACCGGACCCTTCAGAGTTACCGGGGCTAAGGGCAATGGTTCGTACAACCTAGAGACCTTGGAGGGGGGTCCCATTCCGCGCAGCTGGAATGCAGCCAACTTGAAGTTTTATTTTAGTTGACTTATGTAAGCAGCCATGTAACAATCTTATTGAAGGGGACACTCTTTTTCCCTTTCGGGGGTTTTTTAACGAGGTCACCCAAAAAAAAAAAAAAGAAGTTCGAGAAAAACCTTGCCTTGGTTTCAGTCTTTATCTTTTTCCCGTTCGAAGTGGCAACAGGCGTCGCCAAGAAAGAAAGCGCCGCCAGGCGTGCGCATCGCCAAGAAAGAAGGCGTCGCCAAGAGAAGGCGTCGCCAAGGTAGAAGGCGTCGCTCAAGCGTAGGCGGCGCCAAGAAACACAACGGAGAAAATACGCACAGTATATGACAAGCGTGTGCAAAAATAAAGCGGCGTTACAGAAACCAAGCATGGTACAGTGGAGTCAAATTTACAAGTAGTGTTCGAGATAAATGGGTGTAAGGCGAATGAGGCAAACATTACATGCCCTGTGCTCATACAAAGAATACAAACAAACCACTCTTCAGTGGCCTCCGGAGTCGGGATGGGAGGAGGACGAAGCTCCGCTCTCAGCCCGCAGGGCCCGGGTAAGTTGTAACCTCCGTTGTTGGTTTATCTTCGAACCTGCACCAAGGGAAACAAACATGGTAAAGACACCACGAGGCAAGACATGCAAAGATTTAGAGTGGATCGAAAGCGGAAGTTTCTAAGGCAATCACTCGTACATATATACTTCTCTAAGGTTCCGGCGTTGAACTCCAAACTGATCAAGGTGGCGGAGTCAAAACCCCCCGCCTCAGCTAGGATCCGGCACACCACCTGGTCGTTCGGGGTTAGTTTCTTGAAGGGTTTGGACTTGAGGGCTCTCGTCTCCCTCACCCAGTACAGTGGAAAACCATCTAGGGCGGAGGGCACGAGATCAGAGCAACAGACTTTGAAAAACCTACCCTTCCACCCAGTGAAGGAGTTTTGGAAGGGAGTCAAGAGAACCCTGCCGGGAACGTTACTGAAGATCACCCAGAGGTTTTTCCTTTGCCTCTTCACCTCAAAGAAGTGAAGAAAGATATCAACCGAGGGTGCACTCCCCAGAAAGCCGAAGAGTATGTCAAAGGCCTTGACGAAAGCCCAGCTATTAGGATACAACTGGGCCGGAGCGGTATTAATCTCTGTCAGTAGTTCCCTCTCAAACCTGGAGAAGGGCAGGCGCACGCCGATGCTCTTGAATACCACCTGATAGAAGTAAAAGAAGGGGACCCCGTCGTTAGCTCGTTCGTCCCCGCACACCGGATCCCCTAGGGTGCAAGGGAGTACGACAATGTCGTCGGCATGCCTCCTAGCGTAGGCACGATGATCGTAAGAACACGAATCTCCTTTGTGTTCCCTTATGGCCCTGGTAGAAAGCAGGCATGAGCACTCGTCAAAGAGCTCGCGCGAGGCAGGTCCTTGGGGTTAACCCTAAAGGGAGGAACGTGAGAAGACATGGGGCTACGAGAGGGGAACAAAAAGCAGGGAGTTCAAAGAAGAATGGCACGTTAGGAATACGGGAGGTAAAGCGCCAACCAGGAGGAATGCAGAAGGAACTCTGTGTGTAGCGGTGCAAGAAGGGTGCAAAACACAGGGGTGATAGACGCAGGTTCAAGATTTTAAAGATATAAATATTGCAGTTAGAGCGCCAAACGACGCAAAAGGGAGCACCGTGCGATCGAGCCACGTGGCAGAGGATGGGAGGATGATCCTTGGACCACTGGTTAACATTCAGAAAACGTCGTGTCGACAGAATGCCCGAGGGTACGATGCGCCGTCAAGAATGGGTCAGAAGCTCAGAAAGTGACAGGATCAAGTCAAGTGAGGGAACGTCCCATCAACCATACGAGAAATGCCACGTGGATGGTGCGGGCGAGAGTTTGAGCTCTTCGCTACCCCCAGGCGTCGCCAGCAATAGACGCCGAAGGCGTCGCCAGTAGAAGGCGCCGAAGGCGTCGCCAGCATGAGACATCGAGGGCATCGCCATTGCAAGTTGTCAGCGGCGTCGCCTTCCCGATACCCACATGTAGGAAAGACTGTGGAGGGAGATGAAATCGAAGAAGGCAAAACTAGTCACTAGCGGCGTCGCCTCCCCGATACCCACAGGTAGGAAAGACTGTGGAGGGAGACGAGATCGCCAAATGCTGAGTGAATCACTGGAAGGGTTGTTCCCCGATACGCATGGGAAGGAAAGACCATGGAGGGAACGACCCCTGGAGGGCTTCGAGCCTTCCCAGTGTTTGGCGTTTCTAGACACCCTGAGGGCGATACGGCGCTGCTGTAGCAGGCCTCTCCTTAGGCGTGGGCGCCGAGCACCAAGAAACAAGGGACAAATCGCCTTGGTGTTTGAGACACCCCATGGATGATACGGCGCTGTTAGGCAGGCCTCTCCATGGGCGTGGGCATCGACTCGTGACCTTGTCCCAAGTGTTTAAGACCGTACAGAGTGGTGGAGACATTGGAGAACGGAGCCTATCGCCTAGAGACTTTGGAGGGAGGAGCAATCCCCAGAACGTGGAACGCAACCCATTTAAAATTTTATTTCAGTTAAAATTGTACAGTAATGGCGTTCTCGCGCTAAAAAGATACATGCTTTGTATGTGGTGGAAACAGTTGGACAGACAAGGGGGCACTCTTTTTCCCTGAGGAGGGTTTTTAACGAGGCCACCCAATTAAAGAAAAATTTCCAGCATATCAAGTGTGCTCAAGTATTAAAGTTAAAGTCCTCCTTGCCCCAGGTGCAAGTGCAGGTGATTGGTTAGGCCCTACTTGCCCTAGGCGCAAGTACTGGCACCGATCCAAGTCTTCCTCACCCCAGGTGTGAGCGCAAGCAGTTAAAGGTTTGAAAAGCCAGGGGTGCTAGTAAGACCAAGGGAGGGAAAGGAAAGGTTTTGACAAAATGTCCTTACCCGCTTGGCATGCACCAATATTGGCCCAGTAAAGCTCTTAGTCTGAAACCCTTCTCACCCCAGGAGTGAGGCAGGGAATGAACGACCCAACGCCACGAATGGTGATGACCTTAGGGAAAGTAAGAGGGGTTTGCGAGAAACACTTTTATTTCCCCAAAGCAAGGCATCACCTCGAGCGATCGATGCCAAGGTTCTCTATGCACTTAGCGCGAGAGCGACAGAGAAGCTAGGTGAAGATCGAGGAACGATCACTGATGAGTCGTCAGTGATTGGTTAGTGGTGTAAAGCAGCGCACGAGGAATGTCAAACACCAAGCTAAGGGAATAGCCAGTCGTGATCAAGTAGAAGCGAAAGAATAAGAGAAGCAGATCGCGCTAAGCCTAAGCTGGTTAACACTTAGTCGTGCGCAAAGTGAAAGACAAAGATCAAGATCGCGCTAAGCCTAAGCTGGTTAACACTTAGTCGTGTGCGAAAGGAAAGATAAAGCCCAAGATCGCGCTGAACCTAAGCTAGCTAACAGTTAGTCGCGCGCATAAAGATAAGTGAAGCTCAAAGAAAATACAAGGGAAGAAACTTATGCAAGAAAAGAAGCATTGAGAGTTTGTATTCACAGTCAAGTCCTATACAAATTTTGGAGTAATAAGAAAATTATGCAGAAGTTAAATTTACAGAGAAGAGAAAAGATTAAGGGGCAGGAGGGATGAGCTTTCCATCTACCACTTCATGATAGATGCTGAACTGCGAGAGGTCCAGGTCCGGGAGAACGCATCTGATTTGCTCGAGTGCTAGCTCGAATCCATTAGTAAGGGCATCAGCACCCACATTCATCAAATCAGCATTCTCCGCCTCCAGTTTCTGCTTTGAGGCCTCCGCAGCATCCCTCTCAGTGGTAACGGCAGCAAGGGAGGAGGCAGCTTCAGACAGTTTGCCCACCACCTCCTCAAGCCTCTTCTCCCCAACAGCAGTTGCTTCTTTGGTGGACTCGAGCTCCCCCACTAATTGAGAATTCAGTTGGCGTAGGGAGGAGGTCTCGGCCCGCAGCTCCACCACCGTGCAGTCCAAAGAGCTAGCAGCTTGCCCCATCAAGATCTCCGTCTTGATGGTCTCTTGGACCTGCGCTAGGTACTCCCTCCTAGCTTTCTCCACCATGCCCCGCATCAACTCTACAGATTCTTGGGCAGCTTCAAAGTCACTTCGCAGTGACTCCTTGTCGTGCTCAAGATCCTTCACCCTCTTCTCCAGGGCCAGTTGCTTGCGATGCTGGGTGGAAAATTCCATAGAGAGTACTACCTGCTTGGCCAGGTGCATATCCACCTCATCACCACTCCACTCGACAAGCTCCCGGTTGCTTATGAGTTGTCGAACCAGGGTGATGACCCTGCTGAAGTTTTCGTGGTTGGCCCCAGAAGTGCTTGGGCGCGAGCTGGACCCCCCACCTTCAGCAGTGGCGGTGGGGATTGGCAGTGGTGGTGGTGGACCCCCAGCAAGATGAGCAGGTGGACCAGGTGATTGGCCTGCTGGGGGGGAAGATGGCAGTTGGGAAGTTGGAGGCAACTGCTGGCCTGGAGAAGGAAGACTGGAGGGCTCTGAGGCAGGTTGAGCACAGGGAGGTGGGGAAGACCCTTCCTCTACTTCCACTACCTCGATCTCTCCAGGCTGGAGAGACGAAGCCCCCTCAGCTGCTGCCTTCTTCCTCTGACGGTGTATAAGAGGAGAGCCAGAGCTCTCCTCTTCAGTTGAGGCGACGGTAGCAGCAGCAGCAAGTGAAGTGGAAGCCTTCACCAGCCTCTTCCTTTTCTTTCCTTGCTCGGGGCCTTCAGCTAGCGCGACCGAGAGTGGAGGGGCTGCGATGGGCTCAGTTGTAGAAGAGGAGGACCCAGTGCCCTTGGTTCCCCGACGCTTGGCAAGCTCTAGCAAGGCCAGCCTCCTGTCTTTCCCCGTCATTGAGTCTGCATAGACGAGAAAAGGAAGGGTTAGTTGGCCAAATTATGCAAGTAAGTCAAAAAGCACATAAAAACATGCATGAGAAGAGACAAGTATCCTAAAAGGTGCAAGAAGAGCTACCTATATATTTTTTCAGAGCCACCACATCAAATTCATCCTTGATGAGGCGAGCGGAGTTGTATTTGGCCCCTAGGAGCAGCCCACATAGCTCGCGCTCGTAGCGGGCCATAGCTTCGAGGTCCCTGGATTTCTTGAATTCAACTCCAGGAACCCAGTAGAGGGGGTATCCCTCAAGCAAACTTGGACTTTGGGGGGTAGCAGATATCATGTAGAATCTGCCCTTCCAGTCTTTGAAGGATTGCTGGTACAGGCCCAGGAGCACCCGCCCAGCAACCCCGTTCAGGCTAACCCAGGACCTGTCCCCAGGGTTCTTCGCTTCGAAGAAGTAGAGGAACACGTCCACGGAGGCGTTGTGCCCGAAATAACTGCAGAGGATCTGAAATGCCCGGATGAAGGCCCAGGCATTTGGATGGAGTTGGCAAGGCGCGACGTTTAACTCCATCATCAGCTCCTTTTCGAAGAAGGTGAAAGGGAGGCGCAACTTCAACCTCTTGAAAATAGCGGAGTAGATGAAGACGAAGGGAACCCCATTGGTGGCCCTGTCATCCGCGCAGATGGGCATTCCCCGAGGAGGAATGCGAATTTGGATATTAAAGTCATTCTCCCTGTCGATGGCGCAGGAAGGCTCATCAGGATTGTGGCTCAGCAAGGACTTGAGGTGGCCCTGAGGCAGTAGAGTGGAGGTTTCAGCGAGCAACGCCAGGGAGGCCCATTCGTAGACCCTGGCGTTGTCATGGAAGGAAGTAGCAACAGGCGGTGGTGGAGCTGGCGCACTCGCGGAAGGCTGTGCACCAGAGGGTGAGGCGACAATACGCGCAGTTTGTTTCAAGCGAGCCATCGCGAGATAGCTGCAAATGGAGGAAAAACGAAAGTCAGAATGAATGGAAGAAGAGGGAATGATGAATGTTTCGGTGAAAACAGAAAGGGGAAAGGAGAAGGGGATGCCCAGGTGAAGAGAGGAAGAAGAAGAGGCAGAAGCCAGAGTGAGAGCGTGAAAAAACCCTAGCGCGGGTTCGAGAGAGGGAAATAGAGAAGATGAATGCATGATAACCAGAATGATAAATGCAATCGGTAAAGATGACCAAAAAGAGGGCCAGGGAGAAGAAAAACCATACCTTTGGATGATCGCAAGAGATGTGGCAGCAGAGAATTTGAGGAAAGAAAGGTGCACAGAGGAAAAGTTCGCAGAGAGTCTGGGAGTCGAATGAAGAAGATGGAGGAACAGTAAAGGAGCGCGCCAATTTGAATAAGAGAAGCGCTAACGACGCACAACGCTGGCCGTTGATAGGGCCACGTGTCGCGAGATTAAGAGAGGAAGTCCAAACGTTAAAGAAGCAGCACGTGAGGCGGCCCCACTTGCCACGTGGACTGAGGGCACGACCACTTAGTCTCTTCGCTGAGAACGAGTTCTCGACTCGAGACTGGGGGGCTTGTGATCCGATCGGTCATCGGTAGTCGATGACGTCAGCAGCAGAGAACCACGTGGACCACTCGCAGGGTGACACGTGGACCAGGTGGCAGAGAGGTCAAGGAGACGATCGCCAAGAGCGGTGATCGGTGGTCAGTGACCAAGTGACCACCGACAGATCAGGCGGAAGAGAGGTCGGGGGACAGATCATCCAGAATGGTGATCGGTGGTCAGTAGCCAAGTGGCCATCAACAGACCAGTTCTCAGACTAACGCCTGAAGGCAGAACGCGAGAAGCAAATAAACACTGATCAGTCATCGGGTGTATTGTCATCGGGGTCTCGTGTTACACGCAGTTAAACTGGGACTGAGGTTCCCAGCGAGAGCGTTACGCATGGATCTCGCATGAGCACACCTCAGGGAATCATGCACGAGAGTGGCCTGAGGGAACTAGTAAACCAGTCAGTGATTGGTGATTCCCTCAACCCATTACGTGCATGGCATCGTGAAGGGTGAGTCGCTTACGCAGAGAGCAACGTTTGGTGAGTGTGCCTAGACCAGCCACACCCGACGTTCTCCTAAGAGTATGCGATTTACCCAGATGAGAGAAGATATCGTAAGTTACTCCGCAAGGGCGTAACTTAGGCACACAAAGAGAAGCGCTAGAGCCCTTCCAGTAAATGACACGTGTGTGGTTAGATGTGAGTTGCAGGCCTCCACGTGTCACCATCTGAGAGGGGTGCGGTCCAGACAAAAGTGCACTCCATACCATTAAGGGTACAGACAGGCGCAGCCATGCGCAGAGACGCGCAGACATGCACAGACTCTCATGCTCCCACTGCTGATTCTGAAGGTACACTTTCTCTGAAAAACATCACAGGGTTCTGACATGTGCCAGAAAAGCATAACAGAATTTTGTTATGCCCAGAAGCAGGGAAAGAGACATAAAAGGAGAGAATCAGGGTGAGAGTAGGGGAGGAGGAAAAACAGAGAGCAAGAGTTTTTCACACACACTACTAGTTTTCTGATCTTTGGTGGTTCTGTGGACTAACTTGATCGTCAGAGTGCAAACGGCCGCTAGAGGCGCCGTCTGTGTGTTTTGCAGGTCACGTTTGGAGACATCTGAGAGAAGGTTCTGAGGGTGACTCTGCAGAGAACGCAGTCGCGTAGACGGGGCAAAGAGTGCTACGAAGCGATTGCTCCACGTTCGAGTTGCCGACAGGATCATTTTGAATAAGACATCTTGTATGGAAAATATTTTCCCTTTGACTTTCATCAAAAGGTTGTGAAACTTGGCCAAGAAGTCTTCTCACAACTAACAAATCCCCTTCAAGTGGACATTCACTCTCATCCCCACTAGATGCACTAGAATGCAATGAATGCTTAGGAGAATCCGAATCATGCTCACTCACTACAATGCCTTCATGCATGTACATACTTCGTTTAGAAGGGCAATTAGCAGCTATGTGACCATAAACCATACATTTAAAACATTTGGTATTAGACGTTCTAGTGGGTGATTTAGGCCTAGAAGTAGATGGCTTAGGTTCCTTGGATTTGAAAGAAGAATCTTTGGAAGGAAATTTAGAAAAAGACTTTTTGTTCCTCCAAGACTTGTTGTAGTAACCATCATTGTAAATTCAGATTTTGATAATTGATATAGAGAAACTCTACTCATTTTGAGAGAGCCTTTTGTGAGATTTTGATCTCCTTAGCATAGTCTCATCTTGTGAGCTTTTGGAGAGCTTTAAGTGGTGGCTTCCTTCACTCATCTTGGGACTCCATCACCAAGTGGCGTGATCATTCTCCTAATCCATTCCAGCCGGTTCTTCAACCATCTAAGTTCCATTTCTTTCATCTTTTTGCTTGTTTTCATTCGTAATCTAGAGTTCTTCAAGTGTTCTTATTCTTTTTCACCGATTATTTTGTGTTCTATGTGTTGTCTTATGATTTTGTTCGGTTCATCTTATTCATTTTGTTCCCGCCGGTTGACCAGGATCGTCTTCGCGCGTGGCTTGTCCTCGCGAGCTAGGGCACCTTCGTTTTGCTCCGTCTGTGAGTACCTGAAAGAAGTGAACAAAGGGGCGCCCTCGCGGCCGTTTGCACTCCGACGATCAAGTCAGCTAGCGAGAAACATTAAAAGGTGACGCACCCCCGTATCGGAACACTGTAAACGAATGCTCTGAGGGTGGTCAGAAATAACTGTACTAAAGGGCTAGAACTGTGTTGCCCTAATTGCCTTGTGCTCACAACTGGGTGCACCGTCAAGAACAATTAGGGTTTGTGCTCTGTGTGACTATGAGAATTAGGTTAAAACTCTCTCTCCCTCAAATGCTCCCAAGGTCCCTTTTTATACAACTCTCATCATTAAAGCACATTAAAAGCGTATAAAAACATTCCTTGGAATGTACGAATCTTAACTTACTTAACGCGTACCTTGGCAAACTTTCCCTGAAACCTTTAATGAGCACGTGGGCATTGCCACGTGCCCCTCTGACTTGATCGTTATTCTGTGCAGAGGGTCCCACAGCGCCACCACCCAACTTTAGGGTTATTCCATTGTGTGAGCCCTCTTTTCTACGAAGTGCTTCTGTCACGTGGGTTGACTTTTTGGGTGCCAAGTCATGCGCCCCAATCACTAATCACTTGCCCTGGGGGTGTATCTTCCTTTCTCTCCTACCATGCACGTGGTTCTCCCCTGGTTATGGCCCTCTCATGGGTCGTATTTGTTCTAGGGTCTCCCAGCGGTGGCGTGGGTACTTCCCGAGTCAGGATATCCCCTACTGGTCATAGAACTTGTGGCCTTAAAGCCACCTTTCTCTTCTCTTTGCTACTGTTCTGGACTGTCGAGGCCCGACGTCTCTCTTAGGCGATGTCTTTGCTTAGGCGATGTCTTACCTGGGCGATGTCTTTCCTTGGCCACGTCTTACTTTAGGGCGACGTCTTACTTTCACGACGTCACGAGCGGTCGACCTGTTGACTTTCCTTCCTTGGGTCCCTTGAGGGGTCCCACCATGTGTTGACTTTGACTTCTGGTCAACGCCCGGGTACGGGACGGTACACATTTGGTGTTTTCAATCGGTGCAACTTGTTCTATATTCAATTCTGTCTAGTTTGATAAATTACATGTAGCATTTGTGTTCTTGATTTGTTCTTGCTTTCCTTTCAATTCCACCAAGTGTTTGTGATAAGGACATGGCACTCATTGTTCAATAAGTTTGGCTTCTCTCTTGGATGGAATTATCCTCCATTGAGATAACCTTAAGCCTCCTTAATTGTTGTGTATCTTGTTAGTGTCAATCCAACTCATATCATCCTTGGCGCACGTGCTTTGTGGGGTACTGGCCCGAGCTGCTCATGGGACCCGCTTACGTGGCACCAACATTACCAGTGGTTAGTCAACGCTCGAGGAACGGTCGGTACACAAGCTCCCCAGCTTCGAGCTGTAACTCGTTCAGCGAAGAGGCTAAGTCCTTGCCCTGGGTGATCTACGTGGCTCTGTGCGACAGAACGTAAATACAACGCCAAAGTGAAGTCTTTCTGGGTCTGTCTTATCTTCGCACACGTGTCTTAATCGACGGTGTTCCGTCCTGTTGACCTGGGACGTCTTCGTGCGCGACCTCAACCGTCAGCTAGGTACTCCTTCCCACTGGTTACCTGTGGATTCCTGCAAAGAAGGACAAAAGGGCGCCCTAGCGGCCGTTTGCACTCCGACGCTCAAGTCAGCCAGCAAGAAACACCAAAAACTTTGCACCTCCGTATCGGAGCACCTTGAAGGGTACTCTGAAGGTGGTTACGTGAACTGTGTCTAGTGTATATTTTCTCCTTCTGGCAAAGATCTTCCCCTAGTCCCTTGTCCGTAACCTCGAAGCTCGAGCAAGCAACTAGAGAGTTTCTGGAAAATTTGCCAAAAGTTCGAACCCCGTTTCCAACATTCAAAGCGCTATTTAAGCTACTCCCGCATTCAAAGTGCCTTAAAGCGCATTTAATTATAAAACGTAGCGCATTTAAGACGTTTAAAACGCTTGGGAGCATTTATAGTACCTTAAACGCTCGAAATGGAAACTGTATTAAATAACTTTAATTACCTTGTGATCCTGCCTGTTAACCAAAACGTTGGAACTTTGCCTCGTCAAACTTGGATCGACGTGTGCGCCGCGTCAACCTCCGTCCTTCACCGCGATCCACCTCAAGAACCTGCAAAAGAACAGAACGGCGGTCCCAGGATGTCGATTCCCCATGTATGAAACGGCCAAGGACTGTAAATCGACTTCAACTCCTCGGGAGGCGCCTTGTGCCAATCGGCGTGCTGCTGGCATTGCTTGCAGCACTGCGCATACCTCTTGCAATCTTCTCTCATCGTTGGTCAGTAGTAACCTGCACGGAGAGTCCTTGCGGCCAGAGCTCGACCCCCGACGTGGCTTCCGCATACCCCTTCATGGAGCTCTGCCATAATTCTCGTACATTTTTCTCCGTGCACGCACTCCAGGAGTGGGTGAGTGAACCCAAACCTGTACAACTCGCCATCAATCAATGTGAACTTGCTAGAATTCTTCTTTATCTTCCGAGCCTCTGTCGGATCCAGCGGGAAAAGGCCATCCGCCAAGCATCGTTTGTACTGCGTCACCCAGGTGTCTGGCTCATGCGTGGCGCAGACCTGCGTCATGTTCACCCTCTCCCCCCGACATGCTCTTATTCTTGGCGACCTCAAGGTCTCTTGAGTCAGGGATCTGTGACTCCTCGCCGCTTTCTCCGTCGACTTGCTTATCTGAAGAACCAGGTGATCTGCTACAAATGCTCTCGGCGTCTTCAGAGTCTCTTGAATCACCGTCCTCTGCCTACCCCCCTTGCCTGAACTGGCGAGCTTAGCTAGCAAGTCAGCTCGGGCATTCTGCTCTCTGGGCACATGCACCACTTCAAAGGAGGCAAAAGAACTCTTCAATTCCTGTACATACTCCAGGTAAGCCGCCATTTGTGGATCTTTAGCCTGGAACTCGCCTGTTACTTGCCCCGTGACTAGCAGCGAGTCACTCTTTGCCATCAACACCCTGGCTCCCATCTCTTTAGCCAGCAAGATCCCGACGATCAGCGCCTCATATTCTGCTTGATTGTTGCTGGCTTTGAAGGCAAACCTCAAAGATTGTTCGATCAGCACGCCGTTGGGTCCCTCCAAGATGACTCCAGCACCACTACCCTGCTGGTTCGACGATCCATCCACTGAAAGCACCCAACGAAAGTCGTCCCCTTCAACTCGTGTCGCCTCAGATGAGAGCTCGACCACGAAATCTGCGAAGATTTGCCCCTTGATCGGGCCTCGGGGCTCATACTTAATATCAAACTCCGACAGCTCCACTGCTCACTTCACCATCCTTCCCGCAACGTCGGGCTTCTTCAAGACCTTCTGGATGGGCAGGTCGGTCATCACCAATATCGTGAAGCTATGGAAATAGTGGCGCAACCTCCTCGCCGAAAATACCACAGCCAGCACAGCCTTCTCCAGGGCCTGATATCTCGTTTCTGGGCCCTGCAGCACCTTACTAACAAAATAAATAGGCTTCTGAGCCTGATCTTGGTCCTGGGCGAGCACTGCGCTCACCGCCCTCTCAGTTACAGCAAAATACAACCTGAGAGGGGTTCCTACCAGCGGTTTGCACAAAACCGGCGGGCTCGCCAGATACTCCTTAAGCTTGACGAAGGCTTCCTCACACTCCTTCGTCCAGACAAACTTGTTATTACGCCTTAAGCACTGAAAATAGGGATGGCCCTTCTCTCCGCTAGCTGACACGAAGCGAGACAGGGCGGCCATCCGACCTGTAAGCTGTTGTACTTCCTTCACAGTGGTCGGGCTCCTCATCGCCAAGATGGCGGCACACTTATCCGGGTTGGCCTCTATTCCTCTTTCAGTTAGGAGAAACCCCAGGAACTTTCCAGCCTCCACGCCAAAGATGCACTTCTCCGGATTCAGCTTCAACCTGAACTTGGCGATCGTAGTAAACAATTCCTCCAAGTCCGCAACGTGCTTGCTTTTCTCTGGCGAGGTCACGACCATGTCATCCACGTACGCTTGCACATTCCTTCCCAGCATTGGTGCAAGTACGCGATCCATCAGCCTCTGGTACGTGGCCCCCGCGTTCTTCAGCCCAAACGGCATCACCTTGTAGCAGTAGCACGATCTCTCGGTCATGAAGGCAGTCTTCTCTTCATCCATGGGATGCATCTTGATCTGGTTATACCCCGAGAAGGCATCCAGGAAACTCAACAACTTGCAGCCTGCAGCACTATCCACCAGGGCGTCTATGCTTGGTAAAGGATATGAGTCCTTTGGGCAAGCCTTACTCAGATCGGTGAAATCGATGCACATGCGCCATTTCCCGTTGGTTTTCTTCACCAGTACGACATTGGCCAGCCAATCAGGGTACTGCACCTCCCTGATATGGCCTGCAGCAAGGAGTTTCTGCGTTTCGTCTCTAATCGCCTGCCTCCTCTCCTCGTTGAACTTCCTTCTCCTCTGCCGCACTGGTCTCACCAAGTTGTCCATCGCCAAATGATGGCACAAGAAGTCGGGATCAATCCCGGGCATGTCCGAAGCAGACCATGCAAACGCATCCAGATGCTGCTCTATCACCTTGGCGATCTGGTCCTGGAGCTCGACCTCCAGAGATCTTCCCAGCTTGAAGATCTTTCCTCCGATCTCTCTCTCGAGCCACTGCTCGACGGGTTTTGGCCTGGTTTCTCTGGCGATCACCGCCCTGGCGATTCCCAGCTCCCTCGCTTCCTCAGGGCGATTCCTCGCCTCTTCTTCCTCCAGACCGGCGTTCCCCTCCCCCAGCTCAGCATCCACCATCACCACGTCTCTTCCGGCGGTCTCTTCCATCACCGTCGATCTGGGCTTCACACCAGGAGGCGGGGTGGTTGTCACGTAACTCACAGACCTTTTGTTTTTCAGGCTATTCTCATAGCACTTCTTCGCTTCTTTCTGGTCGGATTTAATGGTGATCACCACCCCCTCCATAGACGACAACTTCACCTTCATGTGCCGGGTCGACGGTATAGCGCCTATTCTGTTGAGCGTGGGCCTTCCCAACAGAATGTTGTATGCTGAAGGAGTGTTTACGACAAGGTATTTGATTTTCTCTGTTCTCGAACCCGCCTCATCTGTAAACGTAGTCCTCAACTCAATGTACCCCCTGACCTCCACCTGGTCACCAGCGAAACCATACAAACACCCTCCATAGGGCCTTAGCTGGTCAAGGGGTAGCTCCAACTGCGTGAAGGTCGGCCAGAACATCACGTCTGCCGAGCTTCCTTGGTCCACCAGAACCCTGTGGACCTTTCTTCCTGCTGTGATCAAGGAGATGACTATGGGATCGTTGTCATGAGGCACAACGTCCCGAAGATCTTGCTTGGTGAACGTAATGTCCACCTCCGGCGAGTGGTCTTCAAACATATCCACCGTCATCACAGACCTCGCGTACTTCTTCCTCTATGACGCGGTGCATCCACCACCCGAGAAACCCCCTGCAATGGTGTGGATTTCCCCGTGTGTAGGCATCTCGTGCTGCTGAGCCTCTCCACCTGCTGGTTGGGAGCTCGACGCGCCCCCCATCCTTCTATCCAGCAAATAATCGTTTAGGAACCCGCTCTTGACCAGATCGTCGAGCTGGTATCCTAAAGCCAAGCACGAATCCACGGTGTGGCCAAAGCCCTGGTGAAACTCACACCAGGCGTCTGGCTTTGGTCCCAGCACCTTGTCGCCCACCTTCTCGGGCGCTTTCAACCTAGCCGATATATTGGGAATGGCGATCAGGTCCGCCATTCCCATGACAAACTTGTGCTTAGGCGGGCGATTGTACTCTCGGCGTGCTGGTTGCGGGCGTCCTTGGCCCCTGCCCTTGTTCTTCCTTGGATCATAAGGATGGCGAGTCCTCTGATCCCTTCTGGCCGCCGCTGTCTCCAGCACCCTCTGTGACTGGATCCTGGTCTGGGCGCGTGGCCTAGCGGGAGCCACGCTTCCTCTTTTCTCGGCGACTTCACTCTCATCGGCGATGTGGGCCACCGCAAGTCGCCTAACCTCAGCAAACGTGGCGGGGTGAGCCCTGATCAATGCCTCGCAGAATGGTCCCGGCAGCACGCCCTTCTTGAATGCGTAGACCAGCATTTCTTCATCTTTGGCCGACGATCTGACCATCTGCGCCCCAAAACGATTCAGGTAATCCCTGAGGGACTCTCCCTGATATTGCCTTATGTCGAACAAGTCGTAAGACACCCTGGGCGGTGCCTTGTTCACGATGTACTGCTCGACGAAAATTTTCGAAAACTGTCGGAAGTTGGTTATGTGACCTGTAGGCAGGCTCACAAACCATTCCAGTGCCGTTCCCTGGAGTGTGCTTACGAACATCTTGCAGTACACGGCGTCTGATCCTCCCGACAGCATCATCTGTGTATGGAACGTGGTGAGATGAGCCTCAGGATCCTCCACGCCAGAAAGAACAGCCTTAACAGGTACCACACTCGCGGGGATAGGCGTGTCAGTAATCGCCTGAGCGAAAGGCATAGGAAAAACACGAGGCGGCGTTGACGGCGCGACCTCTTCAGTGACTGGACGCCCTCGCTGCTCCTGAAGAGCTTGACGCAGCTCTTCAGTCACTTTGCTAAGCTCATCATTCCTGGCCCGAGAGGCGACCAGGTCTTCATGCATTCTCGCCTGCTCTATGCGCGAGGCTTCCACATTCGCCTGCAACGAGCGCATAATCTCCACCATCTGCGCCATAGTCATGGCGCCTTAAGCAGCAACGGGCGCAACTGGACTTGAACGGTTGCTTCTCATCTTTCTCATGAAAAATTGGTAAATCACAGAGAGTAACGAACAAGACCTTCTTCAGCGACGATCAACTCAGCGGTCAATCGGTCAGAACTTCGCGAAACTCCAAAAGAAACCTCAAGAACACAGAAAACCTCCACAGAAACCAACAACTCCACCAGAAACCACCGCTTCTCCCACGAAAAACCAAACGAGCCAAAGAACTCAGATCTCACCGAACAAATCTCGCGTAAACAGCAAGAACCTTCACCTCACCGAACAAAAATCCAAACGAACGGTGGAAAACGCGAAAGCACCGAACAAAACCTAGATGAACAGCCAACAATGGTTGCACCAGCACACAACCACACAGAAAACTGCGAAAACCTCCAAGAACTCACGCTGTGGATGGGAACAGGTTTTACACGGCCCCACGGTGGGCGCCTGATGATCCTGCCTGTTGACCAAAACGTTGGAACTTGGCCTCGTCAAACTTGGATCGACGTGTGCGTCGCGTCAACCTCCGTCCTTCACCGCGATCCACCTCAAGAACCTGCAAAAGAACAGAACGGCGCCGCTGCGGCCGATCACACTCCAACGCCCAAGTCAGTGACTGAACCACCAAATACTAAGAGTAACACTCAGGAACTCTCAAGGAACCGTGCAATGTTCTCTCTCACAGTATACTCAAGAACTCGCAAGCGTAAAGAAGACAATCTGAACGTGCGTACCTCAGAAGTTTGTTGGGAAACCCTTATATACCTGGGTACTTTCTCTCTCCTGGCAGTTACACACCTGGACACGTGGCTCGCATCCAGCTGTACACGTGCCATCATCTGGAGCCTCCTTGACTTGGGCGCTACTTCTGACTCTCCTTTGGCTAAGTTACTCATGCATGATACTACTCAGTGCATAGCTGTCCTGGAGTGCGATCTCTACTGGATTGGCGAGCTAGGGTGCCTTCGTACACACCTTCCCTGTGGTCTCGCCGGCCGCCTTCATAATCTGCACCACCTTCATCTTCGGCGATGTGCTTGCTTCGGCGATCTCTAATCACTTGGTCGCCTGGGTTTACATCTGGCGACTTCATCTTAAACCTGGTGACCGCCGGTTCTGGTGTGCTGGAGATCGGAGCACGCCAACTTAATAACTGGCGACTTCACGAGCCCCCGACTTCCTTCCCTTCTGCCAACCTGGCGTCCCATTAACACGCTTATACAGTAGCTTGATGCCACGTCATCATTTCCGACTACCAGGGCGGTACACCTTGTACCTGACAAAATGGCGTTTCTATTCTGACCTGGCTGCTGTACACGTGGAAGGCCTCACAGCGCCGTGACCCCATCTGAGGGTATCTCCTCGTGTGAGTCCTCCTACCTGGGAGTGCATCTGCGCTAGAGGTGACTTTTTGGGTGCCAACTCATGCCCCCAAACATCTAGTCACTCACTTTGAGAGCGTATCTGCCTTCCTCTCGTGCCCTGCACCTGGCTACCCTGGGCGTGACCCTCCTCTTGAGTCGTATCTATCCCAAGGGCGTCTCTGGGGCGGCAGGGGCACTTCGCGAGTCAGGCTGCCCTACACTGGCGCTATCACTGTGGCTTTGAAGCCACCTTTCTCTTCTCTTTATTACTACCCCGGATTATCGGGATTTGAGGCCTTCCCACGGCATCGCTCCCTCCATGGTCTTTCCTACCCATGGGTATCGGGGAGCCACACTGTGATCGCCTTGCCTTTGTGACATTTGACCTTGGCGACGCCCTGGTTGGTCGACGCCTTAACTGGGCGATGCCTTAACTAGGCGACGCCTTGACCTTGGCGACGCTTCCTCTTAGCGACGCTGGCACTTGGCGTCTCTTCACCTAGGCGACACCTTATGTCGACTTTGACCCCCGATGTTGACTTTGACCTTGACTTTGTCAACGCCCGGATACGGGACGGTACAGGCGGCTACGGTTCAACGTCACTTACGCTTCTTTTTTTTGCCTTTAAACCTTTGAAAACACGCGCGTCTAATCGCTTGTTACGTCACTCTCCGAATCCTTTCGATCTTTTCACCTTCTTCCTTAAGCATTCTCTCACCTCCTTCACGCATTTTTGCCTTCTCTCGTTATCCTCTGCAGGTATGAACCCTGACCCTCATTCACTTCTGTTTACTGGTTCTGGATAACCGCATGTGTTGCTTAATCTTTGCATCGATCACCTTCTGTTTCTAGGTTTCCTTTTAATCCAAGAAACCCTAAACTCTGGGAGGGGTTGCTTTCTTGTTACTGTAATGTTGTGTTTGCGCTTTTCTTCCGCACATTCGCATGGTTTATCTCCATACGTCTTGAACTCTGTATGCAGGCATGGGTTTGAGCGAAGAAAAACGGGCCAAGTTAGCTGATATTCTCACTCGTCTTCACGAGGTTTCCAGGGACGTGGACACTTCTCTCCAGCACGCCCGCACTCTTGTCGTCGTTGCGTCTTCACCCGTTCCTTCCAATCCTAGGGTTTCAGTTCCTCTCACTGTTGTCCAACCGTCTCCCACCTCACTCCCTTGCAGGGGTAAAGCTGTGGTAATCAAGTCAGACGAGGATTCTGCTGAGGCGCCAATCTACAAGAAACCCAAACCTACATCGGTGATGGTTTCACATTCATCTTCCTCTAGTCATTCTATCTCGCCCCGAGGTCGCACGACCAGTGTTTCTTTGCTTCCTGACCTTGGTGGGACTGGTGTTTCTTCTCCTCCCGTCCCTGAACTGCCCCTTGCTCTTCAACATGCCATCAAGGGCTTTCAGCAAGGGGTGACTGCGGATCCGGATGAAGCTGCTGCCAGGGAGAGACTGGGCTTCAACTTTGGGGCGTTTCTTGCTCAGTTCCACGCTTTACTGTCGAGGGCTGAATCGGGGGATTCTTCGCTAACTCGCTCGTTTGCTGCCTGCGAGGCTACTTTGAGAGAGGAGTTGGTTCATCTCTCGAAACTAGTCCACGCTAAGCGCCAAGAGGTTACTGCGCTGGAGGCGAGAGTCCTTTCCCTGCGGGTTCGAGTCTTTGAGCTGGAAGAGGCCGATGAGGAGTCTAAGGCCAAGATTACAGGGCTTGAACAAAGGTCCACCAGCCTTGAGGCGTAGCTGGATCGAGCGAAGGCCGAATTTCTTCAGCAAGCCAAAACGTTTGAAGAAGCTGAGGCTGACCTGACTGGAGACGTTCTCGACACTTATGATGAAGGATTTAAGGATGCTCTTGCTCAAGTTGCTTGTGTGCATCTTGGAATGGATACTACGACCTTCTCCGCGTCGAACGTAGTTGAAAATGGGAAGATCGTTCCCAGGGTCCTTCCTTGATTTGTATTTGGCTGATATCCAAACTCTTTTATCTGTTTGCTACCTTTACTCCCCAAACTCATATATGCTTTTATATGTCGAACTGCTTTTTGACTCTCATAACTGCTTCTGTCATGGTGCCTGGTGCTAGGACATTTCCTTTAGCGTTTTGTTGCATGTTCCTCTCATCATGAGGAGAGGTTTCACTATGAGCTGGGTTGTCCCTCCTTAGCGCTTTCGTGAGGGAGACGAATTCTCTCGACTGACCTCAGCTTTGCTCAAAGGCGCGGAGGATTTATCTGGCGAATTATTTCGTTTGCCTCGGCACTTTCACTTACGAGGGGAGGTGTTCTATCACGAACCTTCCTCTCTGCTCGTAAGGCTTCTAGCGCAAGGGAAATTAATTCTTAACTGACCTCAACTTCGCTCGAGGGCGAGGAGGATTTAACTAATAACTGTTACGTTTAACCTTAGCGCTTTCACTCGAGAGGGGGGAGGTGTTCTCTACGAACCTACCTCTCCCCCACGAGGCTTCTAACGCAAGAAAAACAAATGCTTAATTGACCTCAGCTTCGCTCAAAGGCGAGGAGGATTTAACTGGCGAACTATTTCGTTGGACCTTGGCGCATTCACTCGAGAGGGGAGGTCTTCTCTACGAACCTACCTCTCCACTCACAAGACCTCTAACGCAAGGAAAACAAGTTCTTACTATTGAACCAAGTGTGTTCAAGCTTTGAAGAATCCAAACACTTTGAAGAATGATGAAAGGTTGGTTGTGCTTGTTGTTGCTGAGTTGTCCTTTTAGATAGGATCTGGGGTAGATTTAATATATAATCCACTCTTGATTGAATCCAAAGCATAGGCATTCTCAATCTTTTTAAAAGAAAAGTGTTTTTCAAACTAAGTGAAAAACAACTTGTTGTTTTGTCAAAACAACCAATTGTTTTATACTTAGGTGTTTTTAGAAAAGGTTGAAAGCTGTTTTTATGGTTGACTTGCTGTCAAAACCAAAACAACCGATTGATTCGTGGAACAACCGATTGTTTGTTTTGGTACCATAACAGGAAACTATTTTGTGCTTTGATTGAGCATTAAATGCTTTTCTAACTGTTTACGCTCCAGTTTTTAATGCTCTGACCAATCTTTAAATGCAATGAATAGTTTGTTAAGATTTGATAACAAACATCAACTTTGAATATATACAGAAAAACAGATTTGGGTTTTTCACTGATTTTGCTTAAGAGAAAAAGTTGAGATTACTTAGAGATTGAGATTGATCAAAGAGTGTGAGCTAGGATTTTCTGCTTGTATTGATTTCAGATTTGTTTTGTAACAAGTATAATCCTTTGTATCTTTTGAAAGAACCTTGTGTGGTTGCTGAGAAGTGTTGTGTGTTCTTGAGGGGATCAAGATCAGCATTCTTAGTGTTGTTGTGCTGACCAAGAGAAGTGTGTGTCTTGAGGGGATCAAGGTCACTTCTTTGGTTGTGTTGTAAGTGATCTAGGGTTGATTGCTTAGTGGATTTCCTCAGTGGTTTCTGAGAAGACTGGATGTAGCCCTGGGTTTAGAGTGAACCAGTATAAATCTCTGTGTGCATTTTCTCTCTCCCTTAACTCTTTAAATTCAGTTTTTATTTTTGTAAACTGGTATAAACAACCGATTGTTTTTGCAAAACAAGCAATTGTTTTTTTGGTGTTGTGCTTTTTGCTTTGTATTTTGAAAAGCTGATTTCTTAATCAAGATATTCTCGAAGTAATTTCATTCAAGGCTTAAAATTTTTCGAAAACCCTCTTTAAACCATTCACCCCCCCTCTAGTTTAAAGCCATACATTCTAACACTTACCTGACCTCAGCTTCGCTCAAAGGCGAGGAGGATTTAACTGGCAAACTATTTCGTTCAACCTTGGCGCTTTCACTCGAGAGGGGAGATGTTCTCTACGAACCTACCTCTCCGCTCACAAGACCTCTAACGCAAGGAAAACAAGTTCTTAACTGAATTGTACATAATCTCGAGAAAATATTTCAATCGTAATTATCTGGGGACCTCATTAAAAAACCCTTGTAAGGGAAAAAGAGTATCCTCTAATACCATGTACAATATTCTTGCTTAACTGAAGTAAGACTTGATGTCGGCTGCATTCCATGTGCAAGGAACCGAGCCCTGCTTCAGCGCCTTAAGCCTGCGTGCTTTGTCCCAATAATCTTTGTTCTCCTGAGGGAATTTGTCCACACGAGAGAGAGCGGGTGCGAAACTAACGGGGTTGCATCCCTTGGTACTCGGTGTTTCTCTCCATCCTCTTAGCATACTCAGCTTCCCCTGTGTGCAAGACCTTGAAACTGACCCTGTCTCTGTTCGAGGGCCGAATCGATCGCCTAGTCGATCATCACTGGTTACCCCGGTTCTGGACTCTACAGTCTTCTCAACCGGGGTTTGTGCCGTTTGGCCGGGGATGTGGCTTAAGTTGGAGACTCTCTCTTCAATCTCTCTTTCCCCAGATTTGCCAAACGGATCAAATTTGGTCCTGCATGCGATTTCTGTTATGGCCTCGTCGGGTTTGGAGCAGCTGATCTTAGGCAGGGGACTTCCCTCAGTGTACGGTGGTCGTCCATTAGTGACCATAGATAACCCTCGCCTTGCTTTGAGGCTATTCTCGTAGCATCGCTTGGCCTCCTTTTGATCCGATTTGATGGTAATCACCTTTCCTGTCAAGTCTGGTAACTTCATCTTCATGTGCCTTGTCGACGACACCGCCCCTAACCTATTCAGTGTTGGTCTACCCAACAACATGTTATAAGCAGAGAATGCGTTGACGACAAGGTACCTGATGCTCTCCGTTCGTGACACGGTGCCATCTGTGAAGGTGGTTCTCAACTCCAAGTATCCCTGCACCTCTACCTGGTCTCCTGCGAAACCGTAGAGACAGTCGCCATAGGGCCTTAGCATGTCGGGGAATAGTTGCAGTTTGTTGAAAGTCGTCCAGAACATTACGTCTGCCGAGCTTCCCTGATCTACCAGCACACGGTGCACCTTCCTTCCTGCGGTTACCGTTGAGATCACCACTGGATCGTTGTCATGGGGTATGACATCCTCCAGGTCGGCCTTGGTGAAAACCAGGTCAACATCGAAGGCGTCGTTGGTCCTCTGTGCTTCCACCGACATCACTGTTCGCGCGTATCTCCTTTGCAGAGAAGCGGTACAGCCTCCACCCGAGAACCCTCCTGCAATAGTGTGGAACTCACCATGCACGGGGACTTCATGCCCCGGACCACCCCCTGTTGCCGCCGCGTCCTCGGTCCCTTGTTTCTCTTGCAGATAATCTCTTAGGAGACTGTTCTTCACCAACTCGTCTAGCTGGTGTCCTAGCGCTAAGCAATTGCGTATGGGGTGGCCGTATGCTTGGTGGAACTCACACCATGTGTTCTTGTTGGGCCCAAGCCTCTTGTCGGTCTTGGGAGGCACCTTCAGTCTCTCCGCTATATTTGGGATAGCGATGAGGTCTTTCAACTCTACAATGAAGTCGTGCCTTGGCGGCACGTTATCTCTCCCACGCCCCCTCGTATTACACCTTTGATAGGGCTGTTGTTTCACGGGGGCCTTCATCTCTGTTGTCGTTTCGTAGAGCCTTAGGGTTTGAGGGCGACCTGCCGCGCGGCCACGTGGGGACCACGCATGTGCGCTTTTCACTAAGTTCTTCCTCCGTCGTAATGTGGGCCACCGCGCGACGCTTTATATCGGCGAAGGTCTTGGGGTGGATCCGGATGAGTGACTCACTAAAGGGTGCCGGCATGATGCCCTTCCTAAACACGTGCACCATCATCTTTTCTTCTGTGAGGTTCAACCTCACCACTTGCGCTCCAAAACGGTGGAGGAACTGACGGGGGGGCTCGATTTGCGAGGTATTGTGCCTTGAACAACTTTGTGAGTTGCGGGAACGACGTTACATGGCCATTAAGGAGGCTCATGAACCACTCCATCACTGTTCCTGCAAAAGTGCTCATGAACAGCTTGCATCGCGCTGCATCGAAGCCCCCAACCAGCATCATCTGTGTATAGAAGGTCATAACGTGGGCCTCCGGGTCTTCCATCCCAGTGAAGGTCACCTTGGGCCCTGCGAGTGTGGTTGGTATCACTGCATCCACGATCTCTGGTGAGAAAGGTGTCTGGAACTCTCTGGGTGGCGTCACAAGCTCCTGATCTGCACCGTCATGCTCAGTCGTGTGGGTTTGCAGGTTTCTGCGTAGTTCCTAGTTCATAGCTTGCAACGCTACCAAATCAACTTGGATGCGTTCTTGATTTGCTCTTGACACGGCCACCTCTTCTTGAAGGGCTCGCATCATCTCCATAACCTGCTGCAGGGTGAGGCCCTCACCCCCATTTGGTGCAGCAGGTCCTTGCCTCGTACTTCTCATCTCTTGGATTTTCTTGGTTCTTGCTGGTGCGATAGTGTTTGTATCGTGCCCCACGGTGGGCGCCAAATGTTCCTGTCGGTTTACTCGAAACACCTTCGTACGCCTACGTCGCTCTCACGTCCAGATTCCTTGCGTTCGCCTGTGCCTTTCCTGTGATGAACACCTGAAACACAAAGACAACGGGTGCCTTAGTGGTCGTTTGTACTTCGACGCTCAAGTCAGTACTAGGGCTAGGAAACACCAAAAACTGTATGCTCTTACTCTTGTGTGTGTAACGGCGCAAGAGAATTCTCTTCGCTAAGTTTGTTAACTCACTATTTATAGACTGAAACTAGGGTTTCCTATTTACCTGAAATGGGCCTTTTTGATGGGCGGGCCCAACACTGTTGTTACCTTACTCCTAGGATAACCTACCGCGTGGGGTCCCTAACTAGAGTGCAACCTCTAATGGGATGACCACCTAGATGCCTCCTCGTGCACCTGATCTCCAGGGTCACCCGCCTCTGAGAGTGCCCTAGGTGTTCACGTGCCATGCATGCAACTCACCCCTAAACGTGACCCTTGCAAGCCATATTCTTCTAGTGGCTGTGTACTTTGTGTCACGCCTGAACGCCTTGTCCACTCTACACGCATGGGCACTCGTGATCTAGGCTTCTCCCTTACTGATAACTGGTGTGTGATCTGGGATCCACTTCTCGTGGCCCTTCTCTTACTGATAACCGATGTCCGACCTCTCCACACTGTTAAGTGGCAAGTCGGTACATTTTGGTGATCGATGCCCGACCACCCTTGGGTCCTTGGCGCACGTGCTTTGTGGGGTACTGGCTCACACTGCTCGTGGGACCCGCTTACGTGGGACCAACATTACCAGTGGTTAGTCAACGCTCGGGGACCGATCGGTACAGTTCTCGTAAAAGAAGGTTGTTACAAGAGGTAACCTAAAAGTAATCTATCAAAGGGACTTGAAATCTCAGGTGAATGTACACTATTTCTAAGACTGAAACTACTTACTTACTTTCTTGTTTCAATAAGTCCTGTACTGACTTGATCGTCAGAGTACAATCAACAGGTAGGGCCCCTCTATTTCAAACGGCCTACATTCCAACATCCAAATTAATGGCAGATTCCAACGGGATAGATTGAGTCACAGCTTGTTTCCACAGTCAACCGAAATATTATTAATAATATTTATATTATTAATATTATAGAGTATTATTAATATTATGAAATTTTATTGGTATTATTAAATATTATTAATGTTATTAAATAAATATTACTAATACTATAAATTATTAATACTCTTATTAAGTATTCATAATATTTTAAAACCTTATTAAATATTATTAAATATTAATAATATTATTAAACATAATTAAATTTTACTAAGACTATTAAATATTATTAATATTATTAATAATTATTAAACATTATTAAATAATATTAATATTATAATAAATATTATTATATATTATTAATATAATTAAATATTATTTTTATTATTATGTATTACGAATATTATTAATATTATTATTAATAATATTTAATAATATTAATAATATATTATTAATAATATCTAATAATATTAATAATATATTATTAATAATATCTAATAATATTAATAATATATTATTAATAATATCTAATAATATTAATAATATTATTAATAATATTTAATAATATTAATAATATATTATTATAATATTTAATAATATTAATAATATTTCTTATATTATTAGTAATATTTAGTAATAATATTAATAATATTTATTATAATATTAATAATATTTAATAATATTAATAATATATTATTAATAATATTTAATAACGTTTATTATATTATTAGTAATATTTA
Source organism: Phaseolus vulgaris (assembly GCF_000499845.2). Taxonomy (NCBI): domain Eukaryota; kingdom Viridiplantae; phylum Streptophyta; class Magnoliopsida; order Fabales; family Fabaceae; genus Phaseolus; species Phaseolus vulgaris. Next base: position 23,928,150 of record NC_023749.2, read on the forward strand.
GTAATACTATTAATAATATTTATTATAATATTAATAATACTATTAACTTGAATAATAATAAATGATATTAAATATATGAATATTAATAATATCTATATTATTAATTATATTGATATTGATAATTATACTTATAAATATAATATGAGAACTTAACTTGAACCATGATAATTGGAAAAGAAGCAATGTCTGTAACTGTTAAAAAATTTTTCTTACTTTTCCTGCTTGTGCAACCTTCAACAAGCATTTCTTTTGGTCCAAAAATAACTGTGGTTGTTCAAAATGGATTACAAGGAGGTCGAGACATGTTGCTTCACTGCGAATCTGCTGACGATGATCTTGGTGTGCAACTTATTCATCCTAATAATTCTTTTCAATGGAAATTCCAAAATAACGTCTTTGGAAGAACGTTGTTCCATTGTTCCTTTCAATGGGAATCCGTCTTGCATAAGTTTGTTATTTACAAAACAAGCAGGGATCACAATACATGTCACATCTGCAATTGGATAGTCAAAGAAGATGGACCATGTTTGATTTTTAGTGGGAGAACTGATTGCTATAATTGGAATAGCTTAGAAGAAAGATAAATCCCTTTCTTATTCTAATTTCTATTAATAGAATAATCATAAATAAAACTTCTTTACTATTCATGATTTTACTTGGTTATATTTTAAAGTTAAATTATAATTTGTATTTTTAGTTTTCTTATAGTATAATTTTTTTTAAGAATTTTATGAGGGGTTATTATAAGAGATAAGTGTTTCTTGGGATTTATTACACCTCTGGTAAGTTTAGGTGATTTTACACAAAATCCATTGACTTCCCACTTCACTTCTTTACACATTTATTTTCGGAAGCAACTTTTAACAATTTTAGAGAGAAAGCCCATATCACTTTTAATTAGTTGTAAGCACACATATAATTCTACAAATCACTTTGCTTATTTTATTTCTTAATCTTCTTATTTCATCTACCTAATTTATCTTCATTTCTTAATCTTGTTTCGGAGGCACTTCCATCATCCTATTTCATCTTTCAAATTTGGTATCCAACGGGTATTTTCCTCTTTACTAATCATCCATTTGTTAAAATACTCTCTCCTATTTGTCTCATAACTGAAAATGAATAAGTTTGTGGAAGCAAAATGTTTGATTTTTATTATTACTACATGCGACTAACAAGATGGTGGTGAGAAGTTAAAAGCCATTGAGAATGAGACAGAGGTATACATTCATGAAAGATAAAATTTATTTTATCAGTTCTTAAAAATAGTTTTTCGAGGGACTAAACCTATTCTAATTTTATTATATACAAGGATTAAATTATTAAAGAGAAACTAAATCTAAAAAAGTATAATATTTTTTAGTGAATAAAATAATTTTTACAAGTGAATAAAACAAATTTTAAAGCCACCAACATTTATGATGTTAGATTTTCGTACTTTTTACTCGAGTTTCTTTTTTTTGCATTATTAATAAATTAAAAGCAATGCGGATGTATATTTTAAAATAATTACTAATTTTATCATTAATATAATTGGATTATATAAAAATATTTTCACCTTGATAAGCAAAATAAAATATCAAACAAATAATTGTTTTATTATATAAAAAAATAAAATACCAAGCAAATAATTGTTTCATTATATAAATCAGATTATTACTGATCCTGCCGGCAACTCGAACGTGGAGGAATCGCTCCGTAGCACTCTCTGCCCTGTCTACGCGACTGCGTCTTCTGCAGAATCACCCTCAGAACCTTCTCTTGCTTCTTCAAACGTGACCTGCAAAACACACAGACGGCGCCTCTAGCGGCCGTTTGCACTCCGACGATCAAGTTAGTCCACAGAACCACCAAAGACTAGAAAACTAGTAGCGTGTGTGTGAGAACTCTTGCACTCTGTTTTCGTTCCTCCCTCACTCTCCCCCTGATTCTCTCTTTTATCTCTCTTCCCCTGCTTCTGGGCATAGCAGGATTCTGTTATGCTTTTCTGGCATGTGTCAGAACGCTGTTATGCTTTTCAGAGAAAGCGTACCTTCAGAATCAGCAGTGGGGAGCGTGAGTGTCTGTGCATGTCTGCGCGCCTCTGCGCTTGGCTGCGCCTGTCTGTACCTTTAGTGGTACGGAGTGCTCTTTTGTCTGGACCGCACCCCTCTCAAATGATGACACGTGGAGGCCTGCAACTCACATCTAACCATACACGTGTCACTTACTGGAAGGGCTCTAGCGCTTCTCTTTGTGTGCCTAAGTTACGCCCTTGCGGAGTAACTTAGGATGTTTCTCTTATCTGGGCAGATCGCATACTCTTGGGAGAACGTCGGGTGTGGCTGGTCTAGGCACACTCACCAAACGTTGCTCTCTGCGTATACAGCTTACCCTTCACGATGCCATGCACGTAATGGGTTGAGGGAATCACCAATCACTGACTGGTTTACTAGTTCCCTCAGGCCACTCTCGTGCATGATTCCCTGAGGTGTGCTCATGCGAGATCCATGCGTAACGCTCTCGCTGGGAACCTCAGTCTCAGTTTAACTGCGTGTAACACGAGACCCCGATGACAATACACCCGATGACTGATCAGTGTTTATTTGCTTCTCGCGCTCTGCCTCCAGGCGCGAGTCTAGGAACTGGTCTGTTGGTGGCCACTTGGCTACTGACCACCGGTCACCATTCTGGGTGATCTGTCCCCCGACCTCTCTGCCGCCTGATCTGTCGGTGGTCACTTGGTTACTGACCACCGATCACCATTCTGGGTGATCTGTCCCCCTGACCTCTCTGCCACCTGGTCCACGTGTCACCCTGCGAGTGGTCCACGTGGTTCTCTGTTGCTGACGTCATCGACTACCGATGACCGATCGGATCACAAGCCCCCCAGTCTCGAGTCGAGAACTCGTTCTCAGCGAAGAGACTAAGTGGTCGTGCCCTCAGCCTCACGTGCCACCTCACGTGCTGCGTCTTTAACGTTTGGACTTATTCTCTTAATCTCGCGACACGTGGCCCCATCAACGGCCAGCGCTGTGCGTCGCTAGCGCTTCTCTTATTCAAATTGGCGCGCCCTTTCACTGTTCCTCCATCTTCTTCATTCGACTCCCAGACTCTCTGCGAACTTCTCCTCTGCGCACCCATCTTCCTTCAAATTCTCTGCTTCCCAAACTCTTGCGATCATCCAAAGGTATGGTTTTTCTTCTCCCTGGCCCCTTTTTGATCATCTTTACCGATTGCATTTATCATTCTGGTTATCATGCATTCATCTTCTCTATTTCCCTCTCTCGAACCCGCGCTAGGGTTTTTTCGTGCTCTTACCCTGGCTTCTGCTTCTTCTTCTTCTTCTTTTCATCTGGGCATCTCCTTCTCCTTTCCCTTTTCTGTTTTCACCGAAACATTCATCATTCCTTCTTCTCCCATTCATTCTGACTTTTTCGTTTTTCCTCCATTTGCAGCTATCTCACGATGGCTCGCTTGAAACAAACTGTGCGCATCATTGCCTCTTCTTCTGGTGCACAGCCTTCCGCGAGTGCGCCAGCTCCACCACCGCCTGTGGCTACCTCCTACCACGACAATGCCAGGGTCTACGAATGGGCTCCCCTGGCATTGCTCGCTGAAACCTCCACCCTGCTGCCTAAGGGTCATCTCACGTCCCTGCTAAGCCGCAACCCCGACGAGCCTTCCTGCTCCATCGACAGGGAGAATGACTTCAACATTCAGATCCGCATTCCTCCTCGAGGAATGCCTATCTGCGCGGATGACAGGGCCACCAATGGGGTGCCCTTCGTCTTCATCTACTCCGCCATTTTCAAGAGACTAAAGCTGCGCCTCCCTTTCACTTTCTTCGAAAAGGAGCTGATGATGGAGTTAAACGTCGCGCCCTGCCAACTCCATCCAAATGCCTGGGCCTTCATCCGGGCGTTTCAAATCCTCTGCAACTATTTCGGGCACAACGCCTCCGTGGACGTGTTCCTCTATTTCTTCGAAGTGAAGAACCCTGGGGACAGGTCCTGGGTCAGCCTGAACGGGGTTGCTGGACGGGTGCTCTTGGGCCTGTACCAGCAATCCTTCAAAGATTGGAAGGGCAGATTCTACATGATATCTGCTACCCCTCAAAGTCCAAGTCTTCTCGAGGGGTACCCCCTCTACTGGGTTCCTGGAGTTGAGTTCAAGAAATCCAGGGACCTCGAAGCCATGGCCCCTTATGAGCGCGAGCTGTGCGGGCTGCTCTTGGGGGCCAAGTACAATTCTGCTCGTCTCATCAAAGACGAGTTCGATGTGGTGGCCTTAAAGAAGTATATAGGTAGCTCTTCATTTCCCTCTTAGGATACCTGCACCTTTCCATGCATGCTTTTATGTGTTTTTTAACTTACTTGCATATCTTGGTCATCTAACTCTTCCTTTTTCCATGTATGCAGACTCAATGTCGGGGAAGGACAGGAAGCTAGCTTTACTGGAGCTTGCCAAACGTAGGGGAGCCAAGGGCACTGGCTTCTCTTCCTTTACAACTGAGCCCATCGCAGCCCCCCCGCTCTCGGTCGCGCCAGCTGGAGGCCCCGAGCAAGGGAAGAAAAGGAAAAGGCTGGTGAAGGCTTCCACTTCAACTGCTGCTGCTGCTGCCGCTTCGACTGAAGAGGAGAGCTCAGGCTCTCCTCTTGTACACCGCCAGAGGAAAAGATCAGCAGTTGAGGGGGCCTCATCTCTCCAGCCTGGAGAGATTGAGGTGGTAGAAGTAGAGGAAGGGTCTTCCCCTCCTCCCTGCGCTCAAACTGCCACAGAGCCCATCAACCCTCCTTCTCCAGGCCAGCAGTTGCCTCCAGCTACCAAGCTGCCATCTTCCCCCTCAGCAGGCCAATCACCTGGTCCATCCGCTCATCCTGCTGGGGGTGCTTCTGCCCAAACTGGGGGTGCACCACCACCACTGCTGCCAATTCCTACCGCCACTGCAGAATGTGGTGGGTCTAGCTCGCGCCCAAGCGCTTCTGGGGCCACCCACGAGAATTTCAGCAGGGTCATCACCCTAGTTCGACGGCTCATAAGTAACCGGGAGCTCGTCGAGTGGAATGGTGACGAGGTTGACATGCACCTGGCAAGGCAGGTGGTGCTCTCTCTGGAATTCTCCACCCAATATCGCAAACAAATAGCCCTGGAGAAGAGGGTGAAGGAGCTTGAGCACGACAAGAAGTCACTGCGAAGTGACTTCGAAGCCGCTCAAGGGTCCGTTGAACTGATGCGAGGCATGGTGGAGAAAGCTAGGAGGGAATACCTAGCGCAGGTCCAAGAGACCATCAAGACGGAGATCTTGATGGGGCAGATGGTGAGCTCTTTGGACTGCGAGGTGGTGGAGCTTAAGGCCGAGACTTCCTCCCTGCGCCAACAGAACACTCAGCTATTGGGGGAGCTCGAGTCCGCCAAAGAAGCAGCTGCTGCTGGGGAGAAAAGACTTAAGGAGGTGGTGGGCAAACTGTCTGAAGCTGCCTCCTCCCTTGCTGCCGTCACCACTGAGAGAGATGCTGCGGAGGCTTCAAAGCAAGAACTGGAGGTGGAGAAGGCTGATTTGATGAACGTGGGTGCTGATGCCCTTACAGACGGATTCGAGCTAGCACTCGAGCAAATCAAATACGTTCTCCCAGACCTGGACCTCTCGCAGTTCAGCATCTACCATGAAGTGGTGGATGGAAAGCTCATCCCCCCTGCCCCTTAAACCCTTCTTTTCTCTTGTAAATTTAGCTTCTGCACAGTTTTTCTTTGCACTTTGGAATTGTATAAGACTTGGCTATGAATGTAATATCTCAATGCTTCTTTCTTGCGTAAGTTTCTTCTTTTGCATTTTCTTTGATCTTCACTTATCTTTATGTGCGCGACTAGCTAGCTTAGGTTCAGCGCGATCTTGGGCTTTACCTTTCCTTTCGCACACGACTAAGTGTTAACCAGCTTAGGCTTAGCGCGATCTTGAGCTTCGTCTTTCACTTTGCGCACGACTAAGTTTTAACCAGCTTAGGCTTAGCGCGATCTGCTTCTCTTATTCTTTTGCTTCTACTTGATCACGACTGGCTATTCCCTCAGCTTGGTGTTTAACAGTCCTCGTGCGCTGCTTTGCACCCCTAGCCAATTACTGACGACTCATCAGTGATCGTTCTTTAGTCTTTACTTAGCTTTCTCTGTCGCTCTAGCGCTAAGTGCATAAAGGACTTTGACATCGATCGCTCAAGGTGATGCCTCGTCTTGGGGAAAGAAAAGTGTTTCTCGCTAACCCCTCTTACTTTCCCCAAGGTCATCACCCTTTGGCGGGTTGAGTCGCTCATTCCCTGCCTCACTCCTGGGGTGAGGAGGGTTTCGGACTAAGAGTCTTACTGGGCCAATATTGGTGTATGCCAAGTGGGTAAGGACGTTTTGTCAAAACCTTTCCTTTCCCTCCCTTGGTCTTACTAGCACCCCTGGCTTTTCAAACCTTTAACTGCTTGCGCTCACACCTGGGGTGAGGAAGACTTAGATCGGTGCCAGTACTTGCGCCTAAGGCAAGTAGGGCCTAACCAATCACCTGCACTTGCACCTGGGGCAAGGAGGATTTTAACTTTAATACTTGAGCACACTTGATATGCTGGAAATTTTTCTTTAATTGGGTGGCCTCGTTAAAAACCCTCCTCAGGGAAAAGAGTGCCCCCTTGTCTGTTCAACTGTTTCCACCACATACAAAGCATGTATCTTTTAGCGCGAGAACGCCATTACTGTACAACTTTAACTGAAATAAAATTTTAAATGGGTGGCGTTCCACGTTCTGGGGATTGCTCCTCCCTCCAAAGTCTCTAGGCGATAGGCTCCGTTCTCCAATGTCTCCACCACTCTGTACGGGCCTGTCCACTTTGGGGATAACTTGTTCTGCATGTCATTCTGTTGCGCCTTTCTCATCACCAGATCACCTTCCTGGAAGCGCCTGGGCCTCACTTAAGAGTTGTGCCTCCGCTCTACTCTTCTCTTCACAGCTTCAGCACTGACTCTGGCCTCTTCTCGCACTTCGTCTAGCAGATCCAGATTCACCTTACGCTCTTCATTGGACTCTTCAGCAACGAAGTTCAAGAATCTGGGGGAGCTCTCCTGTATCTCCACAGGAATCATGGCGTTTGTCCCATAGACAAGGCTGAAGGGTGTCTCATGGGTGCTGGACTGTGGGGTGGTGTGATAAGACCATACAATTCTGGGAACCTCCTCTGCCCAGCCTCCTTTGGCCTTGTCTAGTCTTCGCTTCAGCCCCCTGAGCAGCACTCGATTTGCTGACTCCACCTGCCCATTGGTTCGTGGGTGCTCCACTGAAGCGAAAACCTATTGTATCTTTAACTCTTCACACATCTTCCTCAGCTGATGACTTGTGAACTGGGTGCCATTGTTGGAAACCAGCCTCTTGGGTATTCCGAAGCGGCAGACAATGTTCTTCCAGACGAAGTGTTCAACTTTCTGTGAGGTGATGTGTGTGACTGGCTCTGCCTCCACCCACTTGGTGAAATACTCGATGGCCACGATGAGGAACTTCATCTGCCTTGTCGCCAGGGGAAAGGGTCCTAAGATGTCAATCCCCCATGTATGGAATGGCCACGGGCTATGGATGGACCTCAACTCCTCAGGGGGTGCCTTGTGGCAGTCCGCATGCAGTTGACACTGTTTGCATCGCTGAGCAAACCTTATGCAATCTTCCTTTAGCTTTGGCCAGTAGTACCCCGCGCGGAGTACTCTACTTGCCAAAGCGCGACCACCTACGTGGTTTCCGCACACCCCCTCGTGCAGCTCAGACATGAGCCTGGTGCATTGCTCGCCGTGTACACAGATCTGCACAGGGTGAGAGAATCCAAATCTAAATAGGCTTCCATCTATAAGAGTAAACTTACTTGAACCCCTCTTTATTCTTTTTGCCTCTGCCAGATCGAGCGGGAGTACACCATCTTCTAAGTATAGTTGGTATGGCGTCATCCAGGTGTCGGGTTCCTTCTCCGCATGGACCTCCATCGACTCATCGGTCTTTGAGGGTCGCGATCTCACCCTCGGTGCTCTTAGCGTTTCTTGGGTCAACGACCGATGACCGATCGTTAGACGCTCCATTGACTTGTATACATGAAGCACCTGGTTGTCTGATACGAACGCGCGCGGCACCTTCAGGGTCTCCTGAATAACGGTCCTCTGCTTCCCCCCCTTGCCTGAGCTGGCCAGCTTAGCAAGCAGGTCTGCTCGGGCATTTTGCTCTCTTGGCACGTGCACTAACTCAAACTCGGCGAAGGACGTCTTCAGGAGCTGCACATACTCCAGGTAGGCTGCCATCTGGGGATCCTTTACTTGGAACTCCCCCGTAACCTGCCCGGTGACCAGTAACGAATCGCTCTTGGCCAGCAGATTTCTTGCTCCCATTTCTCTTGCTAGCAACATTCCTGCGATCAGGGCCTCATACTCCGCCTGATTGTTGCTAGCTTTGAAGGCAAAACGGAGGGACTGCTCGATCAGTACCCCATTTGGTCCTTCCAGGATGACTCCAGCGCCGCTTCCCTGCTGATTAGAGGAGCCATCCACCGATAACACCCATCGGAAATCTAGCCCTTCTGCAGGTGTCGCGATTGATGATAGCTCGACTACAAAGTCCGCGAACACCTGCCCCTTAATCGGTCCTCGGGGCTCATACTGAATATCAAATTCTGACAATTCTACTGCCCATTTGACCATCCTGCCTGCTACATCAGGTTTCTTCAATACGTTCTGGATAGGCAGATCAGTCATTACCACCACTGTGAAGCTGTGGAAGTAATGCCTGAGTCTTCTGGCTGAAAACACCACCGCCAGAGCAGCCTTCTCGAGGGCTTGGTACCTCGTTTCAGGGCCTTGCAGCACTTTACTCACGAAGTAAACAGGCCTACCTGGGGTTTTCGCAAGACTGGTGGGCTCGCCAGGTACCCCTTTAACTTGATGAAGGCCTCCTCGCACTTCTGTGTCCAGAGAAATCTGCTGTTGCATTTGAGACACTGGAAGTATGGGTGACCTTTCTCCCCTCCAGCGGACATAAACCGGGACAGAGCTGCCAAGCGACCGGTGAGCTGCTGCACCTCCTTCACCGTCGTTGGGCTCCTCATTGCCACGATCGCCGCACACTTCTCCGGATTAGCTTCGATTCCCCGCTCTGTCAAGAGGAAACCCAAGAACTTCCCAGCCTCTACACCAAAAATGCATTTCTCAGGGTTGAGCTTCAGCCTGTACTTGGCAATGGTGGTGAATAGCTCTTCCAGATCAGCTGCATGATGCTTCTTCTCTTGGGACATAACCACCATGTCATCTACATAGGCGTGTACGTTCCTTCCCAGCATGGACGAGAGCACCCTATCCATGAGCCGCTGGTAGGTAGCCCCCGCATTCTTTAACCCAAATGGCATGACCTTGTAGCAATAGCAAGACCGTTCCGTCATAAACGCAGTCTTGCATTCATCCATTGGGTGCATCCTGATCTGGTTATACCCCGAGAAAGCGTCCAAGAAGCTGAGTAGCTTTCCCCCCGAGGCGCTAACAACTAGAGCATCTATGCTGGGTAAGGGGTAAGAATCCTTGGGGCACGCCTTGTTGAGGTCAGTGAAGTCCACGCACATTCTCCACTTGCCGCTTGCCTTTTGAACCAGTACCACATTCGCTAGCCACTCGGGGTACTGGATTTCTCTGATGTGCCCTGCGGCAAGGAGCTTCTGCGCTTCGTCGTGGATCACCTTCCTCTTTTCCTCGCTGAATTTCCTTCGCCTCTGTCGCACAGGTCGAACCATGGGGTCCATCGACATACGATGGCAGAGGAAATCGGGGTCGATTCCTGGCATGTCGGATGCTGACCATGCGAAGGCATTCATGTGCTTCTCAATCACACCCATGATCAGCCTTCGCTCTTCTTCAACGAGGGATCCCCCTAACTTGAACTTTCTTCCCCCGACGTCCACTTCGACCCAACCTTCAGCTGGGTGGGGCCTTCTCTCACTGGCGATGACCGCCCTCGCGATCCCTGACTCGCGAGGAGTGATCGCGCCTTCCTCTTCTTCTTCGACTTGGGCTACCTGGGAGCCCCCCACCGCAACATCCTCCATCCTCTGAGCGTTCTGTGTCTCCCTGACCATCGATCGCTCTTCGCGCACGCCTGGTGGTGGTTTTGTGGTGACGTGGCACACACTTCTCTTTTGCTTCAAGCTGTTCTCATAACAGCGTCTTGCCTCAGCCTGATCCGACTTGATGGTTATCACGGTCCCCTCCATCGACGGCAACTTCAACTTCATATGCCTCGTCGATGGTATTGCGCCCAGTCTATTGAGTGTTGGCCTCCCCAACAAGACATTGTACGCAGAAGGGGCGTTCACCACCAGGTACTTTATCTTTTCAGTGCGGGCTGTCGTTCCGTCAGTGAACGTTGTCCTCAGCTCGATGTATCCCCGCACATCTACCTGATCTCCTGCAAAACCGTAGAGACAACCAGTATACGGTCTTAACTGATCAGGGGACAACTGTAGCTTGTTGAATGTTGGCCAGAACATGACATCCGCCGAGCTTCCTTGATCTACGAGTACTATATGCACTCGTCTTCCTGCTGTGATGAGAGAAATGACCACAGGGTCGTTGTCGTGCGGGACAACGTCCCGTAGGTCAGCTTTCCTGAAGATAATGTCCACTTCAGGGTAATGAATCTCATTGACTGCATCTACCGCCATCACCGATCGAGCATATCTCCTTCTTTGTGAAGCTGTGCATCCCCCACCAGAGAAGCCTCCCGCGATCGTCTGCACTTCCCCATGCACAGGGACTTCATGCTGTTGTTCTTCGATCTGGGATCCTGACGTGCGATCACCCTGCGGCTCACGTAGGTAATCTGCTAGGAAACCAGACTTCACCAACTCTGCCAGTTGGTGTCCCAGCGCCAAACAGGAATGAAGTGTATGGCCAAAGGCCTGATGAAACTCACACCATTCATTCTTCTTCCTTCCAAGTACCTTATCTGTCTTCTCTGGTACTCGTAGTCTTGCTGCTACAGCAGGAAGGGCGATGAGATCCGCCAATCCTACCATGAAGTTGTATCTCGGGGGTGCGTTATTCTCCCTTGCACGCCCCCTGCTCTGGTCTTTGCCTGGTGCATAGGGACGAGGTTTTTCCCGCACCTTCTTCCCCTCCTTGGCCTCATGCACCCTTGCTTGCTGTGGCTTTCCTTGCCCTCCACGCGGTCTGGGTGGTGCAGCACTTCCCCTCTTCTCAGAAACCTTTGTTTCTGCCACTATGTGCGCCACCGCACGTCGTCGAATCTCTGCAAAGGTGCTGGGATGGCTCCTGATGAGAGACTCGCTGAAAGGGCCAGGCAGCACTCCCTTCTTAAACGCGTGCACCAGCATATCTTCATCTTTGCTGGGCAGTCTAACCACTTGTGCTCCAAAGCGGTTGAGGTAGTCTTTCAGCGACTCACCTTGGTACTGGCGCACGTCGAACAAGTCGTATGACACCACTGCAGGTGCTTTGTTGACGATATATTGTTCAGTGAAGAGCTTCGAGAACTGAGAGAAAGACGTGATATGTCCTTCTGGTAGGCTCACGAACCACTCCATGGCGATTCCACTGAGCGTACTCATAAACATTTTGCAGTAGACAGCGTCTGAACCCCCAGACAACATCATCTGGGTGTGGAACGCCGTCAGATGCGCCTCCGGGTCTTCTACCCCTTTGAACGATGCCTTCACCCCCACCAGGTTGGGAGGCACCATGGTTCCCATGATCTCAGGGGAGAATGGCATGGGGAACGCTCTTGGAGGTGAGGGCTGTCTAGACACCCTTTCGTCAACCATGTGTTCCCTCTGCGCCTGCAGCGTCCTTCTCAACTCCTCATTGACGCGATTCAGCTCGTCGTTCCTGCTTTGCGACGCAGCTAACTCTGTCTGCATCCTCTCTTGTTCAACCTTTGACGCTGCGGCGTTATCCTGCAGCGTGCGCACCATTTCCAGGACCTGCGCCATTGTCACAGCTCCTTCGTCAGCGGATGGCGCAGGCGATGGCTGTCTGTTTCTAGGCATCTTTCTCTATCAAGGAAACTGATAAAACTCTGGTAAGCTTTAAGACTGTGGTATATATGGGACAACGATTCACTCGTGCCCCACGGTGGGCGCCAAATGATCCTACCGGCAACTCGAACGTGGAGGAATCGCTCCGTAGCACTCTCTGCCCTGTATACGCGACTGCGTCTTCTGCAGAATCACCCTCAAAACCTTCTCTTGCTTCTCCAAACGTGACCTGCAAAACACACAGACGGCGCCTCTAGCGGTCGTTTGCACTCCGACGATCAAGTTAGTCCACAGAACCACCAAAGACTAGAAAACTAGTAGCGTGTGTGTGAGAACTCTTGCACTCTGTTTTCGTTCCTCCCTCACTCTCCCCCTGATTCTCTCTTTTATCTCTCTTCCCCTGCTTCTGGGCATAGCAGGATTCTGTTATGCTTTTCTGGCATGTGTCAGAACGCTGTTATGCTTTTCAGAGAAAGCGTACCTTCAGAATTAGCAGTGGGGAGCGTGAGTGTCTGTGCATGTCTGCGCGCCTCTGCGCTTGGCTGCGCCTGTCTGTACCTTTAGTGGTACGGAGTGCTCTTTTGTCTGGACCGCACCCCTCTCAGATGATGACACGTGGAGGCCTGCAACTCACATCTAACCATACACGTGTCACTTACTGGAAGGGCTCTAGCGCTTCTCTTTGTGTGCCTAAGTTACGCCCTTGCGGAGTAACTTAGGATGTTTCTCTTATCTGGGCAGATCGCATACTCTTGGGAGAACGTCGGGTGTGGCTGGTCTAGGCACACTCACCAAACGTTGCTCTCTGCGTATACAGCTTACCCTTCACGATGCCATGCACGTAATGGGTTGAGGGAATCACCAATCACTGACTGGTTTACTAGTTCCCTCAGGCCACTCTCGTGCATGATTCCCTGAGGTGTGCTCATGCGAGATCCATGCGTAACGCTCTCGCTGGGAACCTCAGTCCCAGTTTAACTGCGTGTAACACGAGACCCTGATGACAATACACCCGATGACTGATCAGTGTTTATTTGCTTCTCGCGCTCTGCCTCTAGGCGCGAGTCTGGGAACTGGTCTGTTGGTGGCCACTTGGCTACTGACCACCGGTCACCATTCTGGGTGATCTGTCCCCCGACCTCTCTGCCGCCTGATCTGTCGGTGGTCACTTGGTTACTGACCACCGATCACCATTCTGGGTGATCTGTCCCCCTGACCTCTCTGCCACCTGGTCCACGTGTCACCCTGCGAGTGGTCCACGTGGTTCTCTGTTGCTGACGTCATCGACTACCGATGACCGATCGGATCAATTACAATCTAGTGTGATATAAGCCAATTAATTGTGATAAATTTCCGAAAATTACTGCCGAATCACCGTTTTCCAGCGTCAGAATTTTATACACTGTATGTATTTCATTTAATATTTTTTTGTATATTGAATTTCGATGTACTTCTTTTTGTCGCTCTTTTGTAACACTTCAAACTACTTAAATCCAGAATTTCAGAATTTTCCAGTAAGCACAGAAATTTTGATAATCCAAACAGTCAGCACGTTTTTATGAAAAACACCTATACTGGAATGAAAAAATAGAATTAAAGAAACTTCAAAGACACAATAGAAATGATGTATAAGAACTTGTATAGATCTAATACACAAGCATGAACTCAAAACTAAAAAAAAAATGCACCAAAGGATCAAGAAAAACAGAAACCAAAATTTGTACTCAAATAAAAGCAATCAACCAAAGATAGCAAGAAAAGTACTACAAGGAATTGATGACATTATAGGAAAAAACATGACTAGACAAAACAAGTAAGAATTCAAAAATTAAAATGACTCAAGCACAATGAATTGTACCAATTAAAACAGCAAGAAATACTCAAAAAACAAAAAAAGCAGAATCACTAACACAAAACAGAATCAAAGTGTCCAGCAACTCAAAAAAATTTTGCACACAACCATAGCTCTAGATACCACATGATATGAGCTGGCTTGACACTTTAAAAAAACACACAACATTAAGGAGACTTAAGGTCATCTCAATGGAGGATAATGCCATCCAAGAGAGAAGCCAAACTCATTGAACAATGAGTGCCATGTCCTTTTCACAAACACTTGGTGAAATTGAAAGGAAAGCAAGAACAAATCAAAAACACAAATAGAAACACAATTGAAATATGTAATTAACTAAAACTGGACAGAATTGAAAGAGGAAACATATCTACTGATTAAATCATCCAAAGATGATGAGAATCAAATAAAGGAGGCTTTTATTAATGGAGGAAGAGGACATCCACCCTCACATTTGAAGTTCTTCCTTCTAGTCTTCTCAAAATTAAAAGAAGACATAAAATAAAGATGAGGCCCAAGCCCAAAGCCCAAGCCCAAGCCCAAGAAGGCCAAAGCCCAAAGAGCCCAAGTCCATCCCATGAGGGGCAAGGCCAAGCTTTGAAATACTCTTGTATAGTTTTAGGAGGTGTGGTTATTAAATAAAGGAGTGTGAAAATGTAAAATAAAGTCACATTACCCATGTGACTTAGGAGAGTGGTGTAGGTGTAGTTTTTGGGAGGTTTCATAGTAGAAAAAGGTCACACTTCCCATGTGACTTGTTTTTTGTGGGAATTTCAAATGAGTTTATTTGAAATTTCCCACCTATTTTTCAGCACCTTAGGCTATAAATAGAGGTGCTTCCTTTGTAAAATTCAGATTGGAATTAATCTAAGAAAACTCTACTCAAATTTTGAGTGAACTTTGGAGAGCTTTGAGCCTTCTTCTCTAGTCTTATCTTGATGGATCAATGGAGTCCTCAAGTGGCGGCATCACTCTCATCTAGGAGCATTCCACACTTCTAGTGGCGAGATCATCCATCCTCCTTCCATCTTCATGAGCATTTCTTCTCTCCTTCCTTTCTTCTTTGTTAATTCTTTGTTCTAAGCTTGTTGCCTTGTTTTTGGTTCGGCTGTTCTTAATTTTCCAGCACCTATGTTTTGTTCTTTGCCTTTTAATTTCATTTTGTTTGGTTGAAATGTGTTCTTATGCAATTCTGTTCGGTACTTCTTAATTCTACCTCTTTTGTTTGGTTCAATTTGACTATAATTGGTTCATCCAAATGAGTTTGGGATTTGGTACTAGTTTTTGGTGAGTTCTTGTCTTAGAACCATGATCCAACTCTAAGAAAAGTGCCTCTATAATGTCCAACTCAAGGTGATTCCTAAGAAGGTCAAGAACCTTTCTCTATATGGCTAGTGGAATCACATCAAAAGAACACAAAGAACCGATTAGAAACTCAAGAACAACACAAGAACCAAACTAAACGGTACAAATTGATGAACAAGACATAAAAGCTGAAACTACCGAATGAAAACAACAAAGGAGATGAAAAGGAATGGAACTTAGATGGTTGAAGTCCGGCTGGAATGGATTAGGAGAATGATCACGCCACTTGGTGATGGAGTCCCAAGATGAGTGAAGGAAGCCGCCACTTCAAGCTCTCCAAATGCTCACAAGATGAGACTATGCTAAGGAGATCAAAATCTCACAAAAGGCTCTCTCAAAATGAGTAGAGTTTCTCTATATCAATTATCCAAATCTGAAATTTACAAAGGCAAGCACCTTATTTATAGCCTAAGAGGTGCTGAAATGAGAAGCTAATCAAATTCAAATTCCCCCTCTAAATGACACTAAAATGGGTGCCAACTATAGCATGAGGAAGGTGTGACTTCCTTTCTAGTTTTGGCACCTCCTATATTACACCTACACTCTCCCCCTAAGTCACATGGACAATGTGACTTTATATAATACATTTACACCTATTTATTTAATATTCACACCTCCTACAACTATACAAAAGTAATTCAAATGATGTTCTTTTATTTAATGCTTGGCCTTGCCCCTCATGCTTTTGGACTTGGGCTTTCTTGGGCTTGGCCTTTGGGCTTGGGCCTCATCTTTTTCAAAAATAAAAAGAACTTTAAATGCTTTGGCCCTTGTCCATTTCTTCTATTGATAACATCTTTTTGATTCTCATCATAGTGTCTCATATTTTCGGTAGCACTAGGGAGTAATCTAGGTAATGTCTAGGCTGGTGTTAGAACCAATCAAAAATCTTTTGGTTATGGACGGGTAATGAGGTGGATCATTTCAGTACTAGTTGCTAGTGTTTAGGTAGTATTGTATTGTTATATGGATTGTTTGTTATAAGAATTGGAGTACCCTTAATCCTTCAATGTGTATTATGTAGTTAGGGCAGTTATAGAAGATGGACCATGTTTGATTTTTTCTGGAGGAAAAGATGATTGTTATTGTTGGAATAGTTTAGAAGAAAGATATATCCCTTTCTTATCCTGATCTATTAATAGAATTGTACCGACCGGTCCTCGGACTCGGGCGTTGACCGAAGTCATGGTGGGGCCCCGAAGGCTGGGTCTGCTGGGATGTTCAGTAAGACAGGGTGGAGTCTCGCTAGGCTCACAAGTAAGGGAGGCCGAGGAGGGGGCGACATCAAGGTAGGGTGTGCAGGCCTCGGGCCTCGGCACCCCAACAGTAAAGATGGACCGAAAAAGGTGGTTTTCAAGCCACATCCCAGTTAACAGTAAGGAGAGGCCCAGATCACGAGGGATCCGTGCATGGGGTGTAGGGAGGTAGTACGCACGACCATCAAAGAGCCACTGGGAAAGAGACGACTCATAAGGGTCACGTTCTAGGGGTGATCTGCACGCATGACACGTGAATAGGGCAAGGAACGCCCAGGGTGGATGACCCAGAGATTGGGCGCATGAGTCGGCACCCAAGTTGTCATCCCGCACCAGATGCGCTTCGGCTGGGTAGCCTTACGCACTAAGATGGCCCTAAGACTGGGTGATAGTGTCGCTAAGGTGCGCCTACAGTATGCTTGAGTCATAGTTAGCAAAAGGGGCAGAGACACTGAAAGGTATATAAGGGGTAACAACAAACATAACAAGGTACGCTTTTGTTAGTATGCATTACGCATTTCTAAGAGAAGCAATGGAGAGAGAGAGAGAGAACACACACGCAGTGCTCTCAGAGTTAAAAGTTTGGTGTTTCATTGCCTGAGAGTTTGACTTGAGCGTCGGACTGCAAACGGCCGCGAGGCCGCCCTTTGTCTCTTTGGTTTCAAGTGATTCCAGCGGAGGAAATGGACGTAGGAACAAAAGGCTCTTGGACGCGAAGTTATCAGAGGCGCACAAAGACATTTAGCTCAACCGGTGGGAACAAGGACAGTCATAAATAAAACTTCTTTACTATTCATGATTTTGATTGGTTATATTTTAAAGTTAAATTCTAATTTGTACTTTTAGTTTTCTTATAGTATATTTTTTTTAATGATTTAAATTTTCAAGTGATTCCTGAAAAAAATAATGCGTTGTTAATAATTCTATGATTAAGATATTCATGTAAACACTTAAAAATATTTAATTTTAATGAAAATTTATTATGAGGGGTAATTATAATTTTATTATTCTTAATATCAACATACCTTTGTATAAAACTGAAAGACTAGGCTGTTATGATGCTTCTTAATTTTTTTAATTTTGTTTTTTAATTTCTGAGTTACTTCTTTATAGTTTATGAACCTCTATTTGATATTTATATAGGTTATATATTTATAAATTATGAACCAATAACTTTTCTTAAGAAGTTTTTTCACGCATTAAATTTTCTTTCACCGTTTCCATACACAAGTTCATGCATTAAATGTATATAAATGTTATTATAATAATAATAATAATAATTATTATTATTATTCATAAGACATATCCTTTTATTTATTTTAAACTTGAATGAAAATATTTTAAGATATATTACAAGGTTAAGAGTATTAAATGAAAACGTAGAAAAATCAAGAAGAACATAAACAAAATCGTAACCCTCTTTCATCCCCTCTCTCTCCCTTCTCTCTCCCTCTCCCTTCTTTCTTCAATTTCTCTCTCATACCTCGTTTATTCCAAAATCTGATCACACCATGTTGTAGTTAAGGAGTTAGGGTACATTTCTACCCAATCAGATTTTCAAATAGAGTAAGTTCATTTTTATTCTAAAGATCCCTTATTCTTTGTTTTTTCTCTATGATTTAGTCATCAATCTTAGTGGGGCCAGTTGAGAAAGTGTTTCTCTCAACTTCATTAAGCTCGTACTAAATTTTGGTAATGTTTGGATAACTTGCTCTACGTTCCTAAATGTCCCAAGTTTCAATTTTTCTAGCAGAGATGTTATTTGATAAAATTGTTTGATGTTTTGTTGTGTAAACATGTATAAATATTATATTTTGATAGTTTGAAAGTCAATTTTGATGCTGGAAAAGTTCTTGAATGGTATAAATTTTTAAATGTTATGTGATTGAATAATATGTATTATATATGAATGATGAAAATTGTATGAAATTGATATCATACATTTGGAATAATGTATGAGTTGTTGTTTATTGGCATTAAGTATGAAAAGTCTATGGTTAACAGAGATTCTCTAGCTTCAGTGATGATCTAAGTCATATAGACTAAGATATCAGGTGGTGAGAAGCTGAGAGGGAGTTCATACACACCGATATTGGATGTTTGAACTTACTCTGATCCTTTCTCTTGGATTCGCTGGTAATCTTTGGATCAAGTGTTAGTCTCTGATAGCAACATACTTAATGAGTCTTCCAGAGGACGATGGATTCATGTGCACTCAATTGGATTGAAATCAAATCCAATGATTGTGATTGAAAATAGATCCATGTGTGATCTATATGAATGATGGAATTGGTATTGAAATTTTATATGACAACATTTAAAGAAATGTTTATAATGATTAGTTTAATTGGTTCTTTTTGCATTAATTAGATATGTTATTGAAATTCTTTTCATTAGCTTACCCTTGCTTTTCTTGTCGTGTTTGAGTTAAATGGCGAACTCCGCTTCTAACTTGTCTTCAATTGGTGCTCTGAGATGCTGCTCCACCGGGACCAAGGGGCCTCTACCTGTTGATCACACTTTGATGACCAAGTCAGTGAGAGCATACAAAGTAAATATTTAGTTTCAGTCGTAAGTATTCAGAAAAAGCGTACCTTTACTCGTGGTCTCAAGCCCCTTTTATAGATATCCCTTTAATAACTTTCTCTGATGAGCATATAATCTCAATAGAAAGCATATAATCATAAGAGAAAAACATTCTATTCACAGGCTCCTTTATTTTCTGGTGCTCGCTACTTTATTCACAACAACTTTATTTTTATTTAATTAACATATGTATTATAACCAATATGAATATTCTTTCTATTTTAATGATCTTTTCTGAGCTGACCACCAACATCTGGGTCGAGCTCATGACCCATGTTTTGGGCCCAAAATCGAGTTGAGTTCATGACCCCCCAGGCTCGAGCCAAGTTCGACTAGGCGAAGAGGGGCCTACTAGTGAGAGCCAAGTTTGTAATATCCAAATGTAACTCTGCACAGACTTATATACGGATAATTCTGTATGTAATAGTGGGCAAACTTACATACAGATAAATCCGTATGTAACAGAGGCCAGACTTACATATGGATAAATCTGTATGTAACAGTGGACAGGCTTACGTAGGGTTAAATCCGTATGTAATAGTGGGCAAGCTTACATACAGATAAATTTGTATGTAACGTTGTGCGGTATTTTCAATATTTGTATGCACTAGAAGTTCGTTCAAAACCTGCATATATTGAAAGCAATTATAGTTTTCAGAATTCATTTAAAGACAATATCCATCAACATTTAGCCTTGCCCATAAATACAATACTATTTTCAAATGTTCAAAATATCCAAATGTATGTTTCATTAAAACATTAAAAACATCTAATAAAAGGAAATTCAAGTCATTACAAAGTTTTAAAGAAGCTAATAATTATTATAATCTTGATCAGGTGAATTTTGTTGTTCATCATGATTACTATCATGTTGAGTTGGTTGCGGGATATTTGGCTGTTGAAAAATATTTTGTGCTGCTGCTACTACTTCAGGTGGTAGATATTGCATCAAAAAATGTTGAAAGGATTGAAACTAAGCATTCATGTGTTGTATCTGCTGTCTAAGTTCAACAATTTCTTCTGAATCAACTTTCTTATTACTAGAAGATGCTTGTGTTTCTTGTACGTAAAGATCAACACAATCGTCCTAACTGTTCCCACCGGCTGACCGGATTATGCTTTGTGCGTAGCTAAGACTCGCGTATCAAGGACTCCCTCGTCTTTGCTCCAAATCTCCACCCTTCACCGACGTGAGTACCTAGAAGAAGTGAACAAAGGGGCGCCCTCGCGGCCGTTTGCACTCCGATAATCAAGTCAGCAAGCAAGAAACATCAAAGACACACCTCCGTATCGGAGCACCGTGAATGGATGCTCTGAAGGTGGTAAAATAACTGAGTAACTGATTTCTCCCTAATTGCCTGTGCGTACAGTGGGTTCGCGAACAAGCAACTAGAGTGTTTGTGTAAAACTGAGTCTCGATCCCTGTCTCAAACGTCTAAGGCCTCTTTTAAACGTCTAAAGCATTCAAAGCGTCTTAAAGTGCAGTTAAAGCGTTTAAAGCGCATTTAAGGCGTTTAAAAACGTTCAACGCGTTTAAAACGTTCAAAGCATTTAAAGCGTTCAAAGTGCTTTAAAGCGCTTGAAACGTAAACTAAATAAAAATGTACCTTAGCAAACTTTCAGGGAAACTTATATAACTTGATGTTTCAATGCTTACTGCCATGTGTTCTTCTGACTTGATCGCTATTCTACGTGGAGGGCCTTACAGTGCCGTAACCCAACTTAGGGATATTCCATCGTGAAGTTCATCTGGGGCAAGGGGCGACTTTCTGGGTGCCAACTCATGTGCCCCTGCCTCTAGTCAGTCGCCCTGGGAGTGTATCAACCTTCCTCTCGTACCACGCACATGGTTCGCCCCTGAGCGTGGCCCTCTCTTGGGTCATATCTGTCCCAAGGGTCTCCTAGAGGTGGCGTGGGTACTTCACAAGTCAGGTTACTCCTCATTGGTACTGGGAATATGGCCTTGAAGCCACCTTTCTCTTCTCTTTATTACTGTTCTGAGGTACTGAGGCCCCTCGTGGTGTATCGGGGGGTGACACCATCGACGCCTTAACCTGGCGACGCCTTATCCTGGCGACGCCTTATCCTGGCGACGCCTTATCCTGGCGCCCCCTTTTCATGGCGACGCCTTATCTTGGCGACGCCTGAAGCGGTCAACCTGTTGACTTTCCTCCCTGGGCTCCCTGGATGGGTCCCACAATATCTTGACTTCGACTTTGGTTAACGCCCGAGGACGAGACGGTACACTAACGATCGACACGTCCAACCCCAAATACTCGTCCCTTGTACCTTCCACCTACAGATTGTAACAAACAATTGTTTCTTAATGTTTGCTCCTCAGTAGGATCTAATGGAGTAGATATTGAGGCAGATGTAGATTATGACTCAGATACTGCTCGAGAGTATCTACTTTGAAAATCTTCCTATTAAAATGAAAAATATTTGTTATCATAGTTGATCCTGCCGGTTGACTTAGTGCAAGAGCGTTGCCTCGTCACAGTCTCCCTCACCAGCTTGTCACCACGTGCCCTCCAAGTCCACACAGCAGATAGCCTCTCTGAGAACCTGAAAAACACACAGTGGCGCCTCTGCGGCCGGTGGCGCTCCGACGCTCAAGTCAGTGACAAGAACACCCAAAAAGCTAAGAGAAAATATGCTCTGTAGGACCGTACTAAAGGCACACAACCCTAACAGAATGAGCCGTATGAAAAACGTACCTCTGCAAATTCTGTTAAGGTTACCTTTATAGCTAGGTTTCTTCTCTCTCCAGGCCGTTATGGTTTTGGACGTGTGGCTCGCATCCAGCCCTGCACGTGTCGCCATCTGGGCTGGGATAGCAGGTAGCACCCAGCCCTACACGTGTCGTCATCTGAGCTAGGACAACTTGAGCGTCATTTCTCTATTGCACCCAACCCTACATGTGTAATCATCTAGGTTGGAGGAACTGGTGACATCCAACCCTACACGTGTCGTCACTTGGATTGGGGCAACTTGAACGTTATTTTTGTGTAGTAACCAGCCGCACAGCTAAGTTCTCTACTCAAGGAGCAAGCTAGCACACAGTGCGCTGTGAAACACTACCTGACAAGGCGAGTATCGGATGCAACAAAGTGCATCATCTCTGTGATATCGCTTGTCGCAAGTGGCGCCCTCCTTATTGCTACGCCGTGCATGTTCTAGCTGGGGAAACCTTGCCACCAACGAATGTCCACTCTGGGAGTCCTGTCGCTGATGAGCAAGGTGTTCCCCCCAACCCACTCGACCTTCATGCCCCATGCTGGCGCAACAAACATCTTACTGAACTTACACGCTTGAAATTACTCTTCTGAGCCTCCAACAATTTTAACTAAGTTTACTGGGAAACCCGGCGATGTGCTCCTTGTGGCGGTGTGCAAACCACCTGATCTCCTAGCATTCCCATACGGCGACTGTGACGTAACTCTGGTGAGCGCCGCTTGCGCACACTAGAGATCGGAGAACGCCAATTCAGCGTTCGGCGACTATGCTCACTTCTGAACCATTCTTCTCTTCTAGCCTACGTGCTCCACCGAGCACGCCCCACCCTAGCACGCGCAAGACACGTCATCACACCCTATGACCTGGTCGGTACAATAGTAATTAATGTGCATGAAAAAAAATTAAAAAACAGTTGAGAAAAAACTAACATGTGTCCGCCTCGATCTATGATCTACAAAATAACCACTACTGTTCCTTATATGTTTTTGTTCAAACACTTCATCAACATGGACCGAGTGACCAAGCTCCTCTGTTTGTAAAGAAAACATTTAAGGAGGTAATAATTAATCATAGATTAATACAAAATTTTATATGGAAGTCATACCAAACGAATAGCATGTTCATGCACACTAATGGATCCTCCAATGTGTAGACATCCACCTTTTTCAGACACAATTTTTTTTAGTTGTATTGCATTTGGATCGATACAGTGGCATGTTCCACTGTTCCAAGAGGTTGTTCCAAACATTATTGCCAATCCATTCCCTTTAAACATTTGTGAAAGGGTGTGAGAAGCCTTCGTATGGATATTTTTCTTAACTTTTTCCGCATCCTAAACTCTCCATGTGACCTTCCCCTGTAAAAAAAAAAAATTGTACCGTCCCGTACCCGGGCGTTGATAAAGTCAAGGTCAAACTCAACGTCAAGGTCAAAGTCAACATAAGGCGTTGCCTAGGTAAGGCGGGGCCCAGTGCAAGCATCGCCTAGGCGGGGTGTCTCCAAGAGGAAGCGTCGCCAAGATAAGACGTCGCCTAGAGTAGGCGTCGCCAAGGTAGGGCGTCGCCAAGGTAAAATGTCACAAAAGCAAGGCAACCACAACGTTGGTCCCCGATACCCTTGGGTAGGCAAGACCATGGAGGGAGTGACGTCGTGAGAAGGCCTCAAACCCCGATAACCCGGGGTAGCATTAAAGAAAAGAGAAAGGTGTCTTCAAGGCCATAGTAATAGCGCCAGTGGAGAACAATCTGACTCGTGAAGTGCCCACGCCGCCCCAGAGAAGCCCTTGGGATAGTTACGACTCACGAGAAGGGTCACGCCCAGGGGCAGCCAGGTGCAGGGTACGAGAGGAAGGTAGATACGCTCTCAAAGTGAGTGACTAGAGGTTTGGGGGCATGAGTTGGCACCCAAAAGGTCACCCCTTACGCAGATGCACTCCCAGGTAGGAGGGCTCACATGAGGGAACACCCCCAAGTGGGGTCACGGTGCTGTGAGGCCCTCCACGTGTAATAGCAGCCAAGTCAGAATAGAAACGTCAATTTGTCAGGTACAAGGTAATTAAAGCTATTTAATAAAGTTTACGTTTCGAGCGTTTAAGGTACTATAAATGCTCCATGCGATTTAAACGTCTTAAAGGTGCTGAACGTTTTATAATTAAATGCGCTTTAAGACGCTTTAAATGCCATAGTAGTTTAAATAGCGCCTTGAATGTTGGAAACGGGGTTGGAACTTTTGGCAGACTTTCCTAGAACACACTCTAGTTGCTTGGTCGAGTCTTGAGGTTACGCACAAGGGACTAGGGAGAGATGTTGTTGGCCAGGAGGAGAAAATAGACACTAGACACAGTTTCTTTTAACCACCTTCAGAGTGCCAGCCACGGTGCTCCGATACAGAGGTGTCGAGTTTTGGTGTTTCTTGCTAGCTGACTTGAGCGTCGAAGCGCAAACAGCCGCTAGGGCGCCCTTTTGTCCTTCTTTGCAGGAATCCACAGGTAACCAGTGGGAAGGAGTCCCTAGCTGACGGGTGAGGTTGCGCACAAAGACGTCCCAGGTCAATCGGCCGGAACATATGGCGCCCACTGTGGGGCCGATTTAAAACATCAGTCCCATCACAAGCAACGAAGATCTATCAGAGCCACCATAACGTTGGCAGAAGTTGGAGGAAACAGTGAAGAATGAGAGCCACCACTAGACAAGGTACCGCACGTGCGGCGAGTGAGGAAATGTCCATGCAGCAGGTCATGGAAATAATGTGGGGGTTGCAGGATGAGATGGCAGAGTCGAGGATGGAACAAGAGCGCATACAGGCGGATCTCACAGACTTGCGCGCGAGAAACGAAGAGCTCCATCGTGTGAACGAAGAGTTGGGCCGGGGTTTGAACAATAACCAAGGGCAACGTGAACAAGATGAGACCGAGCGTCTCACCCCACCAAGGAAGTTTTCCACACCCTTCTCGCAGGAGATCCTGGATGCAGTAATCCCCAACACGTTCACGGGACCCAAGGTGATTTTCACCGGGATGGAGGACCCCGAGGCGCATCTCACTGCATTCCACACGCAGATGGTGTTGGTAGGCGGCTCCGATGCAGCGAGATGCAAGCTCTTTATGAGCACGCTGACGGGGATGGCAATGGATTGGTTCATCAACCTTCCAAATGGCCATATCACCTCCTTTCGGCAGTTGTCGCAGCTGTTTAGGGAGCAATACTTGGCGAACAAGGCTCCACCGCCAGTTTCCTACGACCTGTTTGATGTAAAACAGTATCAAGGGGAGACCTTAAAGGAATACATCAACCGTTTCGGGGCCCAAGTAGTAAAGGTTGGTACTTCAGAGGAGCCCATGATCGTGTACGCATTCAGAAAAGGCGTATGCCCCGGCCCTTTTTGCGAATCCATTATTCGCAGTCGCCGTAGGACCTTCGCTGAAATACGGCGTCGGGCGGTGGAACATATCGCCTCTAAAGGAGAGGTGTGTGAGAAGCGCACCAGCGTCGTAACCTCACGCCCGGGAACGCAGACGCGGGCTCAACCCGTCAGGGTCAACGAGACCACGACGGGGAGAAAGAAGCCAGAGGGGAGACGCCCCTATGAGACCAGAAAACCCCAGCCCCGGGGTCCAGCAGGAGGGGATCGCCCGGCCAGAGAGAGGGAAAGGCCGGCGAGGTACAAATTTGTGGTGGAGTTGAAGGACCTGATTGCCGTGCCCAATTTAGCTGAAAGGTTGAGGCGACCGATGAAGACTGACAAGGTGTTAGGGCCTCGGAAGGACTCTTGGTGCGAGTTCCACGAAGCTTTCGGTCATCACATCGATAACTGCCTGTCGCTGGGTTACCAGCTAGATGAGTTGGTGAGAAGCGGGTTTCTGAAGCAATATGTCGCAGAGCCCAGCCCTGCCAGCGCCAGCAGAGCAGCAAACGCACGAGATGCCTGTCCTCGGCGAAGTCCATACCATTGCTGGTGGCTTTTCCGGTGGAGGACCCACCACCTCCCAGCGAAAGAAGTACGCGAGGGGGGTCAACTCAATTGAAGAAAGAATCTCAGGTAATCCGTGGGAGTCGGACCTCGTGTTCACGAGGGCGGATCTGCAGGATGTTGTGCCGCACGACAACGACCCCGTGGTCATTTCAGTCCTCACGGCGGGCAGAAAGGTGCATAGGGTTATTGTCGACCAAGGAAGCTCTGTAGATGTCATGTTCTGGTCGACATTCAACAAGTTGCGGTTGTCTCCCGACCTTTTGAGACCCTACACAGGGAGCTTATATGAGTTTGCAGATAACCAGGTGGAAGTCTGAGGCTACTTGGAGTTGAGGACAACGTTCACAGATGGAGAGGCCTCGCGTACCGAAAGCATCCGGTACTTGGTCGTAAACGCTAATTCCGCCTACAACATCTTGTTGGGCAGACCGGCGTTGAATAGGCTGAACGCAGTAGCCTCCACACGCCATATGAAGATGAAGCTGCCGGATCTCAGCGGCAAGGTGATTGTCATTAAATCGGATCAGGAGGAAGCACGAAAATGTTATGAGAATAGCCTGAAAACGAAGAGAGGCGTGTTTATGGTGTTCGAGCGTCCGCCAAGAGCAGACGCAGTGATGGAGATAGAACCCTTGATTGAAAGGAGCGTTTAGCGCTTTTGAGCTAATACATTGTGTGTCGCTTTGGCGTACCTAGGCGGCTAGTATCCGACAATGGAACCCAGTTCGCCAGCCAGCAGTTGAGAAACCTGTGTGCAGAGGTAGGCATCAAGCAAGTGTTCGCATCAGTCGAACACCCCCAGACTAACGGGCAGGTAGAGTCAGCGAATAGAGTTTTGCTGAGAGGGCTAAAGAGAAGGCTAGAAAAGGCTAAAGGAGCGTGGGCGGAGGAAGTGCCAAGGATCGTATGGGCATACCACACCACGCCCCAATCTTCCACCATGGAGACGCCTTTCAGCTTAGTATATGGGTCGGATGCGATGATCCCGATTTAGATTCACGAAAGCTCGCCACGCTTCCAAAATTTCAAGGCTGAGGAATCCAACGAAGAAAGGCGGGTGAATCTGGACCTAGTGGACGAAGCAAGGGAGGAAGCAAGAATAAAGGCCGAAGCAGTAAAGAGAAAAGTAGAGCGACAATATAACTCTAAGGTGAAGCCACGACAGTTTCAGATTGGCGACTTAGTTATGAGGAAGGCTCACCCATATGAGCTGGAAAATAAATTGTCTCCCAAGTGGACCGGGCCCTTCAGAATTACCGAAGCTAAGGGGAACGGTTCATACAACTTAGAGACTTTGGAGGGGGGTCCCATTCCGCGCAGCTGGAATGCGGCCAATTTGAAGTGTACCGCCCTGGTAGTCGGAAGTTATGACGTGGCATCCAACTACAGTATAGGCGTGTTGACAAGGCGCCAGGTTGGCAGAAGGGAAGGAAGTCAGGGGGCTCGTGAAGTCGCCAGTTATTAAGTTGGCGTGTTCCGATCTCCAGCATACCAGAATCGGCGATCACCGGGTTAAAGATGAAGTCGCCAGATGTAAACTCAGGCGACCTAGTGATCGGAGATCGCCAAAGCAAGCACATCGCTAGAGATGAAGGTGGTGCAGATTATGAAGGCGGCCGGCGAGACCACAGGGAAGGTGTACGAAGGCACCCTAACTCGCCAATTCCAGTAGAGATCGCGCTCCCAAGTTAGCTATGCACTGGGCAGTACCATGCATAAGTAACTTAGCAAAATGAGAGTAGAAGCAGCGCCCAAGTCAAGGAGGCTCCAGATGATGGCACGTGTACAGTTGGATGCGAGCCACGTGTCTAAGTCTGTAACTGCCAAGAGAGAGAAAGTGACCAGGTATATAAGAGTTCTCAACGAACTTTCGAGGTACGCACGTTCAGATTATACTCTTTACGCTTGCGAGTTCTAGAGCACACTGTGAGAGAGAACATTGCACGGTTCCTTGAGATTTCTTGAGCGTTCTTGCTCTCAGTATTTGGTGGTTCGGTCACTGACTTGGGCGTTGGAGTGCGATCGGCCGCAGGGGTGCCGCTCTGTTCTTTTGCAGGTTCTTGAGGTGGATCTTGGAGAAGGACGGACGTTTGAAGCGGTGCGCAAGTCGATCCTTAGACGAGGCAAGCTCCTACGTTCTAGTCAACAGGCAGGATCATCAGGCGCCCACCGTGGGGCCGTGTAAAACTTGTTCCCATCCGCAGCGAGAGTCTTGGAGGTTTTCGTAGCTTTCTGTGTGGTTGTGTGCCGGTGCAACCGTTGTTCGCTGTTCATCTAGCTTTTGTTCAGTGCTTCTCACGTTTTCCACCGTTCGATTGAGGTTTTGTTCGGTGAAGTGAGGTTTTCTGCTGTTTACGCGTGATTTGTTCGGTGGAGTTTGAGCTCTTCGATTTGTTCGATTTTTTCGTGGAAGAAGCGGTGGTTTCTGGTGGAATTGCAAGTTTCTTTGAAGGTTTGCGGTGTTCTTGAGTTTTCTTGCGGAGTTTCGCACAATTCCTTCCGATTGATCGCTGAATCGATCGTAGCTGAAGTAAGTGTTGTTCGCTGCATTCTGTGATTCGCTAAGTTCATGAGAAAAATGAGAAGCAATCGTTCAAGCCCCGTGGCGCCTGTCGCTGCTGAAGGCGACGCCGCCATGACCATGGCGCAGATGGTAGATATTATGCGCTCGTTGCAGGCGACTGTGGAAGCCTCGCGCATAGAGCAGGCGCGAATGCATGAGGACCTGGCCGCCTCTCGGGCCAGGAATGATGAGCTTACCAAGGTGACTGAGGAGCTGCGTCAAGCTCTTCAGGAGCAGCAAGGGCGTCCTATTGCTGAAGAGGTCGCGCCGTCGTCGCCACCTCGTGTTTTTCCTATGCCTTTCGCTCAGGCGATCACTGACACGCCTATTCCTACGAGCGTGGTCCCTGTCAAGGCTGTCTTTATCGGCGTGGAGGATCCAGAGGCTCATCTAACCATGTTCCATACACAGATGATGCTGTCGGGAGGGTCAGACGCCGTGTATTGCAAGATGTTCGTGAGCACGCTCCAGGGAACGGCGTTGGAGTGGTTTGTGAGCCTACCTAACGGTCACATAACCAATTTTCAGCAGTTCTCGAAGGTTTTCGTCGAGCAGTACATCGTGAACAAGGCACCGCCCAGGGTGTCTTATGATTTGTTTGATATAAGGCAGTACCAGGGAGAGTCCCTCAGAGACTACCTGAATCGTTTTGGAGCGCAGATGGTCAGATCTCCGCCTAAAGATGAAGAAATGCTGGTCTATGCATTCAAGAAGGGCGTGCTGCCAGGACCATTCTGCGAGGCCTTGATCAGGGCTCACCCTGCAACGTTTGTTGAGGTCAGGCGACTTGCGGTGGCTCACATCGCCGACGAGAGTGAGGTCGCCGAGAAGAGAGGAAGCGTGGCTCCCGCTAGGCCACGCGCCCAGACCAGGATCCAGCCGCAAAGGGTGCTGGAGACAGCGGCGGCGGCCAGGAAGGACCAGAGGACTCGCCATCCTTATGATAGGAGGAACAAGGGGAGGGGCCAGGGACGCCAGCAACCAGCACGCCGAGAATACAATCGCCCGCCTAAGCACAAGTTTGTTATGGGATTGGCGGACCTGATCGCCATTCCCAATATATCTGCTAGGTTGAAAGCGCCTGAGAAGGTGGGCGACAAGGTGCTGGGACCAAAGCCAGACGCCTGGTGTGAGTTTCACCAGGGCTTTAACCACACTTTGGACTCGTGTTTGTCCTTAGGGTATCAGCTCGATGATCTGGTTAAGAGTGGGTTCCTAAATGACTATCTGCTGGACAGGAGGACGGGGGGAGCGTCGAGTTCCCAGCCAGCAGGTGGAGAAGCCCAGCAACACGAGATGCCTATCCACGGGGAAATCCACACCATTGCAGGAGGCTTCTCAGGTGGTGGATGCACCGCATCGCAGAGGAAGAAGTACACGCGGTCGGTGATGACAGTGGATATGTTTGAAGATCACTCGCCGGAGGTGGACATTACGTTCACCAAGCAGGATCTTCGGGACGTTGTGCCCCATGACAACGATCCCATAGTCATTTCGTTGATTACGGCGGGAAGGAAGGTCCACAGAGTTCTGGTGGACCAGGGAAGCTTGGCAGACGTGATGTTCTGGCCGACTTTCACGCAGCTGGAGTTGCCCCTTGACCAGCTAAGGCCCTATGGAGGGTGCCTGTATGGGTTCACTGGTGACCAGGTGGAGGTCAGGGGGTACATTGAGTTGAGAACCACGTTTACAGATGAGGCTGGTTCGAGGACGGAGAAAATCAAGTACCTCATTGTAAACGCTCCTTCAGCATACAACATCCTGTTGGGAAGGCCCACGCTTAACAGGATAGGCGCTATACCGTCGACTCGGCACATGAAGGTGAAGTTGCCGTCTATGGAGGGGGTGGTGATCACGATCAAGTCTGATCAGAAAGAAGCGAAAAAGTGCTATGAGAGTAGCCTGAAAAACAAGAGATCAGTGAGTTATGTAACGACCACCCCACCTCCCGGTGTGAAGCCCAGATCGACGGTAACAGAAGAGACCGCCGGAAGGGACGTGGAGATGGTGGACGCTGAGCTGGGGGAGGGGAACGCTGGTCTGGAGGAGGAAGAGGCGCGGAATCGTCCTGAGGAAGCGAGAGAGCAGGGAATCGCCAGGGCGGTGATCGCCAGAGAATCCAGACCAAAACCTGTCGAGCAGTGGCTCGAGAAAGAGATCGGGGGAAAGATCTTCAAGCTGGGAAGATCTCTGGAGGTCGAGCTCCAGGACCAGATCGCCAAGGTGATTGAGCGGCATCTGGACGCGTTTGCATGGTCCGCTTCGGACATGCCCGGGATTGATCCCGACTTCTTGTGCCATCATCTGGCGATGGACAACTTGGTGAGACCAGTGCGACAAAGAAGAAGAAAGTTCAACGAGGAGAGGAGGCAGGCGATTAGAGATGAAACACAGAAGCTCCTCGCTGCAGGCCACATCAGGGAGGTTCAGTACCCTGAATGGCTGGCGAATGTCGTGCTGGTGAAGAAGAGTAATGGGAAATGGCGCATGTGCGTCGATTTCACTGACCTAAACAAAGCTTGCCCAAAGGACTCGTATCCTTTACCAAGTATAGACGCCCTGGTGGACAGTGCTGCAGGGTGTAAGTTGCTGAGTTTCCTAGATGCCTTCTCGGGGTATAATCAGATCAAGATGCATCTCATGGATGAAGAGAAGACAGCCTTCATGACGGAGAGATCGTGCTATTGCTATAAGGTGATGCCGTTTGGGCTGAAGAAAGCGGGGGCCACGTACCAGAGGCTGATGGATCGAGTACTTGCACCGATGCTGGGAAGGAACGTGCAAGCGTACGTCGATGACATGGTCGTGACCTCGTCGGAAAAGAGCAAGCACGTTGCCGACTTGGAGGAATTGTTCACAACGATCGCCAAGTTCAGATTGAAGCTGAATCCAGAGAAATGCATTTTCGGCATGGAAGCTGGGAAGTTTTTGGGTTTCCTCTTGACTGAAAGAGGCATAGAGGCCAACCCTGATAAGTGTGCCGCCATCTTGGCGATGAGGAGCCCAGCTACGGTGAAGGAGGTTCAACAGCTAACAGGTCGGATGGCAGCCCTGTCTCGCTTCGTGTCAGCTAGCGGAGAGAAGGGACATCCCTATTTTCAATGCTTGAGGCGCAATAACAAGTTTGCCTGGACGAAAGAGTGCGAGGAAGCCTTCGTCAAGCTGAAGGAGTATCTGGCGAGCCCGCCGGTTTTGTGCAAACCGCTGGTGGGGATCCCTCTCAGGTTGTATTTTGCTGTAGCTGAGAGGGCGGTGAGTGCGGTGCTCGCCCAAGACCAAGATCAGGCACAGAAGCCTATTTATTTTGTTAGTAAGGTGTTGCAAGGCCCCGAAACAAGATATCAGGCCCTGGAGAAGGCTGCGCTGGCTGTGGTGTTTTCGGCGAGGAGGTTGCGCCACTATTTCCATAGTTTCACCATACTGGTGATGACTGACCTGCCCATCCAGAAAGTTTTGAAGAAGCCCGACGTTGCGGGAAGGATGGTGAAATGGGCAGTGGAGCTGTCAGAGTTTGACATCAAGTATGAGCCCCGAGGCCCGATCAAGGGGCAAATCTTTGCAGATTTCGTGGTCGAGCTCTCGTCTGAGGCGACACGAGTTGAGGGGGACGGCTTCCGTTGGGTACTCTCGGTGGATGGATCGTCGAACCAGCAGGGTAGCGGTGCTGGAGTCATTTTAGAAGGGCCCAATGGCGTGCTGATCGAGCAATCTTTGAGATTTGCCTTCAAAGCCAGTAACAATCAAGCAGAGTATGAGGCGCTGATCGTCGGAATTTTGCTGGCCAAGGA
Organism: Phaseolus vulgaris; assembly: GCF_000499845.2. Lineage (NCBI taxonomy): Eukaryota > Viridiplantae > Streptophyta > Magnoliopsida > Fabales > Fabaceae > Phaseolus > Phaseolus vulgaris. The sequence continues at coordinate 23,960,291 of NC_023749.2, forward strand.
GATGGGAGCTAGGGTGCTGATGGCTAAGAGTGACTCGCTGCTAGTCACAGGGCAAGTAACAGGCGAGTTCCAGGCTAAAGATCCACAAATGGCGGCCTATCTGGAATATGTGCAGGAGTTGAAGAGTTCCTTTGCCTCCTTTGAAGTAGTGCATGTGCCCAGATAGCAGAATGCCCGAGCTGACTTGCTAGCTAAGCTCGCCAGTTCAGGCAAGACGGGTAGGCAGAGGATGGTGATTCAAGAAACTCTGAAGACGCCGAGAGCATTTGTGGCAGATCACCTGGTCCTTCAGATAAGCAAGTCGACGGAGAAAGCATCGAGAAGCCATAAGTCCCTGACGCAAGAAACTCTGAGATCGCCGAGAATTAGAGCATGTCGGGGAGAGAAGGTGAACGTGATGCAGGTCTGCGCTACCCATGAGCCAGACACTTGGATAACACAGTACAAGCGGTGCCTGGCAGATGGCCTTCTCCCACTGGATCCGACTGAGGCTAGGAAGGTAAAGAAGAATTCTAGCAAGTACACCCTGATTGATGGCGATCTGTACAGGTTTGGGTTCACTCACCCGCTCCTGGAATGTATACATGGCAAGAAGTGCACGAGAATCATGGCAGAGCTCCACGAAGGTATATGCGGAAGCCACGTCGGGGGTCGAGCTCTGGCCGCAAGGACTCTCCGTGCAGGGTATTATTGGCCATCGATGAGAGAAGACTGCAAGAAGTATGCCCAATGTTGCAAACAATGCCAACAGCACGCCGATTGGCACAAGGCGCCTCCCGAAGAGTTGAAGTCGATCTACAGCCCTTGGCCGTTTCACACTTGGGGAATCGACATCCTGGGACCTTTCCCGCTGGCGATCAGGCAGATGAAGTACTTGGTGGTGGCGATTGAGTATTTCACCAAGTGGATCGAAGCAGAGCCAGTGGCTCAGATCACCGCACACAAGATCGAAGGTTTCGTATGGAAGAATATTGTGTGCCGGTTTGGAGTGCCCAAGCGCCTGGTATCAGACAATGGGACTCAGTTTGCAAGCCACTTATTGAAGAAGCTGTGCGAAGGGGTAGGAATTCAACAAGTGTTTGCATCTGTCGAGCACCCTCAGACGAATGGCCAGGTGGAGTCAGCTAATCGGGTGTTGCTGAGAGGTTTGAAGAGAAGGCTAGAGAAAGCCAAAGGAAGCTGGGCTGAGGAGGTACCCCGTATAGTCTGGGCGTACCACACCACCGAACAGTCAGGAACCCATGAGACCCCGTTCAGCTTGGTCTATGGGTGTGATGCAATGATTCCAGTGGAGATCCAGGAAAGTTCGCCGAGATTCCAGAACTTTGTAGAGGAAGACTCGAATGAAGAGAGAAGACTGAACCTGGATCTACTGGATGAGGTCAGGGAAGAGGCGAGATTGAAAGCTGAGGCGGTGAAAAGAAGGATTGAACGAAGGTACAACTCAAAGGTGATGCCAAGGCAGTTCAGAGAAGGTGACCTGGTGATGAAGAAAGCCCACCAGTACGAGATGGAGAATAAGCTGTCGCCTAAGTGGACGGGACCGTTCAGAATAACCGAGGCGCTCGGGAACGGCGCCCACCGCTTAGAGACGCTGAAAGGAGGGGCGATTCCTCGCACCTGGAACGCCACGCACCTGAAGTTGTACTATAGTTAAGAGCTTTGTAAGTAAAGACAAACACAAAAGTTATATTACAATGTCTCTGATAAAACAGTTTGAAGGGGGCACTCTTTTTTCCCTAAGGAGGGTTTTTAATGAGGCCACCCAATAAAAGAAGAGTTTTCGAAGTATAAGGCGTTTTCAGATTGCATGCTTGCTGTTTTCCAAAAAGTTTTGAGGAAAGACCTTGTCACTTATACGTGATTTAAGGCAAGTAAAGATATATTGCATGCTTTCTAAAAAAGTTTTAAGCCCTCATCGTCTTTCGGCGATTGGAGGCGCCAGTTAAAGCTATAGTCCTCAGTGTTTCTGGGGGCGAGAAGATGTAACCCCTAGGGCAATGTAGAGGCACCAGTAAAAGTCCTCAGTGTTTCTGGGGGCGAGAAGATGTAACCCCTGGGGCAATGTAGAGGCACCAGTAAAAGTCCTCGGTGTTTCTGGGGGTGAGAAGATGTAACCCCTGGGGCAGTGTAGAGGCACCAGTGAAAAGTCCTCAGTGTTTCTGGGGGCGAGAAGATGTAACCCCTGGGGCAATGTAGAGGCACGAGTTAAAGACCTTCTCGCCTATGAGCGAGTTCAGGCGAGTTAAAAACCTTCTCGCCTATGAGCGAGTTCAGGCGAGTTAAAGACCTTATCGCCTATGAGCGAGTTCAGGCGAGTTAAAGACCTTCTCGCCTATGAGCGAGTGCAGGCAAGATAAAATCCTTCTCGTCTCGAACGAGTTCAGGTATGGTGTAGAGGGTGGAAGAAGTTCTGAGGGTGGCTAAGGTAGGTTCGAAGAGAACGCCTGGCCACCCGGTCTCTTGCTCTGAAGCACAAGGAGGTAGAGAAGGATCCGAAAGGCGCCTCTACCCCCAGATGAAAGAGCAATGGCCAAGTTGTGAAGGCAGGAAGAAGCTGGTGTTGCCAAGAGTCTCTAGCGACCAGGAAACGTTAAAGCAATGGCGAGAAGTCAAAGACCCGTTTTAATGAAGCAGATCGGGTGTAGCGACGTTATAAAGCCAGGGGTTGAGTTAAAGTCCATTGCTTGAAGTATCGTTTTACGCTAAGGTTCATTGCCTTAAGTTTACGAGTTGTTAAATGTGATTATTATTCGAAGTTGAGATGGTTCGAAACGGTTAGGTACAAGATCGTGCCTACGAGATTACTAAGTTATTTCTTTGAAGTAAATCACGCAAGGAAAGTTAAAGGTAGACGAAGAGGTTACAAGAAGAAATGCAAAAGTAATTTCGTTAAGTAAAGTATCAGCTCAAAAATACATGTACAAGAAAATACGAGTTTATTACAGAATTATATACAAGGGAAAGGCACGAAGGTAGCAGATGGAGAGAATCGATTAGTCTTCAGCGGGAACCACTTTTCCATCCACTACCTCGTTATCAAGAGACACCATGCTGAGGTCCAGGTCGGGGAACAAGCAGGCAAATTGTTCCCGCGCAGCTTCGAATCCAGCAGCCAGAATTTGAGCAGAATTCAGCTTGAGTTCTTCAATCTGCTTCTGAAGTTCCTCAATCCGTCTCTTGAGACCTTCAGTTTGTTCTTTCAGCACCTTATACTGCTGCTCCAGCTCTTCAACTTGCTTCTTGAGTTGTTCATTGGTTTCTTGGGCCTGGAGAAGGTCTTCAGCAACCTTCTTGGATTCTGTTTGCGCTTGTCCCAATTCGGCAGCCAGCTCCCCTTTTTCCTTGTTGGCTTCAGCGAGCTCAGCCATGGCGTCATCCCTCGCCTTTTCCACCTTTCCAAGGAGGGTCTCTCGGTCGGCTAACCTTTGCTCCAATTTCTTCACCTTGGCGGCGTCAGTTTTTATGAGAGCCTCCAGGTCAGCCACCTTGACGCGATAAGGCACAATCTTGCTCTCCAGTTCGATCTTTTCTTGAGCCAGTTGCTGCACCTTATGGCGGAGATCAGTGGCCTCCTTGCGCGCCAATCTGAGCTCGGTGCTCATTGCGTCTTCTACTCGGGAGTGTTCAATCTCCGCGAGTGTCAAGTTGAAGGACAACTTCTCCACCTCAACCTTCATGGTGCTGTTCTCTGTTTTAAGGTTGAAGAGGTCGTCCTGGAGCTTCCTGGTGGAGCTCTGCACCGCCCTAGTTATGATGGCGGGAATGTCTTCTGCTATCGTCTTCAGCTTAGCAGATAAAGGCTCCCACATCCTCGTGACCTCAAGAGGGAGGTTTGCTGCTTGGAGAGGCGCTGGTGGGGCCTGTTGTTGGTTTCCGTCGCCACCTTCTTTAGTTGGTTCTTCAGTGGGTGCTTCTGCTCGTGGTGGCGACGTCGGGGACTCGGTGATCAGAATCGGAGAGGTGCGGGCAACCTCATCCCCGATTGGAGCGACATCTGCGGCTGAGGCGTTAGAAGGAGGACCCCCTCCAGCTGATACATATGGCGTGGAGGCGCTTGGGGGGTCCTCCAAGAAATTGTCTTCGGCGGCCTCAACCGCGGGTGGCGCAGTTGCCAATGGAAAGGCTTGGACTGGGGAAGCGGGAGCTGGTGGAGACGGCATTGTTGGAGGTGGAGCAGGCGTGGATGGCGGTGTTGAGAGTGGAAGAGGGGGTGGGGCAGGTGGTGAAGAAGGTGCCACCCTCTTCCTCTTTGTAACGAGGCCATCTTCGGTGACCTCGTCATCTTCTTCCTCCTCCTCGTGGACTATCTGGGGAGCCTTCCTCTTGGGCCTTTTCAGGACAAGTTTTTTACGGTGGGCAGCGGGTTGGACGTCGGAGGGAGCTGGGCCCTTAGGTGGCGATCGGCCGTGAGTGGCGGCGATCTCCACCACGGAATTTGGTACTGTTTGGGAGCCTGTCGCCAACCCGTGGGTTCGGGCGAGCGCCCTCAATTCAGCGAGCATACCCTTGCCCAACATATTATCTGCATAGAGCGAAAATGCATGGGTTAACTCAGAGAGAAAATAAGTGCACAAGGCAGGATGCAGCAAAGCAGATGATCGGTGGGCTTAAATAAAACCAAAGTCTTGCGCGTAACGCACAAGACGCTCAGAAACAGTTAAACAGAAGCAGTACTAAAACAACAGTTTAAGTGTTCTAACCTATTCGAATTTCAAGTTGGTCCTCGTAGAATTCGAAGCAGATCAAGGTGGTGGTGAGGAAAGTGATGTTGGCATCCGCCACCCTTTTCCAAAAGAGGCAGAGATCTCTGTCCAACGCTCCCATGCTATCAGGACTTCTGGGTCTCCTGAAGCAGCTCTTGGACTCTTTTTTCCCCTTGTCCACCCAGTACAAGGGGAAGCCGTCGAGTAGGGAGGCGTCTTTGTCGTTAGGGCGCACTTGGACGAACTTCCCTTTCCAGTCTTTATAGGATTGCTGGAAGATGGAGAAGATCGACCTCCCAGCGATCCCATTTAAGCTAACCCACAGGCGGTCTCCTGGGTGCTTGGCTTCAAAGAGAAACAAAAATACGTCTACGGATGCGGGCAACCCCAGATGGTCGCACATCACTTGGAATGCTCGCACAAACGCCCAGCTGTTGGGATGAAGCTGGGCGGCGGCGATGTTGAGCTCAGTGAGGAGTTCCCTCTCGAAACGGGTAAAGGGAAACTTCAGTTTCACCTTCTTGAATAGCGTTGTGTAGACGAAGCAGAAGGGCCCGTCAGCGCTCACCTTATCGTCGGCACAAACGGGCAGATCGGGGGGGCAAGGTAGCACTATCATCTTTTCATCGTGCTCCTTATGAAATGTTTGGTGAGGCTCATCCCCCTTAGTTAATCGCAAGACTGCTCCAACAGTGTTCACGGAAGACGTTTCCCTCAACAGGGTCGAGTTGGCCCAGGGGTAGAGTTTTTTGAAGTTTGGCAGGGGAACGGGGGCTCCTCCGGCGATAGGTGGAGTCGCCTGGGCCAGGTTGGGGTGGGAAGGTGCAGGCCTCTCAGCCTGGGAAGATGAAGCACCGCTTGCTCGCGGTGGGATGAGTGCTTGAGAAGAGGGGTGTCGCGATGAAGGAGGAGGATTCGGGGTGATCTTTGAGCGGGTCATTCTCGAAGCTGCAAAGGAAGAAGAAAAGGAAAAATGATCAGGGTTCGCAGAGGCTGACTCGATCGTGGGAGAAGGGTGAAAAGCGAACGAACGAAGGTTCGTTGCGATGATTGACGAAGCCCTAAGTTACGTAGAAGGAGAAATGGAAAAAGCAACCCACAGCGTATGCACTAGACAGTTACAGGATGACGCGAATCGGTTAAAATGCAAGAAAAACCAGCAGAAGAAGGAAAGTAGGTACCTTTTGATGATCAGGAAGACGATGAAGGATGATGGTGATTCAGAATGTTGGAGAGCGCTGAGAGTTTTTGCAGGAGGAAGTTAGAGCGTTTGTGAATACGAAGAAAGGTGATGGAACAGTGTGGAGTGAAAATGGGTTTAAGAGTTTTTTCGAAATGGGTTTGGGAAGCGCAAACGGTAACTAAAGGTAACCGTTGATGAAGCCACGTGTCGAGTGATGGGCGAGGGGTTTGGTGGAGCGTCAGAGAAGCAGAAGGTACAACCGCTTGGAATTCTGCGTCAGTGCCACGTAGACCGGTGTTGACGTGACTCTTCTAGTCTTTTCGCTGGACAAGTCTTCGCTTAAGACTGGGGGGCTTGTGTACCGCCCTGGTAGTCGGAAGTGATGACGTGGCATCCAGCTACAGTATAGGCGTGTTGACAAGGCGCCAGGTTGGCAGAAGGGAAGGAAGTCGGGGGGCTCGTGAAGTCGCCAGTTATTAAGTTGGCGTGTTCCGATCTCCAGCATACCAGAATCGGTGATCACCGGGTTAAAGATGAAGTCGCCAGATGTAAACTCAGGCGACCTAGTGATCGGAGATCGCCAGAGCAAGCACATCGCCAGAGATGAAGGTGGTGCAGATTATGAAGGCGGCCGGCGAGACCACAGGGAAGGTGCACGAAGGCACCCTAACTCGCCAATTCCAGTAGAGATCACGCTCCCAAGTTAGCTATGCACTGGGCAGTACCATGCATAAGTAACTTAGCAAAATGAGAGTAGAAGCAGCGCCCAAGTCAAGGAGGCTCCAGATGATGGCACGTGTACAATTGGATGCGAGCCACGTGTCTAAGTCTGTAACTGCCAAGAGAGAGAAAGTGACCAGGTATATAAGAGTTCTCAACGAACTTTCGAGGTACGCACGTTCAGATTATACTCTTTACGCTTGCGAGTTCTAGAGCACACTGTGAGAGAGAACATTGCACGGTTCCTTGAGATTTCTTGAGCGTTCTTGCTCTCAGTATTTGGTGGTTCGGTCACTGACTTGGGCGTTGGAGTGCGATCGGCCGCAGGGGCGCCGCTCTGTTCTTTTGCAAGTTCTTGAGGTGGATCTTGGAGAAGGATGGACGTTTGAAGCGGTGCACAAGTCGATCCTTAGACGAGGCAAGCTCCTACGTTCTGGTCAACAGGCAGGATCATGAAGTTTTATTTTAGTTGAACTATGTAAGTAAGCAGCCATGTAACAATTTTATTGTAGGGGACACTCTTTTTCCCTCTCGGGGGGTTTTTTAACGAGGTCACCCAAATAAAAAGAAAGAGCAGTTCAAGAAAAGCTTTGCCTTAGTTTTTATCTTCTTTCCACTCGAAGTGCAAGGCCAAGGGGTAAAAAGATAAAAGAAAAAGATTCGAAATAGGCGACAGGCGTCGCCAAGCATACGCGTCACCAAGAGCAGGCGTCGCCGGGAAAGGGGCGTCGCCAGATGCAGGCGTCTCCAAGAAACATAACGAAGGAAACGTGCACAATATGTTAAAAGAAGCGAATGTAGGCGAAAGTGTGCAGAAATGAAGCGGCGTTACAGAAAGCAAAACACATGACACGAGGGAGTTAATATTACAAATAGAGTTCGAGATAAAGGTGAATGAGATAAATGAGGCGAACAGGTACATGCCCTATGCTCAAACAAAAAGTACAAACAGACCACTTTTCAGTGGCCTTCGGAGTCTGGATGGGAGGAGGACGAAGCTCCGCTCTCAGCCCTCAGTGCCTGGGTAAGCTGTGACCTCCGTTGCCGGTTTATCTTCGAACCTGCACCAAGGGAAACAAACATGGTGAAGACACCACAAAACAGGACATGCAAAGATTTAGAAAGGATCAAGAGCGGAAGTTTCTAAGGCAGTCACTCGTACATATATACTTCTCCAAGGTTTCGGCGTTGTACTCCAAACTAATCAGAGTGGCGGAGTCAAAACCCCCCGCCTCAGCCAGGATCCGGCAAACCACCTGGCCGTTCAGGGTTAGTTTCTTGAAGGGTTTGGACTTCAGGGCTCTCGTCTCCCTCACCCAGTACAGTGGAAAACCATCTAGGGCGGAAGGCACAAGATCGGAGCAACAGACTTTGAAAAACCTACCCTTCCACCCTGTGAAGGAGTTTTGGAAAGGAGTCAGGAGAACCCTGCCGGGAACGTTACTGAAGGTCACCCAGAGGTTGTTCCTTTGCCTCTTCACCTCAAAGAAGTGAAGAAAGATATAAACCGAGGGCGCACACCCCAGAAAGCCAAAGAGTATGTCAAAGGCCTTGACGAAAGCCCAGCTATTAGGATACAACTGGGCCGGACCAGCATTAATCTCCGTCAGTAGTTCCCTCTCAAACATGGAGAAGGGCAGGCGCACGCCGATGCTCTTGAATACCACCTGGTAGAAGTAGAAGAAGGGGACCCCGTCGTTGGCCCGTTCGTCCCCGCACACCGACTCCCCCAAGGTGCAAGGGAGTACGACGATGTCTTCATCATGCCTCCTAGCGAAGGCACGATGATCGTAGGAACACGAATCCCCTTTGTGTTCCCTTATGGCCCTGGTAGAAAGCAAGCATGAACACTCGTCAAGGAGCTCGCGCGAGGCCCATGCATACAGGTCCTTGGGGTTAACCCTAGGGGGAGGAACATGGGAAGACATGTCACTACAAGAGGTGAGCAAAAAGCTGGGAGTTCAAAGGAGAATGGCGCGTTAGGAATACGGGAGGTAAAGCGCCAACTAGAAGGAATGCAGAAGGAACTCTTTGAGTAGCGGTGCAAGGAGGGTGCGAAACACAGGGATGATGAACGCAGGTATAAGATTCTGAAGATCTAAATATTGCAGTTAGCGCCAAGCGACGCAAATGGGAGCACCGTGCGATCGAGCCACGTGTCAGACGATGGGAGGATGATCCTGGCGCCACTGGTTAACATTCAGAAAACGTCGCGTCGACAGAATGCCCAAGGGTACGATGCGCCGCCGAGAATGGGAGCATCTTGTCAGAAGCTCAGAAAATGTCAGGATCAAGTCAAGTGAGGGAACGTCCCATCAGCCATACGGGAAATGCCACGTGGATGGCGCGGGCGAGACCTTGAGCTCTCTGCTACCCCTAGGCGTTGACCAATATCGAAGTCAAAGTCGACGCCAAGGTCAAAGTCAACAGGTTGATCTCACCAGGCATCACCAAGACACTGAAGGCGTCAGCAGTATAAGACGCCGAAGGCGTCGCCAGTAGAAGACGCCGAAGGCGTCGCCGGTATGAGACGCCGAGGGCGTCGCCAGTATAAGTTATCAGCGGCGTCGCCTCCCCGATACCCACAGGTAGGAAAGACTGTGGAGGGAGATGAAATCGAAGAAGTCAAAACTAGTCACCAACGGCGTCGCCTCCCCGATACCCACAGGTAGGAAAGACCGTGGAGGGAGACGAGATCGCCAAAAGACGAGTGAACCACCGGTAAGGTCGCTCCCCGATACCCATGGGAAGGAAAGACCATGGAGGGAACGACCCCCTGGGGGGGGCTTCGAGCCTTCCCGGTGCTCGACGTTTCTAGACACCCTGAGGACGATACGGCGCTCCGGTAGCAGGCCTCTCCTTAGGCGTGGGCGCCAGGCACCAAGAATCAAGGGACAGATCGCCTTGGTGCTTAAGACACCCCATGGACGATGCGGCGCTGTTAGACAAGCCTCTCCATGGGCGTGGGCATCGAAGCGCGACCTTGTCCCAAGTGTTTAAGACCCAGAGTAGGTCTCAACTTTTGCGTTTCTGCAATGGCGGAGCTGTCGGCGCCTTCACGAGGCAGAGGCCTCATAAATACGAAAGCGGAACAGGTTTTGAGGTACACGTTAGAAGTAAGGCGCCGGATGTAGAGGATCGTCCGACACAGCGTGAGAAACGGGTAAAAGTACAGGCAAAGCAATTGAAGCATATGAAAATGAAGAACGAGTATGAAATTGTTATACAAAACCTATTGCCCCAGCAAAAGTGCAAATAGTTCAAAGGATTTACAAGTTTATCATAAGATGGCAAGAGTGAATTTAAAGCGCAAAAGGTAAAGATGGCGGATGAAAGTTGGTGTTTCAGTCATCCAACTCGAGGGGCACGACGCGTCCGTCAACGACATGGTGGGTGGAATCGCAATTAGAAACGTTGATCCCGGGGTTCTCGCAGGCGGCCTGAGCCAAAGCCTCCTTGAATCCCTCCTCGAAGGTGTCGGCCATGTCATCGATGAGCGCCTTCTTGGCCTTCTCCAGCTCCTCGATGGTAGAGTCCCCGGAAGCCACCTGCTTCTCCAGAGCCTCCTTCTCCACTCGGAGCCGGCTGACCTCGATTTGCAGTTTGTCATGGTCAGCCTGGAGAAGGTCCAACGTCTTGGCCAGGGTAGCCATCTCCTCCTCTATCCACTCCAGTTTTTCGGCCTGCCCATAGCATTGATCCTCCAAGTCCTTCTGAAGCTCTTCGGAGGCCTCAGCCATGTCTTGGAGGTCCGTTGCGTGTCAAAGGATTAGGCGCCCAATGGGAGCGTAAGAGACTTTTGAGGCTGACTGCGTGATGAACCACGTGGCACGCGATTAAGCGTGGCCCCAAAAGGTGTTACCTTCCTCGCTTCAGAGGATGTCCAATCAGCCATTAAGAGCACCCCAATGGTTCAGAGTATGTCGCGTCAATAGTTTGGGAGCGTCACGTCAGCAAGAATGACACGTCACCGGGATGCCACATGGATGGCGTGGGCGAGGCCTTAGTCTTTTCGCTGAAAACAAGTCATCCGCTTAAGACTGGGGGGCTTGTGTACCGTCCCGTACCCGGGCGTTGATAAAGTCAAGGTCAAAGTCAACGTTGAGGTAAAAGTCAACATAAGGCGTTGCCTAGGTAAGGCGGCGCCCAGTGCAAGCATCGCCCAGGCGGGGCGTCGCCAAGAGGAAGCGTCGCCAAGATAAGACGTCGCCTAGAGTAGGCGTCGCCAAGGTAGGGCATCGCTAAGGTAAAATGTCACAAAAGCAAGGCAACCACAGCGTTGCTCCCCGATACCCATGGGTAGGCAAGACCATGGAGGGAGTGACGCCATGAGAAGGCCTCAAACCCCGATAACCCGGGGTAGCATTAAAGAAAAGAGAAAGGTGGCTTCAAGGCCATAGTAATAGCGCCAGTGGAGAACAATCTGACTCGTGAAGTGCCCATGCCGCCCCAGAGAAGCCCTTGGGATAGTTACGACTCACGAGAAGGGTCACGCCCAGGGGCAGCCAGGTGCAGTGTACGAGAGGAAGGTAGATACGCTCTCAAAGTGAGTGACTAGAGGTTTGGGGGCATGAGTTGGCACCCAAAAGGTCACCCCTTGCGCAGATGCACTCCCAGGTAGGAGGGCTCACATGAGGGAACACCCCCAAGTGGGGTCACGGTGCTGTGAGGCCCTCCACGTGTAATAGCAGCCAAGTCAGAATAGAAACGTCAATTTGTCAGGTACAAGGTGATTAAAGCTATTTAATAAAGTTTACGTTTCGAGCGTTTAACGTACTATAAATGCTTCAAGCGGTTTAAACACCTTAAAGGTGCTGAACGTTTTATAATTAAATGCGCTTTAAGACGCTTTAAATGCCATAGTAGTTTAAATAGCGTCTTGAATGTTGGAAATGGGGTTGGAACTTTTGGCAGACTTTCCTAGAACACACTCTAGTTGCTTGCTCGAGTCTTGAGGCTACGCACAAGGGACTAGGGAGAGAGGTTGTTGGCCAGGAGGAGAAAATAGACACTAGACACAGTTTCTTTTAACCACCTTCAGAGTGTCAGCCACGGTGCTCCGATATGGAGGTGTAGAGTTTTGGTGTTTCTTGCTAGCTGACTTGAGCGTCGGAGTGCAAACGGCCGCTAGGGCGCCCTTTTGTCCTTCTTTGCAGGAATCCACAGGTAACCAGTGGGAAGGAGTCCCTAGCTGACGGGTGAGGTTGCGCACAAAGACGTCCCAGGGCAACCGGCCGGAGCAAAAATCATCAATCCAAATTGTAAAATATAAGCATTTTTAAAGGGAATAAAAAACAAGTACCTTAAAACATTGAAAAAATAGATCCCAATTAGCCTTTGGGATTGCCTTCCATGTTAGCCATGGATCACCAAATTGTTGCTTAATGGTGGCAGTGATGGCCTTTGATGCAACTTTTGATGGATATAACCTAAATACCAAAACAAAGTTATTCAAAATTATAAGACAATAATAGTAAATTATATAAATTGAATTTTATTATATTCTTACCCTCCGCCAATAGGCTGAATCAGAGGGTGATCACCAGTTGAGAGGACCTCGTCCTCTAAGTTATTGGCTACAAAATTTGAATGCGTCCCTCCCAGATTTGTATATGGAGATGGTGTAGGCACAATCAAGAGGAAAACTCTAGGGTGAAGGAATATACAAACATATTCAAGAAAACCTCCAAGTCATCAAAACATAAACTAGAGCTTTGGCCAAAAGAACATAAGAAGACGGAGTTTCTGCTGACTGGTCAACATTATTTGTGGGCCACGCTTTAGATTAAATAAATTGTATAAAGTTGTTTAGGATTTTATGGGCCATGTATTGGGCCTTGTAGCATAAAATAAATGGACCGAATATTTGGGCCAAGTAGCATAGGTTTTTGGGCTAATAGTAAAATATGACTAGTTAGGGTTAAAAGTGACTAGTTAGGGTAACAATTGGGCTTCTTTGAGCCCAATGTAACCCTAAAAGGTCTAGGGTATATTGGAGAACGAAAATACCTTGGCATGGAGCACATGGACGTCCACATGGCAACCTAGGAGTGGAGAGGATTTAGCATGGAAGGTGTGAGCTAAACAAGGAAAGCATGACTCTGTTGAACCAAATGGTGTTCAAGCTTTGAAGAATCCAAATCCTTTGAAGGATGTTGAAGCCTTGGCTGTGCTTGGTGTTGCTGTGCTGCTTTAGTATAGTTCTGGGGTAGTTTGAGTTTTGTAATCCACCCTTTGATTAAATCTAAAGCATAAGCATCTCAATCTTTGTGAAAGTAAAATTTTTTCAAACCTAGTTAAAACAACCGATTGTTTTGTCGAAACAACCGATTGTTTTGTCGAAACAACCGATTGTTTATACTTAGGTGTTTTGAGAAAAAGATTGAAAACTGTTTTTCAAATGGTTGAACTGTTAAGAACCAAAACAACCGATTGATTCGAGGAAACAACCGATTGTTTGTTTTGGGACCATAACAGAAAAATTGTTTTGCCTTTGACTGAGCTTTAAATGATTTAACTGCTTACGCTCCAATCATTAAATGCTTTGACCAATATTTTAATGCAATTTAAGAGTTTGTTAAGATTTAATAACAAACTACATCTTTGAATAAATTCAGAATAACAAATTTGAGAATCAATCTTTGACAAGTTTTTTACTAAGAGTTTTTGAGTTTTTCAAAGAGCTGAGATTGCTAAGAGTTTGTGATTGATCAAAGTTTGTGGAATATGATTGTGCTTGTATTGATTTCATATTATCTTCTGTAACAAGTGTAATCCTTGTTGTACCGTCCCGTATCCGGGCGTTGACTAAGTCAAGGTCAAAGTCAACGATTGGAGAGTCAAAGTCAACGCAAGGCGTCGCCTAGGTGGAGAGACGCCAAGTGCCAGCATCGCCAAGAGAAAGCGTCGCCAAGACAAGGCGTCGCCTAGGTGATGGCGTCGCCCAACCAGGGCGTCGCCAGATCAAACAGTGCTAAAGTAAGGCAATCACGATGTGGTTCCCCGATACCCTATGGGTAGGAAAGACCATGGAGGGAGCGACGCCGTGGGAAGGCCTCAGGTCCCGATAGCCCGGGGCAGCGATGAAGAGAAGGAAAAGGTGGCTTCAAGGCCATAGTGATAGCATCAGTGGAGGGCAGCCTGACTCGTGAAGTACCCCTGCCGCCCCAGAGACGCCTTGGGGACAGATACGACTCAAGAGGAAGGTCACGCCTAGGGCAGCCGGGTGCAGGGTACGAGAGGAAGGCAGATACGCTCTCAAAGTAAGTGACTAGATGATTGGGGGCATGAGTTGGCACCCAAAAAGTCACCCCTAGCGCAGTAGCACTCCCGAGCAGGAGGACTCACGCGCAGAAACGTTCCCAGATGGGCAGAAACGCCCCCAGATGGGGTCACGGCGTCGTGAGGCCCTCCACGTGTACAACAGCCATGTCAGAATGGAAACACCCTTTAGTCAGGTGCTAGGTAATTAAAGTCATTCAATACAGTTTCCCTTTCGAGCATTCAGGTACTATAATGGCTCCCAAGCGTTTCAACGTCTTAAATGCGCTACGTTTTCTAATTAATTACGCTGATTGAGTGCGTTACATTTGTAATTAAAGGCGCTTTAAGGCGCTTTAATGCTTGGGTAGTTTAAATAGCGCGGAGAATGTTGGAAACAGGGTTCGAACCTTTGGCAGATTTACCAGAACTCTCTAGTTGCTTGCTCGTGCTTCAAGGTTACGTACAAGCGACTGGGGAATATCTTTGCCTGAGGGAGAGAACACACACACAATACACAGTTCATTTTACCACCTTCAGAGTGCCATGCGCGGTGCTCAGAGACGTAGGTGAACAGTTTTGGTGTTTCTTACTGGCTGACTTGAGTGTCGGAGTGCAAACGGTCGCTAGGGCGCCTCTTTATCCTCTTTTTTGCAGGATTCCACAGGTAACCAGTGGGGAGGAGACCCTAGCTGACGGTTGAGGTCGCGCACGAAGACGTCCCGGTCAACCGGACGAAACATTTGGCGCCCACCGTGGGGCCGATATAAAACATCAGTCCCATCACAAGTTCGAGAAAATCTACTGAGTCGCAGTAACGTTGGAGGAGGTTGGAGTGACAATGGCCCCCACCAGACGAAGCACAGCACGCGTAGCCCCAGCAGAACTATCCATGCAACAGGTCCTGGAGATAATGAGGGGGCTGCAGCAGGACATGGCGGAGTCAAAAATGGAACAGGAACGCATGCAGGATGATCCTGCCTGTTGACCAAAACGCTGGAGCTTTGCCTCGTCAAACTTGGATCGACGTATGCGCCGTGTTTGCCTCCGTCCTTCGCCGCGATCCACCTCAAGAACCTGCAAAAGACGAAACGGCGCCGCTGCGGCCGATCGCACTCCAACGCCCAAGTCAGTGACTGAACCACCAATTACTAAGAGTAACTCAAGAACTCTAAGGAACCGTGAACCAGTTCTCTCTCAGTATACTCAAGAACTCGCAAGCGTAAAGAAGACAATCTGAATGTGCGTACCTAAGAAGTTCGTTGGGAATCTCTTATATACCTGGACACTTTCTCTCTCCTGGTAGTTACACACCTGGACACGTGGCTCGCATCCAGCTGTACACGTGCCATCATCTGGAGCATCCTTGACTTGGGCGCTACTTCTGACTCTCCTTTGGCTAAGTTACTTATGCATGATACTACTCAGTGCATAGTTGTCTTGGAGCGTGATCTCTTCTGGATGGCGAGTTTGGGTGCCTTCGTACACACCTTCCCTGTGGTCTCGCCGGCCGCCTTCATGATCTGCACCACCTGCCTTCATCTTCGGCGATGTGCTTGTTTCGGCGATCTCTAATTACTTGGTCGCCTGGGTTTACATCTGGCGACTTCATCTTCAACCCGGTGACCGCCGGTTTAGGCATGATGGAGATCGGAGCACGCCAACTTAATAACTGGCGACTACACGAGCCCCCCGACTTCCTTCCCTCCTGCCAGCCAGGCGTCCCATCAACACGCCTATACAATAGCTTGATGCCACGTCATCACCTCCGACCGCCAGGGCGGTACACAAGCCCCCCAGTCTTAAGCGAAGACTTGTCCAGCGAAAAGACTAAAGGAGTCACGTCAATACCGATCTACGTGGCGCTGGCGCAGAATTCCAAACGGTTGTACTTTCTGCTTTCCTGACGCTCCACCAAACACTCCTCCAATCGCTCGACACGTGGCTTCATCAACGGTTACCTTTAATTGTCGTTTGCGCTTCCCAAACCCATTCGAAAAACCCTTAAACCCATTTTACTTCTACTGTTCCATCATCTCTTTGCTTTCTCAAACGCTCCAAGTTTCTTCTGCAAAAGCTCACGACGCTCTTCAACCTCTTGAATCCTCAACTTCCTTCATCGCTCTTCCGATCATAAAAAGGTACTCCCTTTACTTCTTCTGCTGATTTTTCCTGCATTTTAACCGATTCGCATCATCCATTAACTGTCTGGTGCATACGCTGTGGGCTGTTTCTTCTATTTCTCCTTTCTCGTAACTTAGGGCTTCGTCTTCGTTACGACGAACCTTCGTTCGTTCGTCTTTCACCCTTCTTTCACGATCGAGTCAGCCTCTGCGAACCCTGATCACCTTTTCTTTTCTTCTTCCTTTGCAGTTTCCGCGATGGCTCGCTCAAAGATCACCCCAAATCCTCCTCCCTCGTCACGAAACCCTTCATCTCAAGCTCACAACCCACCGCGAGCACTTGGTGCTTCTTCTTCTCAGGCTGAGAGGCCTGCAACCTCCCGCCCTAACCTGGCTCAGGCTACTCCACCTGTCGCCGGAGGAGCCTCCATTCCTTCCCCAGACTTCAAAAAATTATACCCATGGGCCACCCCGACCTTGTTGAAGGAAACCTCCTCAGTAAACTCTGCTGGGGCAGTTCTTCGATTGAAGAAAGGGGACGAGCCTCACCTATCGTTCCACAAGGAGTATGACGACAAGGTGATGGTGCTACCTTGCCCCCCCGACGTGCCAGTGTGCGCCGATGACAAAGGGAACAACGGCGGGTTGTTCTGCTTCATATACACCACCCTGTTCAAGAAGGTGAAACTTAGGTTTCCCTTCACTCGTTTTGAAAGGGAGCTACTTACCGAGCTCGACATCGCCGCCGCCCAGCTCCATCCCAACAGCTGGGCATTCGTGCGGGCGTTCCAAATCATGTGCGCACATTTGGGGCTGCCAGCGTCAGTGGACGTTTTTCTCTTCTTGTTTGAATCTAAACACCCGGGAGATCCCCTGTGGATGAGTCTGAACGGGATTGCTGGAAGGTCGATCTTCTCTATCTTCCAGCAATCCTACAAGGATTGGAAAGGCAAGTTTGTCCAGGTGCGCCCAAACGACAAGGACGCCTCGCTGCTCGACGGCTTCCCCTTGTATTGGGTAAACAAGGGGAATAAAGAGTCCAAGGGAAGCTTCAGGAGGCCAAGGAGCCCTGACAACATGGGAGCCCTGGACAAAGATCTGTGCCTCTTCTGGAAGAGCGTGGCAGATCTCAACATCACTTTCCTTACCACTGCGCTCATCTCTTTCGAGTTCTTCGAAGATCAACTCGAGACTCGCATAGGTTAGTGCTTCAACGTTTAAGTCTTTGCCTTGTGCCATCCCTCTGTTAACTGTTGCTGGGCGTCTTGTCTGCCGTGCACAAGACTTTGGTTTTATTTTCTGCACCACTTATCTGCTTCTCTTGCATACTGACTTCTGCGTTTTTCTTTCTCTCTAAGCTGACCCATGTTCCTTTGCATTATGCAGACCTCATGTTGGGCAAGGCAAAGCTGGCTGAGTTGAGGGCACTCGCCCGAACCCATGGGTTGGCGTCGGGTTCCCAAACCGTGCCAAACTCGGTGGTGGAGATCGCCGCCGGCCAGGGGAGATCGCCCCCTAAAGGCCCAGCTCCTTCGGATGCCCAGCCCGCCCAACAACAGCGCAAAAAGCTCGTCCTCAGGAAACTAAAGAGGAAAACCCCTCAAGTGGTTCATGAGGACGAAGAAGAAGACGATGAGGCGACTGAGGATGGCCTCATCACCAAGAGGAAGAGGGTGGCGCCTTCCTCACCACCTGCTCCACCTCCACTCCCGACGTCAACACCACCCTCCACGCCGGCTCCACCTCCAGCTCCCACCTCGCCAGTCCAAGCAGTTCCTCTGGCGTCTGCACTTCCTGCGGTTGAGGCTGCCGAGCCCAACTTCATGGAGAACCCCCCAAGCCCCTCCACGCCCTATGTATCAGCTGGAGGGGGTCCTCCTTCAAACGCTTCAACCGCAGAGGCTGCACCAGGCGGGGATGAAGGTGCTCACAACTCACCTATCATCATCACCGAATCCCCGACGTCGCCACCGCGCCAAGAAGCACTCATTGAACAACCAACTCAAGAAGGTGGCGGCGAGAACCAACAACAAGCCCCCCCGGTGCCTCCACAAGCAAACCTCTCTCTTGAGGTCAAAAGGGTGTGGGAGCCCTTCTCAGCAAAACTGAAGATGATGGCGGAGGATTTCCCCTCCATCATATCCAAAGCTGTGGAGAGTTACACCAAGAAGCTCCAGGATGACATCTTCACACTTCGAGCTGAGAATCGCTCCATAAGGATTGAGGCGGAGAGGTTATCCTACAATCTAACGCTCGCCAAGATCGATCACTCCCGAGTGGAAGATGCTATGAGCACTGAGCTCCGGGTGGCACGCAAGGAGGCCACCGATCTACGCCATAAGGTGCATCTCTTGGCTCAAGAGAAGATTGAGCTGGAGAGCAAGCTGGTACCCTATCGCGTCAAAGTGGCTGACCTGGAGGCGTTGATCAAAGCAGACGCCGCCAAGGTAAAGAACCTCGAGAAAAGGTCAGCCGATCGGGAGGTCTTCTTGGGGAAGGTGGAAAAAGAGAGAGACGACACCATGGCCAAGCTCGCCGAAGCCAACGAAGAAAACGGGAAGATCGCCGCAGAGCTGGCCCAGGTGCAGGCGGAATCCAAGAAGGTTACTGAAGACCTTCTTCAAGCTTGGGAAACAATTGAAGAACTCAAGAAACAAGCTGAAGAGCTGAAGCAGCAGAACGAGGGGCTAAAGAAACAGATTGAAGAACTTGAGTTGAGCTCTGCCCAGATTCTCGCTGCTGGATTCGAGGCCGCCCGGGAACAGTTCGCCTGCCTGTACCCCGACTTGGACCTTTCCATGGTGTCTCTTAACAATGAGGTGGTGGACGGGAAGGTTGTTCCTTCTGAAGACTGATTGCTTCCCTCCATCCACGATTCTTATGCTTTCTCCTTTAGATATACCTACCTTGTAATAAACTTTCTCTTTTCTTGTACATGTATCTTGAACTGATTATACCTTATGATAAAGTCTTTGTACTTCTTCTTATAACTTCTCTGTCTGCTTTATCTCTTCTTGTATAATTCACTTCAACGAAATTAACTTAGTAACTTCGTAAGCGCAATTATATACTACCCGCTACGAACCATCAGCTTTCGAACAATAACACTCTAACAACTTGTAACTTCAAGGTAATGAACCTTAGCGTAAAATCGCTCTTCAAATAACGAACTTCAACTCAACTAATGGCTTAAGACACCGCTCATCTGATCTGCCTTATCAAAACGGGTCTTGACTTTCTCGCTATTGTTTGAATTTCTCCTGGTCGCCAAAGACTCTTGGCGATATCAGCTTCCTCCTGGCTTCACAACTTGGCCATTGTTCCTTTATCTGGGGGTAGAGGCGCCTTTCAGATCCTTCTCTACCTCCCTGAGCTTCAGAACAAGAGACCGGGTGGCTAGGCGTTCTCTTTGAACCTACCTTAGCCACCCTCCAAACTTCTTCCACCCTTCACACCATACCTGAACTCGTTCAAGACGAGAAGGATTTTCTCTTGCCTGAACTCGCTCATCGGCGAGAAGGTCTTTAACTCGCCTGAACTCGCTCATCGGCGAGAAGGTCTTTAACTCACCTGAACTCGCTCATTGGCGAGAAGGTCTTTAACTCGCCTGAACTCGCTCATCGACGAGAAGGTCTTTAACTCGTGCCTCTACATTGCCCCAGGGGTTACATCTTTTCTCCCCCAGAAACACTAAGGACTTTTTACTGGTGCCTCTACGTTGCCCCAGGGGTTACATCTTCTCTCCCCCAGAAACACTGAGGACTTTTTACTGGTGCCTCTACGTTGCCCTAGGGGTTACATCTTCTCTCCCCCAGAAACACTAAGGACTTTTTACTGGTGCCTCTACGTTGCCCCAGGGGTTACATCTTCTCTCCCCCAGAAACACTGAGGACTTTTTACTGGTGCCTCTACGTTGCCCCAGGGGTTACATCTTCTCTCCCCCAGAAACACTGAGGACTTTTTACTCTTCCTCGCCTGCACTCGCTCGACGGCGAGGAGGTCTTTATCTCGCCTCAGGACGCGCGAGGGCGCTGAGGTCTTTTAACTGGTGCCTCTGATCGCCGAAAGACGATGAGGACTTTAACTTTAACTGATGCCGCCAATCGCCGAAAGACGATGGGGACTTAGAAACTTTTTAGAAAGCATGCAATATATCTTTAACTTGCCTTAAATCACATATAAGTGACAAGGTCTTTCTTCAAAACTTTCGGAAAACAACAAGCATGCAATCTAAAACAACTTTAAGCTTCGAAAACTCTTCTTTATTGGGTGGCCTCATTAAAAACCCTCCTTAGGGAAAAAAGAGTGCCCCCTCCAACTGTTTTAACAGAAACATTGTAATATAACTTCGTGTTTGTCTTTACTTACAAAGTTCTTAACTGTAATATAACTTGAGGTGCGTGGCGTTCCAAGTGCGAGGAATCGCCCCCCTTCCAATGTTTCTAAGTGGTAGGCGCCGTTCCCGAGCGCCTCGGTTATTCTGAACGGTCCCGTCCACTTAGGCGACAGCTTATTCTCCATCTCGTACTGGTGGGCTTTCCTCATCACCAGGTCGCCCTCTCTGAACTGTCTTGGCATCACCTTCGAGTTATATCTTCGTTCAATCCTTCTCTTCACCGCCTCAGCTTTCAATCTCGCCTCTTCCCTGACCTCATCCAGTAGGTCCAGGTTCAACCTTCTCTCCTCATTCGAGTCTTCCTCCACGAAGTTCTGGAATCTCGGCGAGCTCTCCTGGATCTCCACTGGAATCATTGCGTCGCACCCATAGACCAAGCTGAACGGGGTCTCATGGGTTCCTGGCTGCTCGGTGGTGTGGTACGCCCAGACTATTCGGGGTACCTCCTCAGCCCAACTTCCTTTGGCTTTCTCTAGCCTTCTCTTCAAACCTCTTAGCAACACCCGATTGGCTGACTCTACTTGGCCATTCGTCTGAGGGTGCTCGACGGATGCAAATACTTGTTGAATTCCCACCCCTTCGCACAGCTTCTTCAACAGGTGACTTGCAAACTGGGTCCCATTGTCCGACACCAGGTGCTTGGGCACACCAAACCGGCACACAATGTTCTTCCATATGAAACCCTCGATCTTGTGTGCGGTGATCTGGGCCACTGGTTCTGCTTCGATCCACTTGGTGAAATATTCAATCGCCACCACCAAGTACTTCATCTGCCTGATCGCCAGGGGAAACGGTCCCAGGATGTCGATTCCCCATGTATGAAATGGCCAAGGGCTGTAAATCGACTTCAACTCCTCGGGAGGCGCCTTGTGCCAATCGGCGTGCTGCTGGCATTGCTTGCAACACTGCGCATACCTCTTGCAATCTTCTCTCATTGTTGGCCAGTAGTAACCTGCACGAAGAGTCCTCGCGGCCAGAGCTCAACCCCCGACGTGGCTTCCGCATATCCCTTCATGGAGCTCTGCCATAATTCTCGTACATTTCTCGCCATGCACACATTCCAGGAGTGGGTGAGTGAACCCAAACCTGTACAGCTCGCCATCAATCATTGTGAACTTGCTAGAATTCTTCTTTATCTTCCTAGCCTCCGTCGGATCCAGCTGGAGAAGGCCATCCGCCAGGCATCGCTTGTACTGCGTTACCCAGGTGTCGGGCTCATGTGCAGCGCAGACCTACGTCATGTTCACCCTCTCTCCCCGACATGCTCTTACTCTCGGCGATCTCAAGGTCTCTTGGGTCAAGGATCTGTGACTCCTCGCCACTTTCTCCGTCGACTTGCTTATCTGAAGAACCAGGTGATCTGCCACAAATGCTCTAGGCGCCTTCAGAGTTTCTTGAATCACCGTCCTCTGCCTACCCCCCTTGCCTGAACTGGCGAGCTTGGCTAGCAAGTCAGCTCGGGCATTCTGCTCTCTGGGCACATGCACCACTTCAAAGGAGACAAAGGAACTCTTCAATTCCTGTACATACTCTAGGTAAGCCGCCATTTGTGGATCTTTAGCCTGGAACTCGCCTGTTACTTGCCCCGTGACTAGCAGCGAGTCACTCTTTGCCATCAGCACCCTAGCTCCCATCTCCTTGGCCAACAAGATCCCGACGATCAGCGCCTCATATTTTGCTTGATTGTTGCTGGCCTTGAAGGCAAACCTTAGAGATTGTTCGATCAGCACCCCGTTGGGTCCCTCCAAGATGACTCCAGCACCGCTACCCTGCTGGTTCGACGATCCGTCCACCGAGAGCACCCAGCGGAAATCATCCCCCTCAACTCGTGCTGCTTCAGACGAGAGCTCGACCACGAAGTCTGCGAAGATCTGCCCCTTGATCGGGCCTCGGGGCTCATACTTAATATCAAACTCCGACAGCTCCACTGCCCACTTCACCATCCTTCCCGCAACATCGGGCTTCTTCAAGACCTTCTGGATGGGCAGGTCGGTCATTACCAGTATTGTAAAACTGTGGAAATAGTGGCGCAACCTCCTCGCCGAAAATACCACAGCCAGTGTAGCCTTCTCCAGGGCCTGATATCTCATTTCGGGGCCCTGCAGCACCTTACTAACAAAATAAATAGGCTTTTGAGCCTGATCTTGGTCCTGGGCGAGCACCGCACTCATCGCCCTCTCATTTACAGCAAAATACAACCTGAGAGGGGTTCCCACCAGCGGTTTGCACAAAATCGGCGGGCTCGCCAAATACTCTTTAAGCTTGACGAAGGCTTCCTCACACTCCTTCGTCCAGGCAAATTTGTTATTGCGCCTTAAACACTGGAAATATGGATGGCCCTTCTCTCCGCTAGCCGACACGAACCGAGACAGGGCGGCCATCCGACCTGTAAGCTGTTGTACTTCCTTCACAGTGGCCGGGCTCCTCATCGCCAAGATGGCGGCACACTTATCCGGGTTGGCCTCTATTCCTCTTTCAGTTAAGAGAAATCCTAGGAACTTTCCTGCCTCCAGGCCAAAGATGCACTTCTCGGGATTCAGCTTTAACCTAAACTTGGCGATCGTAGTGAACAACTCCTCCAAGTCCGCAACGTGCTTGCTTTTCTCTGGCGAGGTCACGACCATGTCATCCACGTACGCTTGCACATTCCTTCCCAGCATTGGTGCAAGTACCCGATCCATCAACCTCTGGTACGTGGCCCCCGCGTTCTTCAGCCCAAACGGCATCACCTTGTAGCAGTAGCACGATCTCTCGGTCATGAAGGCAGTTTTCTCTTCATCCATGGGATGCATCTTGATCTGGTTATACCTCGAGAAGGCATCCAGGAAACTCAACAACTTACACCCTGCAGCACTATCCACCAGGGCGTCTATGCTTGGTAAAGGAATATGAGTCCTTTGGGCAAGCCTTATTCAGATCAGTGAAATCGACGCACATGCGCCATTTCCCATTACTCTTCTTCACCAGTACGACATTTGCCAGCCATTCAGGGTACTGGACTTCCCTGATGTGGCCTGCAGCGAGGAGCTTCTGGGTTTCGTCTCTAATCGCCTGCCTCCTCTCCTCATTGAACTTTCTTCTCCTCTGCCGCACTGGTCTCACCAAGTTGTCCATCGCCAAATGATGGCACAAGAAGTCGGGATCGATCCCGGGCATGTCCGAAGCGGACCATGCAAACGCATCCAGATGTCGTTCTATCACCTTGGCGATCTGGTCCTGGAGCTCAACCTCCAGAGATCTTCCCAGCTTGAAGATCTTCCCTCCGATCTCTCTCTCGAGCCACTGCTTGACGGGCTTTGCCCTGGTTTCTCTGGCGATCACCGCCCTGGCGATTCCCAGCTCCCTCGCTTCCTCAGGGCGATTCCTTGCCTCTTCTTCCTCTAAACCGGCGTTCCCCTCCCCCAGCTCAGCGTCCACCATCACTACGTCACTTCTGGCGGTCTCTTCCATTACCGTCGGTCTGGGCTTCACACCAGGAGGCGGGGTGGTTGTCACGTAACTCACCGACCTCTTGTTCTTCAGGCTATTCTCATAGCACTTCTTCGCTTCTTTCTGGTCGGATTTGATGGTGATCACCACCCCCTCCATAGACGGCAACTTCACCTTCATGTGCCGGGTCGATGGTATAACGCCTATTCTGTTGAGCGTGGGTCTTCCCAACAAAATGTTGTATGCTGAAGGGGCGTTGACGACAAGGTATTTGATTTTCTTTGTTCTCGAACCCGCCTCATCTGTGAACGTAGTCCTCAACTCGATGTACCCCCTGACCTCCACCTGGTCACCAGCGAAACCATACAAACACCGTCCATAGGGCCTCAGCTGTTCAAGGGGTAACTCCAACTGCGTGAAAGTCGGCCAGAACATCACGTCTGCCGAGCTTCCTTGGTCCACCAGAACCCTGTGGACCTTCCTTCCTGCTGTGATCAGCGAGATGACTATGGGGTCGTTGTCATGAGGCACAACGTCCGAAGATCTTGCTTTGTGAACGTAATGTCCACATCCGGCGAGTGGTCTTCAAACATATCCACTGTCATCACAGACCTCGCGTACTTCTTCCTTTGTGACGCGGTGCATCCACCACCCGAGAAACCCCCTGCAATGGTGTGGATTTCCCCGTTTGTAGGCATCTCGTGCTGCTGAACCTCTCCACCTGCTGGTTGGGAGCTCGACGCGCCCCCCGTCCTTCTGTCCAGCAAGTAGTCGTTTAGGAACCCGCTCTTGACCAGATCGTCGAGCTACTATCCTAAAGCCAAGCACGAGTCCACGGTGTGGCCAAAGCCCTGGTGAAACTCACACCAGGCGTCTGGCTTTGGTCCCAGCACCTTGTCGCCCACCTTCTCGGGCGCTTTCAACCTAGCTAATATATTGGGAATGACGATCAGGTCCGCCAATCGCATGACAAACTTGTGCTTTGGCGGGCGATTGTACTCCCGGCGTGCTGGTTGCGGGCGCCCTTGGCCCCTGCCCTTGTTCTTCCTTGGATCGTAAGGATGGCGAGTCCTCTGATCCCTCCTAGCCGCCGCTGTCTCCAGCACCCTCTGTGGCTGGATCCTGGTCTGGGCGCGTGGCCTAGCGGGAGCCACGCTTCCTCTCTTCTCGGCGACCTCACTCTCATCGACGATGTGGGCCACCGCGAGTCGCCTG
This sequence comes from Phaseolus vulgaris, assembly GCF_000499845.2. NCBI lineage: Eukaryota > Viridiplantae > Streptophyta > Magnoliopsida > Fabales > Fabaceae > Phaseolus > Phaseolus vulgaris. The sequence goes on from NC_023749.2 coordinate 23,985,323, forward strand.
ACCTCAGCAAACGTGGCAGGGTGAGCCCTGATCAATGCTTCGCAGAATGGTCCCGGCAGCACGCCCTTCTTAAATGTGTAGACCAGCATCTCTTCATCTTTGGCCGGCGATCGGACCATCTGTGCTCCAAAACGATTCAGGTAGTCCCTGAGGGACTCTCCCTGATACTGCCTTATGTCGAACAAGTCATAAGACACCCTGGGCGGTGCCTTGTTCACGATGTACTGCTCGACGAAGATCTTTGAAAACTGTTGGAAGTTGGTTATGTGACCTGTAGGCAGGCTCACAAACCATTCCAGCGCCGTTCCCTGGAGTGTGCTCACAAACATCTTGCAGTACACGGCGTCTGATCCTCCTGACAGCATCATCTGTGTATGGAACGTGGTGAGATGTGCCTCAGGATCCTCCACGCCGGTAAAAACAGCCTTCACAGGTACCACACTCGCAGGGATAGGCGTGTCGGTAATCGCCTGAGCGAAAGGCATAGGAAAAACACGAGGCGGCGTTGACGGCGCGACCTCTTCAGCGACTGGGCGCCCTCGCTCCTCCTGAAGAGCTTGACGCAGTTCTTCAGTCACTTTGCTCAGCTCGTCATTCTTGGCCCGAGAGGCGACCAGGTCCTCATGCATTCTCGCCTGCTCTATACGCGAGGCTTCCACATTCGCCTGCAACGAACGCATGATTTCCACCATCTGCGCCATAGTCATGGCGCCTTCAGCAGCAACGGGCGCAACTGGACTTGAACGGTTGCTTCTCATTTTTCTCATGAAAACTTGGCAAATCACAGAGTGCAATGAACAACACCTCCTTCAACGACGATCGATTCAGCGATCAATCGGTCAGAACTTCGCGAAACTTCGAAAGAAACCTCAAGAACACAGAAAACCTCCACAGAAACCCGCAACTCCACCAAAAACCAGCACTTCTTCCGCGAAAATCCAAACGAGCCAAAGAACTCAGATCTCACCAAACAAATCTGGCGTAAGCAGCAGAAAACTTCACCTCACCGAACAAAAATCCAAACGAACAGTGGAAAACGCGAAATAACCGAACAAAACCTAGATGAGCAGCGGACAATGGTTGCACCAGCACACAACCACACAGAAAACTGCAAAAACCTCCAAGAACTCACGCTGTGGATGGGAACAGGTTTTACACAGCCCCACGGTGGGCGCCTGATGATCCTGCCTGTTGACGAAAACGCTGGAGCTTTGCCTCGTCAAACCTGGATCGACGTATGCGCCGTGTTTGCCTCCGTCCTTCGCCGCGATCCACCTCAAGAACCTGCAAAAGACGAAACGGCGCCGCTGCGGCTGATCGCACTCCAACGCCCAAGTCAGTGACTGAACCACCAATTACTAAGAGTAACACTCAAGAACTCTAAGGAACCGTGAACCAGTTCTCTCTCAGTATACTCAAGAACTCGCAAGCGTAAAGAAGACAATCTGAACGTGCCTACCTCAGAAGTTCGTTGGGAATCTCTTATATACCTGGACACTTTCTCTCTCCTGGCAGTTACACATTTGGACACGTGGCTCGCATCCAGCTGTACACGTGCCATCATCTGGAGCATCCTTGACTTGGGCGCTGTTTCTGACTCTCTTTTGGCTAAGTTACTTATGCATGATACTACTCAGTGCATAGTTGTCTTGGAGCGCGATCTCTACTGGATTGGCGAGTTAGGGTGCCTTCGTACACACCTTCCCTGTGGTCTCGTCGACTGCCTTCATGATCTGCACCACCTGTTTCACCGTGTATGCTCAAGCAAGCTGTCCCCCGACCTCATCCTCTGGCCAGCTGGGAAATGTCTATCTGCCTTCATATCCGGCGATGTCCTTGTTTCGGCGATCTCTAATCACTTGGTCGCCTGGGTTTACATCTGGCGACTTCATCTTTAACCCGGTGACCGCCGGTTCTGGTGTGCTGGAGATCGGAGCACGCCATCTTAATAACTGGCGACTACACGAGCCCCCCGACTTCCTTCCCTTCTGCCAGCCAGGCGTCCCATCAACACGCCTATACAATAGCTTGATGCCACGTCATCACTTCCGACTACCAGGGCGGTACACAGGCAGATCTCGACGCCTCGCATGAGCGGAATGAAGAGCTCCACCGTGTAAATGAGGAGTTGCGCCAGGGCCTGAGAAATGATCGGAGGCGGCCTGGACATGACGAGATGGAGAACCATTCCCCACCAAGGGAGTTTTCCACTCCTTTCTCGCAGGAGATCCTAGACGCAGTGATCCCGAACACGTTCGCGGGGCCCAAGGTGATCTTCACCGGGATGGAGGACCCAGAGACGCACCTTGCTGCATTTCACACGCAGATGGTCCTGGTAGGCGGTTCTGACGCTGCCAAGTGCAAGCTCTTCATGAGCACCCTGACCGGGATGGCTATGGACTGGTTCATTAGCCTTCCAGAGGGTCATATCACATCTTTCCGCCAATTGTCGCGTTTGTTCAGGAAACAATACTTGGCAAACAAGGCCCCGCCACCGGTCTCTTACGACCTATTCGATGTGAAGCAGTATCAAGGGGAGACCCTGAAGGAGTATATCAATCGCTTCGGGGCCCAGGTCGTGAAGGTTGGTACGACAGAGGAGCCTATGATCGTATACGCGTTTGTGAAGGGTGTATGCCCCGATCCTTTTGGAGAATCCATCATCCGCAACCGCCCTAGGACTTTCGCTGAACTACGGCGTAGGTAGGTAGAACATATTGCTTCTGAAGGGGAGATGTGTGTGAAGCGTACTAGCGTCGCGCCCTCATGCCCGAGGGGACCGGCGCGAGCTCAACCCGTCAGGGTCAATGAGACCACGACGGGAAGAAAGAAGCCAGAGGCGAGACGCCCCTACGAGGCCAGAAAGCCCTAGCCCAGGGGTCCAACAGGAGGCGACCGCCCGACCAGAGAAAGAGCGAGACCGGCGAGGTACAACTTCGTGGTCGAGTTGAAGGATTTGATCGCAGTGCCTAACATAGCTGAGAGGCTGAGGCGACCGGCGAAGACCGACAAGGTGTTGGGGCCTCGAAAAGAGTCTTGGTGCAAATTCCACGAGGCTTTCGAGCACCACATTGACAACTGCCTGTCGTTGGGCTACCAGCTGGATGAGCTGGTGAGAACTGGGTTCTTGAAGGACTATGTCGCAGAGCCCGCAACGACCGCCACATTGCCGCCGCCGGCGGAAGAACTAGCACACGAGATGCCTGTGCTTGGTGAGGTCCACACCATTGCTAGAGGTTTTTCCGGCGGGGGACCCACCGCCTCCCAGCGGAAGAAATACGCGAGGGGGGTAAATTCAATCGAAGAGAGGCTCTCGAGGAGCCATGGGAGTCGGATCTCGTGTTCACAAGAAGAGACCTCCGAGATGTGGTACCCCACGACAACGACCCCGTTGTCATCTCAGTCGTCACAGCCGGAAGGAAGGTGCACAGAGTGCTTGTCGACCAAGGAAGTTCGGCAGACGTCATGTTTCTGTCGACCTTTAATAAGTTACGGTTGTCCCCCGATCTGTTGAGTCCCTATACGGGGTGCCTGTATGGGTTCGGGGATAACCAGGTGGAAGTACGGGGGTACCTGGAGTTGAGGACTACGTCCACAGACGGAGAGGCCTCCCGTACCGAAAGCATCCGGTACCTGGTTGTGAACGCCAACTCCGCCTACAATATTTTGCTGGGCAGGCCGGCGTTAAACCGTCTGAACGCGGTGTCCTCCACACGCCACATGAAAATGAAGCTGCCGGACCTCAGTGGCCAGGTGATGGTCATCAGGTCAGATCAGGAGGAGGCAAGGAAATGCTATGAGAACAGCCTGAAAACGAAGAGAGGCGTGTTCATGGTGTATGAGCGTCCGCCGAGCATGGACACGACGATGATTGAGGCGACGCCCGCTGGGTTGACGCCTAAAGAGGCCATAGCGGAGAGGGCGATGCCCGAAGCAGATGCGCCTATGGAGGAAGGCCCTGACGACGCGGCGCCCGTGGAAGAGGCGGCGCCCGTCGAAGATGATAGTAGGGAACAGCCCGCGGCTAACGCCGTAGAAAGGGAGATTGGTGGCAAGATTTTCAAGTTAGGAAGTTCGTTGAGCCCAGAAGAACAGGAAGGGGTGGCAGAAGTGATTTCACGCCACCTGGATGCCTTCGCATGGTCCGCCTCGGATATGCCAGGCATTGATCCTGATTTCCTGTGTCACCATCTCAGCATGGACGCCACGGTCCGTCCGCGTCAGAGAAGGAGAAAGTTCAATGAGGAACGACAGCAGGTGGTGAAAGACGAAACGCAGAAGCTGTTGGGTGCTGGCCACATCAGGGAGATTCAATACCCTGAGGGGCTCGCCAACATCGTCTTGGTGAAAAAGGCGAACGGAAAGTGGAGGATGTGTGTTGACTTCACGGACCTGAACAAGGCATGCCCAAAGGACTCGTATCCGCTGCCCAGCATCGACGCCTTCTAGACAGTGCGTCCGGCAGCAAGGTGCTGAGTTTCCTGGACGCCTTTTCGGGGTACAACCAAATCAATATGCACCCAAGAGACGAGAGCAAGACTGCATTCATGACTGAGACTTGCAGTTACTGCTATAAGGTGATGCCTTTTGGGCTGAAAAATGCGGGCGCCACGTACCAAAGGTTAATGGACAAGGTCCTGGCGCCAATGCTCGGGAGGAATGTGTACGCCTATGTAGACGACATGGTGGTGGCGTCACAGAATAGGACGCAGCACATGGCGGACCTGGAGGAGTTGTTCGTCACAATCTCCAAGTACCGCCTCAAGTTAAACCCGGAGAAGTGTGTTTTCGGGGTAGAGGCTGGTAAGTTCTTGGGTTTTATGCTCACAGAGAGGGGGATAGAGGCGAACCCCGACAAATGCGCGGCGATTATCGCCATGCAGAGCCCGACGTCGGTAAAGGAGGTGCAACAGCTGACAGGGCGGATGGCGGCGCTCTCGAGGTTTGTTTCCACCGGAGGAGAGAAGGGGCACCCATATTTCTAGTGCCTCAAGAGAAACAGTCGCTTTGCATGGACTGAGGAATGCGAAGTGGCTTTCATTAAGCTGAAGGAGTACATGGCGACGCCACCGGTCCTCTGCAAGCCGGTAACGGGCATGCCCCTCCGGTTATATTTTACTGTAACGGAGCGGGCCATCAGTTCTGTGTTAGTCCAAGAGCAGGACCAGAGTCAAAAGCCCATCTATTTCGTAAGCAAGGCATTACAGGGAGCTGAGACGAGGTACCAAGCGCTAGAGAAGGCGGCGCTAGCGGTAGTATTTTCTGCCAGGAGGCTCCGTCATTACTTCCACAGCTTTACGGTGGTGGTAATGAGCAACCTCCCGGGTACTAGCGTTACAGGGTGTGAAGAGAACTCTCCCGGGTACATTACTGAGAGTTACCCAGAGGTTGTGTCTCTGCCTCTTCACCTCAAAGAAGTGAAGAAAGAGGTCAACCGAGGGTGCACAGCCCAGAAACCCGAAGAGAATGTCGAAGGCTTTGACAAAGGCCCAGCTGTTGAGGTATAACTGGGCCGGAGCGACGTTGATCTCCGTCAGCAGTTCCTTCTCGAACCAGGAGAAGGGTAGGCGCACTCCGATGGTCTTGAACACCACCTGGTAAAAGTAAAAGAAAGGGACCCCTTCGTTGGCCCGTTCGTCTCCACATACTGGTTCCCCTAGAGTGCAAGGGAGCACGACGATGTCGCCATCATGCCTCCTCGCGAACGCCCGATGGTCATAGGAACACGAATCCCCTTTGTGCTCCCTTATGGCCCTGGTAGTGAGTAAGCATGAGCACTCGTCGAGAAGTTCACTCGAAGCCCAAGGGTACAAGTCCTTGGGATTGACCCTGGAGGAAGCAGCATGAGAAGACATTCTTTAACAAGATCAGGGATTGTCAAGAGTGTAGGGACTGCCAGAAATGCAAGAGTTGAGCGAGGGAAGCGAATGCTGGAACAACCCTTCGTGAGAAAAGAAAGGGTGCAAGAAGGAAGGGTGCAAGAAAAAGAACGTAAGTAGGTTATGAAGAGTGAGAAGATGATGAGGATAGTTTCAGAGTTTGAAGGGTTAAATAAAGCGGTTAGAGCGCCAAACGACGCGAATGGATGCACCGCACGATTGATCCACGTGGCAGAAGATGGAAGGATGACCCTGGCACCGCTGGTTAAAATCAGAGAACGTCGTATCAACAGAATATCCAGTGGTACGATGCGCCGTCGAAAGTGGGTCAGGGGCACGGCAGGAGTCAGGATTCAGTGGAATGATTGAATGTCCCATCATCCATACAAGCAGCGCCATGTGGACCAAGTCGAATGACGGAACGTCCCATCAGCCATACAAGAAGCGCCACGTGGATGGCGCGGATAAAACCTTGAGCTCTTCACTGTCGTCAAGCGTCGACCAAGGCAAGGATTAAAGTCAATGTCGAAGTAAAGGTAACGCCCGAGGCGTCGCCCGGAAGGACGTTAAGGGCGACGCCAGTGTGAGACGTCGCGGGCGTCGCCAACCCAAATATCTACAGGGTCGCCTCCCCGATACCCGCAGGTAGGAAAGACTGTGGAGGGAGACGAAATTGGAGGGGGGAGAGTTAGTTGCTGGCGTCACCTCCCCGATACCCACAGGTAGGAAAGACTGTGGAGGGAGATAAGGCCGCCAAACACCGGCGGATCGCTGGCAGGGTGTTCCCCGATACCTATGGGAAGGAAAGACCATAGAGGGAACGACCCCCCCCCCCCAAAGCACTCGACGTTTTAGACACCCGGGGACGACACGACGCTGCTGTAGCAGGCCTCTCCTTAGGCGTGGGCGCCAGGTGCTAAGAATCAAGGAAAGAACTGTTTCGGTGTTAGAGACACCCCGTGGACGATACGACATCACTAGGTGAGCCTCTCCATGGGCGGGAGGGTTGGCACGTGACCTTTCCCGGGCATACAAGGCCATCCAACGAAGTGAAAGAAACAGGCAAAACACAAATAAAATAACCGAAGCGCGTGAAGGCAAAGAATGAGAGTAAGGACGCACAGGCAGGATTCTATATCGCGAAGGAACAAAAGCAATCATACGAACACCCAGATTTGTAACAAGAGTACGAATGGTTCAAAGAATTACAAGTCTTAACAGAGGAAATAAAAAACAAAGGTAAAGTATAAGGAATTAAGCTTGAAGGTAAAGGTTGCGGGTGAGAGACAGCGGTTCAGTCATCCAAGTCCATGGGCACAACCTTCCCGTTGACGACGTGGTGTGTGGGGTCGCAGTTCGAAATATTGATGCCCGGGTTCTCGCAGGACGCCTGGGTCAGAGCCTCTTGGAAGCCCTCCTCAAACGCCCCCGCCATCTCCCCAGTCAGTTCTTGGACCTCCCCCTCCAGTTCCGTAATCCTGGAATCCTTGGATGTCAATTGCTTCTCCAGAAATTCCTTCTCCACGCGGAGCTTGCTAGCCTCGGCTTGGAGAAGGCTCGAAGCTTCAACCTTCGCAGCCAAGGCGTCCTCTCTCTCACCTAGCTTCTGCCTCCAAGCAGCATCCAACTCATCAAGTTTTCTCCGCTGCACCTCGGATGTAAGAGCCGCCTCCTGGAGGCCAATGTTTTGGATTTGATAGGAGGTGAGCTGGGCTAGTTGAGCGGCATGCGCCTGTTCCAGTTCTCGTGCGTACGCCTCAGCTCCCTCCCTGCCCTCATGGGCCAGTTTTAGCAGAGATTGGGAAGCTTCCTCCTTGAGTCCCCAGTTTTGCTTCTCCTCCTTCAACGCCACCACCTCTTGTCTCAGCTTGCGAAGAGCCTCCCTCCCTTTGATAGCATTTCGAGCCTGAGTGCGCCACTTGATTGCCACCGCCAGGAAGGCCCCCATATAATAAGGCATGCCTCCCCCCTTTTGAGGATCAGTCGGCGACATTCCTTCGGTGAAGCCCTGCGTCAACTCCCTATGAATAGAGCGAGGAATCCGGGGTTTGCGCGAAGTCGAGCCAGGGACTGATACAGGAGGGGCGGAGCCAGGGACTGATACAGGAGGGGCGGAGCCCGAGGCTTCAGCTGTGTCACGATGCGGCAATGGCGAAGGCGGGGGAACCGAGTCAATCCTTTCCTCTCGCTCCTCGTGGGCTGGTGGAGGTGGCGGTGAGGTGGCACTAGGAGGATCGTCCCTGAGAGAGTTCCCATCGCCGAGGAGCGCGGCGGTTGAGGCAGGGAGGCCCGTAGCCCTCCTCTTATGGGAGACCAGGGCAGTACCCGAGTCTTCGCTGTCAGAATCTACTATCAACACCCTTTTCCCTTTGTTAGGGCGCGCTGAGGCAAGGGTCGACGCCATGGCTAATGGAACCGCAGCAATAGGAGGAGGAGAAGCAGACGGTGGAGGAATCGGCAGGGAAGCGACGGTGGGCACGTCAGAGGCGACGACGTCCCCACCTTCTTTGGTAGATTTTGCCTTTTTCAAAAATTTGGCAAGAGCAAGCCGCCTCGAGGAAGTCATCACTGAATCTGCAGCAGCGAAAAACAGTAGAGTAAAGGTTGGTTCAGATGAAGCAGAAGGGAAATTTTATGGCCAAACACACGCAGACAACCGCAACAGCCAATGCATCATAAACAATCAAGGGCAGATACCAAAGTAGGTAGAAAGCCCATGGGCGTTGAATTCGTTCGCGATGAGTTTGGCGGTATCAAAGACTACCCCCAGTCCCGCCAAGGCTTTGCATACGTCCCGGTTGGAGGGGGTAAGCTCATCCAAAGCCAGGGCCTTCATGGTTATGGGCTTATCCGTCCAGTATAGGGGAAAGCCCTCTAGGATGGTAGGATCGCGCTTGGTCGCACGCACTTTGAAGAATTTCCCTTTCCATCCTTTGAATGAATTTTGGAAGAGCGTAAGGATGATGCGCCCGGCAATGCCAGAAAAGCTCATCCATAGGCTCTTCCCCTGTTTCTTTACCTCGAAAAAGTGAAGAAAAACGTCTACAGAAGAGGGGACACCTAGATAGCCGCAGAGAATCTGAAACCCCCTCACGAAAGCCCAGCTGTTGGGGTGGAGCTGGGCGGGAGCGGTGTTTATCTCTGTAAGCAGCTCTTTCTCGAAAGAAGTAAGGGGCAGGCGCAGGCCCACTCTCTTGAGTACCATTTGATAAAGGAAGAAGAAGGGGCTTCCCCCAGTATCTCTTGAGTCCGCACAAACGGGCATCCCAGGTCGCACTCGGCATACCAGGACTTGGGAGTCGTGATTTTTATGAAAGGCGTTGAAATTGTAAAGCGCAGGGTCCCCCCTGTGAGCCTCCACGTCCTCAACAGAGTTTAGGAGGGAGCATTCGTCGAGAAGATCGTCGGGAGCCCAGTCGTATTCGCCCTTATAATAAGACTTAGGGAGCGGGGGAGGCGCGACGGTCTTAGTTTTCGCCATCAATGCTAAAGCTGAAGATCAAAAGAAAAAGAAAGGGTTCAGAGAAAAGGGGTTGGGAGAAGAAAAGGGGAAAAAAATGGAAGAATCCTAGGAGCGCCCTACCCACACGAGAGCGAAGGGGAACGAGAGGAACAAAGAAGCATACAAACGATATCCAAAGAAATGCGGTAATATGGACAGTCCCAGGCAGTTCATATAGTGAAGAGAATCATCAAGGAGGGAAAAAACCGTACCTATGGGGGCTGAAGGGCGTGGAGAGCGGAAGCACGAATGAACAGGGGTCGCGAGAGAAGGGATTCAGAGAAGATGAACAGTGAGAAAGGGCAGAGAAAGTGGATGTAACAGTGGTTGCAAACGCGGGGTTTGGGTAACTTAAACGTTACAAGAAGCGCGAGGGACAACAAATGATGACCGTGTGATGATGCCACGTGTTGCAGGATTAAGCGCTCAAGGGGAGCGCAAGAGGTTCTTAAAAATGATCGCACGATGAACCACGTGGCACGCGATTAAGCGCACCCTCAAAGGGCATTATTTTTCCCATTTCAGAGGATGTCAAATCAGCCATTAAGAATACCCCTGTGGTTCAGAAAGTGTCACGTCACTAATTCGAAGAATTATTGAGTCAGTAGGGAATGACACGTCATCAGGATGGCACGTGGACGGCGTGGGCGAGGCTTTAGTCTTTGCGCTAAAGACAAGTCTTCGGCTTAAGACTGGGGGGCTTGTGTACCGTCCCGTATCCGGGCGTTGACTAAGTCAAGGTCAAAGTCAACGACTAGAGAGTCAAAGTCAACGCAAGGCGTCGCCTAGGTGGAGAGACGCCAAGTGCCAGCATCGCCAAGAGGAAGCGTCGCCAAGACAAGGCGTCGCCTAGGTGATGGCGTCGCCAGATCAAACAGTGCTAAAGCAAGGCAATCACGGTGTGGTTCCCCGATACCCATGGGTAGGAATGACCATGGAGGGAGCGACGCCGTGGGAAGGCCTCAGGTCCCGATAGCCCGGGGCAGCGATAAAGAGAAGGAAAAGGTGGCTTCAAGGCCATAGTGATAGCATCAGTGGAGGGCAGCCTGACTCGTGAAGTACCCCTGCCGCCCCAGAGACGCCTTGGGGACAGATACGACTCAATAGGAAGGTCACGCCCGGGGCAGCCGGGTGCAGGGTACGAGAGGAAGGCAGATACGCTCTCAAAGTAAGTGACTAGATGATTGGGGGCATGAGTTGGCACCCAAAAAGTCACCCCTAGCGCAGTAGCACTCCCGAGCAGGAGGACTCACGCGCAGAAACGTCCCCAGATGGGCAGAAACGCCCCCAGATGGGGTCACGGCGTCGTGAGGCCCTCCACGTGTACAACAGCCATGTCAGAATGGAAACACCCTTTAGTCAGGTGCCAGGTAATTAAAGTCATTCAATACAGTGTCCCTTTCGAGCATTCAAGTACTATAATGGCTCCCAAGCGTTTCAACGTCTTAAATGCGCTACGTTTTCTAATTAAGTACGCTGATTGAGTGCGTTACATTTGTAATTAAAGGCGCTTTAAGGCGCTTTAATGCTTGGGTAGTTTAAATAGCGCGGAGAATGTTGGAAACAGGGTTCGAACCTTTGGCAGATTTACCAGAACTCTCTAGTTGCTTGCTCGTGCTTCAAGGTTATGTACAATTGACTGGGGAATATCTTTTCCTGAGGGAGAGAACACACACACAATACACAGTTCATTTTACCACCTTCAGAGTGCCATACGCGGTGCTCAGAGACGTAGGTGAACAATTTTGGTGTTTCTTGCTGGCTGACTTGAGCGTCGGAGTGCAAACGACCGCTAGGGCGCCTCTTTATCCTCTTTTTTGCAAGATTCCACAGGTAACCAGTGGGGAGGAGACCCTAGCTGATGGTTGAGGTCGCGCACGAAGACGTCCCGGTCAACCGGACGGAACACTTGTACTCTGTGAAACAAGTTTCGTTTCTGTGTTTGCTAAGATTGGCTGTGTGTTCTTGAGGGTTCAAGATCAGCAATCTTGGTGTTGGTGTGTTGGCCAAGGAGAGTGTGTTTCTTGAGGTGTTCAAGGTCATTCTCTTGGTTGTTGTGTAAGTGATCAAGTTGTGATTGCTTAGTGGATTTCCTCAGGGTTCTGAGAAGACTGGATGTAGCTCTGGGTTTGGAGTGAACCAGTATAAACATTTGTGTACAATCTCTCTATCTCTAACTCTTTAAATTCAGTTTTAATTGTTGTTTGCTGGTATAAAGAACCGATTGTTTCTGTGAAACAACCGATTGGTTTTCTGGTTGTGCTGATTTTGTTTGCTGTTTTTGGTAAACTGAATTTCTTAACAATTGTTTCCTGAGATAAATTCATTCTTGTTTTAAAAGTTTACGAAAATCCTCTTTAAACAATTCACCCCCCTCTAGTTTAAAGCCATCCATTCTAACAATTGGCATCAAGAGCTTGGTTCTTGAAATTTATTCAAGTTGATCCTAAAAAGCATTTTTAATGGCTGATAGACTACCTTTTAGGGAAGGTGCTTCAATTAATAGACCACCTCTGTTTTGTGGTTTGAACTACTAGTTTTGGAAAGTAAGAATGAAAATATTTATGGAATCTCTTGACAAAGGAATTTGGGATGCAATTGAAAATGGTCCTTTTGTCCCAAAGTTTGAAAAGGATGGATCGGTCATTGAGAAACCATGGTCTCAATGGACTGATGCAGAAAGCAAAAAGGCCAAATTCGATTGCATTGCCAAAATATTATAACCTCTGCTTTAAATTCTGATGAGTTTTTCAAGGTCTCGCAATGCAAATCATCAAAGAAATGTGGGACACCTTGGAAGTTGTACCGCCCTGGTGGACGGGTGTGATGACGTGGCATCCTGCTACAGTGTAGGCGTGTTGGCAGGGCGCCAGGTTGGCAGATGGGAAGGAAGTCGGGAGGCACGTGTGGTCGCCGATTGTTAAGTTGGCGTGTTCCGATTTCCAGTTTACCAGAATAGGCGATCGCCAGGTTGAAGATGAAGTCGCCAGATGTAGACTCAGGCGACCAGGCAGTCGGAGATCGCCAGAATAAGCACATCGCCGAAGACGAAGGAGAAGCAGATTATGAAGGCGGCCGGCGAGACCACAGGGAAGGTGTATGAAGGCCCTAACTCGCCAGTTTCAGTAGAGATCGCACTCCTAAGTTAGCTATGCACTGGGCAGTACCATGCATAAGTAACTTAGCCAAAATAAGAGTAGAAGCAGCGCCAAGTCAGGGAGCCTCCAGATGATGGCACGTGTACAGTTGGATGCGAGCCACGTGTCCAAGTCTGTAACTGCCAGGAGAGAGAAAACCACCAGGTATATAAGAGTTCTTAATAGATTTTCTGAGGTACGCACGTTCAGTTCATACACTTTACGCTTGCGAGTGACAGAGCTATTTGTGAGAGAGAGAGTTTGCACGGTTCCAGTTCTTAGTATTTGGTGATACCGTCACTGACTTGAGCGTCGGAGTGCGATCGGCCGCAGCGGCGCTCTATCATTTCTTTGCAGGTTCTTGAGATAGATCCAGAGGAGGAACGGAAGTGAGAAGCGGCGCGCACGTCGATCCTTTGACGAGGCATTCTCCAGCGCTCCGGTCAACAGGCAGGATCATCAGGCGCCCACCGTGGGGCCGTGTAAAACGTGCTCCCATCCACAGCGTGAGTTCGTGGAAGCTTTCGAGGTTTTCTGCGCGGTTGTGTGCTGGTGCAACCGTCGTTTGCAGTTTCTTTGAGTTTCGTTCGGTGAAGTTTGCGTTTTAAACCGTTTGTTTGGCTTTTCGATCGGTGGATTCGGTTTCTTTCGTTTGCTTGTTTGGTTCGCGGGGAAACGGTGGTTTTTGGTGAAGCTGCGATCTTCTTCGAAGGTTTGCGGTGTTCTTGAGTTCTTGCGCAGTTTCTTGAGTTTTCTCCGGTTGATCGCTGATTCGATCGTGGTTGAAGTGTTATTTGCTGTATTTTTGTGGTTCGCTAAAGTTAATGAGAAAGATGAGAAGCAATCGCTCCAGTCCCGTGGCTCCTGTCGCTGCTGAAGGCGACACCGCCATGACCATGGCGCAGATGGCAGAGATGATGCGCTCGTTGCAGGCCACTGTAGAAGCCTCGCGCGTCGAGCAGGCAAGGATACATGAGGACCTGGTCGCCTCTCGCGCCAGGAACGAGGAACTCAGCAAGGTAGCTGAGGAGCTGCGTCGAGCTCTTCAGGAGCAGCAGGGTCGTTCTTCAGCTGAAGAGGTGGCACCGTCGACGCCGCCTCGTGTCTTCCCAATGCCTTTCATTCAGGCGATTACCGACACGCCAATTCCCACGAGCGTGGTTCCGGTTAAAGCTGTTTTTACCGGCGTGGAGGATCCAGAGGCTCATCTGACCACGTTCCACACCCAGATGATGCTGTCGGGAGGGTCGGACGCCGTCTACTGTAAGATGTTCGTGAGCACGTTCCAGGGAACGGCGATGGAGTGGTTTGTGAGCCTGCCTAATGGCCACATAACTGATTTTCAACAATTCTCGAAAATCTTTGTCGAGCAGTATATCGTGAATAAGGCACCGCCGAGGGTGTCCTATGATCTGTTTGATATAAGGCAGTACCATGGGGAGTCCCTCAGAGACTACCTCAATCGCTTCGGCGCGCAGATGGTCAGATCGCCGGCAAAGGATGAAGAAATGCTGGTCTACGCCTTCAAGAAGGGCGTGCAGCCAGGGCCATTCTGCGAGGCCTTGATCAGGGCTCATCCAGCGACGTTTGCTGAAGTCAAGCGACTTGCGGTGGCCCACATCGCCGACGAGAGTGAAGTCGCCGAGAAGAGAGGCAGCGTGGCTCCCGCCAGGCCACGCGCCCAGACCAGGATCCAGCCACAGAGGGTGCTGGAAACGGCAGCGGCGGCCAGAAAAGACCAAAGGACTCGCTATCCTTACGATAGGAGAAATAAGGGAAGAAGCCAAGCGCGCCAACCACTAGCACGCCAACAACCAGCACGCCGGGAATACAATCGCCCGCCTAAGCACAAATTCGTCATGGGACTAGCGGACCTGATCGCTATCCCTAACATATCTGCTAGGTTGAAGGCGCCCGAGAAGGTGGGCGACAAGGTGCTGGGGTCAAAGCCGGACGTTTGGTGCGAGTTCCACCAGTGCTTTGGCCACAACCTGGACTCGTGTTTGTCTTTAGGATACCAGCTCGATGATCTGGTTAAGAGCGGGTTCCTAAACGACTACCAGAAGGACCGGAGGAGCGTCGAGTTCCCATCCAGCAGGTGGAGAAGCCCAACAACACGAGATGCCTATCCATGGGGAAATCCACACCATTGCAGGGGGTTTCTCAGGTGGTGGATGCACCGCATCGCAGAGGAAAAAGTATGCGCGATCGGTGATGTCGGTGGACATGTTTGAAGATCACTCGCCGGAAGTGCACATTACGTTCACCAAGCAGGATCTTCGGGACGTTGTGCCTCATGACAACGATCCCATTGTTATTTCGTTGATAACAGCAGGGAGGAAGGTCCACCGAGTTCTGGTGGACCAAGGAAGCTCGGCAGACGTGATGTTCTGGCCGACTTTCACGCAGCTGGAATTGCCCCTTGACCACCTGAGGCCCTATGGAGGGTGCTTGTATGGGTTCGCTGGCGACCAGGTGGAGGTCAGGGGGTACATTAAGCTGAGAACTACGTTTACCGATGAGGCTGGGTCGAGGACGGAGAAAATCAAGTACCTCATCGTAAACGCCCCCTCAGCATACAACATCCTGCTGGGAAGGCCCACTCTTAACAGGATAGGTGCCATTCCGTCGACACGGCACATGAAGGTGAAGTTGCCATCGATGGAGGGGGTGGTGATCACGATAAAGTCTGATCAGAAAGAAGCAAAAAGGTGCTATGAGAATAGCCTGAAAAATAAAAGATCAGTGAGCTATGTAACGACCACCCCGCCTCCCGGTGTGAAGCCCAGACCACCGGTAACAGAGGAGGCCGCCGGAAGGGATGTAGAGATGGTAGATGCTGAGCTGGGGGAGAGGAATGCTGGCCTGGAGGAAGAAGAGGCGCGGAATCGCCCTGAGGAAGCAAGGGAACAAGGAATCGCCAGGGCGGTGATCGCCAGAGAATCCAGGCCCAAACTTGTCGAGCAGTGGCTCGAAAAGGAGATCGGAGGGAAAATCTTCAAACTGGGAAGATCTCTGGAAGTTGATCTCCAGGACCAGATCGCCAAGGTGATTGAGCGGCATCTGGACGCGTTTGCATGGTCCGCCTCGGACATGCCCGGGATTGATCCCGACTTTCTGTGCCATCATCTGGCGATGGACAACATGGTGAGACCAGTGCGACAAAGGAGAAGGAAATTCAACGAAGAGAGGAGGCAGGCGGTCAGAGACGAAACCCAGAAACTCCTCGCTGCAGGCCACATCAGGGAAGTCCAGTACCCTGAATGGTTGGCGAACGTCGTACTGGTGAAGAAGAGCAACGGGAAATGGCGCATGTGCGTCGATTTCACCGATCTGAATAAGGCTTGCCCAAAGGATTCGTATCCTTTACCAAGCATTGATGCCCTGGTTGATAGTGCTGCAGGGTGCAAGCTGCTGAGTTTCCTGGATGCCTTCTCGGGCTATAATCAGATCAAGATGCATCACATGGATGAAGAAAAGACAGCCTTCATGACGGAGAGGTCGTGCTACTGCTATAAGGTGATGCCGTTTGGGCTGAAGAACGCGGGGGCCACATACCAGAGGCTGATGGATCGAGTACTTGGACCAATGCTGGGAAGGAACGTGCAAGCTTACGTCGATGACATGGTCGTGACCTCGCAGGAGAAAAGCAAGCACGTTGCAGACTTGGAAGAATTGTTCACGACGATCGCCAAGTTCAAGTTGAAGCTCAACCCGCAGAAATGCATTTTCGGCGTGGAGGCTGGAAAATTTTTGGGTTTTCTCTTGACTGAAAGAGGAATAGAAGCCAACCCAGACAAGTGTGCCGCCATCTTGGCAATGAGAAGCCCGGCTACGGTGAAAGAGTTCCAGCAGCTAACAGGTCGGATGGCAGCCCTATCTCGCTTCGTGTCAGCTAGCGGAGAGAAGGGGCATCCCTATTTTCAATGTCTGCGGCGCAATAACAAGTTCGCTTGGACGAAAGAATGTGAGGAAGCTTTCGTCAAGCTGAAGGAATATCTGGCGAGCCCGCCGGTTCTGTGCAAACCACTGGCGGGAATCCCTCTCAGGTTGTATTTCGCGGTGACTGAGAGGGCGGTGAGTGCGGTGCTCGCCCAGGACCAGGATCAGGCTCAGAAGCCTATTTATTTTGTGAGCAAGGTGCTGCAGGGCCCAGAAACGAGATATCAGGCCCTGGAAAAGGCTGCGCTGGCTGTGGTGTTTTCGGCGAGGAGGTTGCGCCACTACTTCCACAGCTTCACAATACTGGTGATGACTGACCTGCCCATCCAGAAGGTCTTGAAGAAACCTGACGTTGCGGGAAGAATGGTGAAGTGGGCAGTGGAGTTGTCAGAATTTGACATTAAATATGAACCCCGAGGCCCGATCAAGGGGCAAATCTTTGCAGATTTTGTAGTCGAGCTCTCATCAGAGGCGACGCGGGTTGAAGGAGATGACTTCCGTTGGGTACTCTCGGTGGATGGATCGTCGAACCAGCAGGGTAGCGGTGCTGGAGTCATATTGGAAGGACCCAACGGCGTGCTGATCGAACAATCGTTGAGATTCGCCTTCAAAGCCAGCAACAATCAAGCAGAGTATGAGGCGCTGATCGCCGGGATTCTGCTGGCCAAGGAGATGGGAGCTAGGGTGCTGATGGCTAAGAGTGACTCGCTGCTAGTCACAGGGCAAGTAACAGGCGAGTTCCAGGCTAAAGATTCACAAATGGCGGCTTACTTGGCGTATGTGCAGGAATTGAAGAGTTCCTTTGCCTCTTTTGAAGTGGTCCATGTGCCCCGAGAACAGAATGCCCGAGCTGACTTGCTTGCTAAGCTCGCCAGTTCAGGCAAGGGGGGTAGGCAGAGGACGGTGATTCAGGAAACCCTGAAGACGCCGAGGGCATTTGTAGCAGATCACCTGGTCCTTCAGATAAGCAAGTCGACAGAGAGAGCAGCGAGAAGCCATAAGTCTTTGACGCAAGAAACTCTGAGATCGCCGAGAATTAGAGCACGTCGAGGAGAGAAGGTGGACGTGATGCAGGTCTGCGCCACCCATGAGCCAGACACTTGGATAACACAGTACAAGCGGTGCTTGGCAGATGGCCTCCTCCCGTTGGATCCAACAGAAGCTAGGAAGGTAAAGAAAAATTCCAGCAAGTATACATTGATTGATGGCGATCTGTACAGGTTTGGGTTCACTCACCCACTCCTGGAATGTATACACGGCGAGAAGTGCACGAGAATTATGGCAGAGCTCCACGAAGGAATATGTGGAAGTCACGTCGGGGGTCGAGCTCTGGCCGCGAGGACTCTCCGTGCAGGCTACTATTGGCCATCCATGAGAGAAGATTGCAAGAAGTATGCCCAATGCTGTAAACAGTGCCAGCAGCACGCCGATTGGCACAAGGCACCTCCCGAGGAGTTGAAGTCGATCTATAGCCCTTGGCCGTTTCATACTTGGGGAATCGACATCCTGGGACCTTTCCCGCTGGCGATCAGGCAAATGAAGTACTTGGTGGTGGCGATTGAGTACTTCACCAAGTGGATTGAAGCAGAACCAGTGGCCCAGATCACCGCGCACAAGATCGAAGGTTTTGTATGGAAGAACATCGTGTGCCGGTTTGGAGTGCCTAAGCGCCTGGTGTCTGACAATGGGACGCAGTTTGCAAGCCACCTGTTGAAGAAGCTTTGCGAAGGAGTAGGAATTCAACAAGTGTTTGCATCCGTCGAGCACCCTCAAACAAATGGCCAGGTGGAATCAGCTAATCGGGTGTTGCTGAGAGGTTTAAAGAGAAGGCTCGAGAAAGCCAAGGGAAGTTGGGCTGAGGAGGTGCCCCGTATAGTCTGGGCGTACCACACCACCGAGCAGTCCGGAACCCATGAGACCCCGTTTAGCTTGGTCTATGTGTGTGACGCCATGATTCTAGTGGAGATCCAGGAAAGCTCGCCGAGATTCCAGAACTTCGTAGATGAAGACTCGAATGAAGAGAGAAGGCTGAACCTGGATCTGCTGGATGAGGTCAGGGAGGAAGCAAGGCTGAAGGCTGAGGCGGTGAAGAGAAGGGTCGAGCGAAGGTACAATTCTAAGGTGATGCCAAGGCAGTTTAGAGAAGGCGATCTGGTGATGAGGAAGGCCCACCAGTACGAGATGGAGAATAAACTATCACCCAAGTGGACTGGACCGTTCAGAATAACCGAGGCACTCTGGAACGGAGCCTACCGCTTAGAGACGCTGGAAGGAGGGGCGATCCCTCGTACCTGGAACGCCACACACCTGAAGTTGTACTATAGTTAAGAGCTTTGTAAGTAAAGACAAACACAAATGTTATATTACGATGTCTCTGTTAAAACAGTTTCAAGGGGGCACTCTTTTTTCCCTAAGGAGGGTTTTTAACGAGGCCACCCAATAAAAGAAGAGTTTTCGAAGTATAAGGTGTTTCCAGATTGCATGTGTGCTGTTTTCGAAAGTTTTGAAGAAAGACCTTGTCATTTGTACATGATTTGAGGCAAGAAAAGATATATCGCGTGCTTTCTAAAAAGTTTTAAAGTCCTCATCGTCTTTCGGCGATTGGAGGCACCAGTTAAGTTTTAAAGTCCTCATCGTCTTTCGGCGATCGGAGGCACCTCAACGCCCTCGCGCGTTTTGAGGCAAGTTAAAAGACCTCCTCGCCGTTGAGCGAGTGCAGGCGAGAAAGAGGAAAAGTCCTCCGTGTTTCTGGGGGCGAGAAGATGTAACTCCCAGGGCAACGTAGAGGCAAGTTAAAGACCTCCTCGCCGTCGAGCGGGTGCAGGCGAGAAAGGTCCTCAGTGCATCCAGGGGGGAGGAGATGTACACCCTGGGCAAGTTGAGGCACCAGATAAAGTCCTTATCGCCGTTGTGCGAGCCAAGGCCAATTAAAGACCTCCTCGCCGTTGAGCGAGTGCAGGCGAGAGAAAGAAAAGATCCTCAGTGCATCCAGGGGGAGGAGATGTACACCCTGGGCAAGTTGAGGCATCAAATAAAGTCCTTCTCGCCGTTGTGCGAGCTCAGGCGAGTTAAAGACCTTCTCGCTTATGTGCGGGTATAGGCAAGATAAAATCCTTCTCGTCTTGAACGAGTTCAGGTATGGCGAAGAGGGTGGAAGAAGCTTGAAAGGTGTCTAAGGTAGGTTCGAAGAGAACGCCTAGCCAGCCGGTCCTCAGCTCTGAAGTTCAGGGGGGTAAAGGAAGATCCCAAAGGGCATTTCTGCCCCAGATAAAGAAATGACTTCCAAAGCATGAAGCTGGGAAAAGCTGGTGTTACTAGGAGGTTTCGGCGATCGGGAAAAGTTCAAACACGGCGAGAAGATTGAAAGACTTGTTTGATAAAGCAGGTCGAGTGGGACGTTGTTTGAACCGATGATTGAGTTACAGTTCGTTGCTTGGAAACTTTTCTTATGATCAGGTTAGTGCCTCAAGGGTACAAGTTGTTTGAAGCGATTGTTGCTTAAGTTTGAATCGGCTCGAAGCAGTTACGCCAAAGGTCGTGTTTGCAAAATCGCTAAGTTAAACTCGGCAAAGTTAAACATACAAAGAAGGTGAAAGCGCTCAAAAGAAGTCAGAGGAAAGAATATCCAAGTTTCGCTATTGAAATAAGTAATTGTTCAAAACACATATGCAAGAGTTTTTACAAGGTAAATACAAGTGAATTTATAAAGAAGCAGATGGGGTGGAATTGGTTGAGCCTTCGGCGGGAACGACCTTTCCATCTACTACTTCGTTGTTTAACGACACCATGCTGAGGTCGAGATCAGGGAATAGGCATGCGAATTGCTCCCGAGCGGCTTCGAATCCAGCAGTCAAAATCTGAGCAGAATTTAGCTTAAGTTCTTCAAATTGTCCTTGAAGCTCTTCAACCTGTTTCTTGAGCTCCTTGTTCTGCTGCCCCTGCTCTTCAACCTGTTTTTGGAGTTGTTTGTTAGTCTCTTGAGCATGGAGAAGGTCGTCAGTAACCTTCTTGGATTCTGTTTGAGCTTGGGCCAACTCGGCAGCCATCTTCCCTTTCTCCTTGTTTGCCTCGGCGAGATCAGCCATGGCGTCGTCTCTCGCTTTCTCTACTTGCCCAAGTAGCTTCTCGCGGTCGATTGACCTTTGCTCCAGTTTTTGTACCTTATCGGCATTAGCTTGAATGTGAGCCTCCAGGTCGCTCGCCTTGGTGCGCAGAGGCACGATTTTGCTTTCAAGTTCAACTTTTTCTTGGGCAAGTTCATGGACTTTGCGGCGAAGGTCAGCAGCTTCCTTGCGCTCAAGCCTAAGCTCGGTACTCAGGGCATCCTCTACTCGGGAGTGTTCCATTTCCGCGAGCGTTAGGCTGAAGGCCACCTTCTCCACCTCAACCTTCATTGTGCTGTTTTCAGTCTTGAGGTGGTAGAGATCATCTTGAAGCCTCCTGGTGGAGCTCTCCACAGCCCTCGTTATGATCGATGGGATATCCTCTGCTATGGTTTTGAGTTTGGCAGTCAGAGGTTCCCACATCCTTGTGACTTCAAGGGAAAGGTTTGATGCTTGGAGAGGCGCCAGGGGGGCTTGTTGAGGGTTCTCGCCGCCACCTTCCTTAGCAGGGTTTTCAGTGTTTGCTTCCTGGCGTGGCGACGCGACCGGGGACTCGGTAATAAGAATTGGGGAGGTGTGAGCAACCTCATCCCCGGTCGGAACGTTCTCTGCAGCTGAAGCGTTTGAAGGAGGGCCCCCTCCAGCTGAGATATGGGGCGTAGAGGCACTTGGGGGGTCCTCCAGAAAGTTTGGCTCTTGAGCCTCGACTGCTGGTGGCGCAGTGGCCAGCGGAGTTGCTTGGACTGGTGGTGAAGGGGCTCGTGGTGTTGGCGATGAGGGAGGAGGAGCAGGTGTTGATGGTGGTGTTGAAGCTGGAAGAGGGGGTGGGGCAGGTGGAGAAGGTGGTTCCACCCTTTTCCTCTTTGTAACGAGGCCATCCTCAGTGACCTCGTCGTCCTCTTCCTCCTCCTCTTGGACGATTTGGGGGGCTTTTCGCTTTGGCCTTTTAAGGACCAGTTTCTTTCGTTGGGTGGGCTCCTTAGGCGGTGATCGCCCATGAATGATGGCCTTCTCGACCGCCGAGTTGGGCACCGTCTGGGAACCGGTCGCCAACCCGTGGTTGCGGGCGAGCGCCTTCAAGTCGGCGAGCATGTTCTTACCCAACATGGTATCTGCATGAAACGAAAGTGCATGAGTTAGCTCAAAGGGGAAAAAGATTATTGTACAAGGCAATGAGACAGCAAAAACAGGCATATGCAGAAAAGATAAAACCAAAGTCTTGTGTGTGTCGCACAAGACGCCCAGAAACAATATCAGAAGCAATGTCAAGACAAGAGTGTAGCGTCCTGACCTATTTGGAATTCCAACTGGTCCTCAAAGAACTCGAAGGAAATCACGGTGGGGGTCAAGAATGTTATGTGGGCATCTGCCACCCTCTTCCAGAATAGGCAAAGGTCTCGGTCCAAAGCTCCCATGCTATCAGGACTTCTGGGCCTCCTGAAGCAGCTCTTGGACTCCTTTTTCCCCTTGTCCACCCAGTACAAGGGGAAACCGTCGAGAAGGGAAGGGTCTTTGTCATTTGCGCGAACCTGGATGAACTTCCCCTTCCAATCCTTGTACGACTGCTGGAAGATGGTGAAAATGGATCTCCCAGCAATGGAATTCAGGCTGACCCACATGCGATCTCCTGGGTGCTTGGCCTCAAACAGGAATAAAAACACGTCCACTGACGCGGGCAACCCCAGGTGGGCGCACGTTATCTCGAAAGCTCGGACAAACGCCCAGCTGTTGGGGTGAAGCTGGGCGGCAGCGATGTTGAGCTCGGTTAAGAGTTCCCTCTCAAATCGAGTAAGAGGGAACCTGAGTTTGACCTTCTTGAAGAAAGTGGTGTAGACGAAGCAGAAGGGCCCGTCGGCGCTCACTTTATCATCGGCGCACACTGGCAGAGCGGCGGGGCAAGGCAGCACCATCATTCTCTCATCGTGCTCCTTGTGAAACGATTGGTGGGCCTCGTCCCCATTGGTCAATCGCAGAACCGCTCCCGCAGTGTTCACCGACGAGGTTTCCTTTAAGAGGGTTGGGTTAGCCCATGGGTATAAAGTCTTGAAGTCTGGCAGAGGGATGGGGGCTCCTCCAGCGTTTGGTGGAGTGGCCTGGGCCAGAGCGGTTTGGGAAGACGCAGGCCTCACAGCCTGCGAAGAGGGAGCACCACGAACTTGCGTTGAGTCGTGTGCTTGTGAAGGAGGGTTTCGCGCTGATGGAGGGGGGTTCGGGGTGATCTTCGTGCGAGTCATGATAGCAACTGCAAACGAAGAAGAAAGAAAAAAAAATAATCAGGAGGGTTACAAAGGCTGACTCGATCATAGAAGGAAGGTGAAAGACGAACGAATGTGAGTTCGTTGCGACGATCGACAAAGCCCTAAGTTACGCAGAAGGAGAAATGGAAAAACAGCCCACAGCGTATGCACTAGACAGTTACAGGATGATGCAAATCGGTGAAAATGCAAGGGAACCTAGCAGATGAAGGAAAGTAGTTACCTTTCGATGATCAGGAAAACGTTGAAGGGAGGTGGTGATCTAGAGCGTCGAGGAACGTCGAGAGCTTTCGTAGAAGGAAATGAGAGCATACGCAAGTTGAAGAAAGTGATGGAACAGTAGGAGCGTAAGGGGTTTAAGGGTTTTCGAAATAAGTTTTGGAAGCGCTAACGGCAGATGAAGAGAGCCGTTGATGAAGCCACGTGTCGAGCGATGCGCGAAGGGTTTGGTGGAGCGTCAGAGCAGCAGAAAGTACTATCGCTTGGAATTCTGCGTCAGTGCCATGTAGATCGGTGTTGACGAGGGCTCTTTCAGTCTTTTCGCTAGACAAGTCTTCGCTTAAGACTGGGGGGCTTGTGTACCGCCCTGGTGGACGGGTGTGATGACGTGGCATCCTGCTACAGTGTAGGCGTGTTGGCAGGGCGCCAGGTTGGCAGATGGGAAGGAAGTCGGGAGGCACGTGTGGTCGCCGATTGTTAAGTTGGCGTGTTCCGATTTCCAGTTTACCAGAATAGGCGATCGCCAGGTTGAAGATGAAGTCGCCAGATGTAGACTCAGGCGACCAGGCAGTCGGAGATCGCCAGAATAAGCACATCGCCGAAGACGAAGGAGAAGCAGATTATGAAGGCGGCCGGCGAGACCACAGGGAAGGTGTATGAAGGCCCTAACTCGCCAGTTTCAGTAGAGATCGCACTCCTAAGATAGCTATGCACTGGGCAGTACCATGCATAAGTAACTTAGCCAAAATAAGAGTAGAAGCAGCGCCAAGTCAGGGAGCCTCCAGATGATGGCACGTGTACAGTTGGATGAGAGCCACGTGTCCAAGTCTGTAACTGCCAGGAGAGAGAAAACCACCAGGTATATAAGAGTTCTTAACAGATTTTCTGAGGTACGCACGTTCAGTTCATACACTTTACGCTTGCGAGTGACAGAGCTGTTTGTGAGAGAGAGAGTTTGCACGGTTCCAGTTCTTAGTATTTGGTGATACCGTCACTGACTTGAGCGTCGGAGTGCGATCGGCCGCAGCGGCGCTCTATCGTTTCTTTGCAGGTTCTTGAGATAGATCCAGAGGAGGAACGGAAGTGAGAAGCGGCGCGCACGTCGATCCTTTGACGAGGCATTCTCCAGCGCTCCGGTCAACAGGCAGGATCAGAAGTCACTCATGAAGGAACAAATGAGGTGAAAAGAGCTAGAAAGCATGCTCTTATCCAAGAGTATGAGATGTTTAGAATGCTTAAAGGAGAAACAATTGCTGAGGTGCAGAAAAGATTCACGCACATCATCAATCACCTTATGAGCCTTGACAAGACCTTTGATAAAGAAGAGCTGAACATCAAGATCTTGAAATGTCTTGATAGAGCATGGCAACCAAAGGTAAATGCTATTTCCGAATCTAAAGATCTAACATCATTAAGTGTTGCTTCTTTGTTTGGAAAGCTTAGGGAACATGAGCTAGAGATGAATAGACTCAATGTTCAAGAGAGTGAAGATAAGCACACAAGGAGCATAGCCTTAAAAGCATCCAAGCACAAAGGAAAGCAAGATTCCAGTGATGAAAGTGATGAGGAAAACCTTAGCTTGCTGTCA
Organism: Phaseolus vulgaris; assembly: GCF_000499845.2. Classification (NCBI taxonomy): domain Eukaryota; kingdom Viridiplantae; phylum Streptophyta; class Magnoliopsida; order Fabales; family Fabaceae; genus Phaseolus; species Phaseolus vulgaris. The sequence goes on from NC_023749.2 coordinate 24,009,948, forward strand.
AGAAAGTTCAGCAAATTCCTAAAGAGAAACCGCAACAAAGACAACAACAAAGATAGGTATGGAAACAAGAAATCCAATGATTTTAATTCAAATAACTATACTTGTTTTGGTTGTGGTGAGCAAGGTCATATAAAGGCAGATTGTCCAAACAAAAGCAAGGAGAAAAAGTCCAGTTATAAGGAAAAGAAAAGCAAGAAAAAAAGGGCCTACATAGCTTGGGATGAAAATGAGATATCATCATCAAGTTCTTCATCAAGTGAAGATGAGAAATCAAACATCTGCTTGGTTGCTGAAAATGATGATGAATCTTGCAGCTCAAGTGAGGTAAGTTCATGTGCTTCCTTAAATCAACAAAATTACAGTGAATTGCTTGAAGCTTTTCAAGAAACACATGATGAAGCTAATAGATTGGTTCTTTCAAACAACCGATTGAAAGATCTTAACAGTTGGCTTGAAAAGAGAGTTAAATCACTTGAAGAAGATCTGGAAAAAGCAAAAAATGATTTTGAAAAATTGGAAAACCATTTCAAAAATGCTTCTTGCGAGTGTGATACTCTCATTTGCGAAAATTGTGAAAATCTCGAGAAAAAGGTTCACTATCTTGTTGAAACTATGGACAAGCTTTCAAAAGGGAAATCTAACTTTGAGAATGTCTTGGCATTTCAAAGCTGTGTTTTTGGAAAGGATGGTTTAGGCTTTAATCCACAGAACAAGCAAGATAAGTTTTCAAAAAGTTTTTCAAGAAAATCAGAAAAACAAGTGTACCGTCCCATCCCCGGGCGTTGACCAAAGTCAAAGTCAAAGTCAAAGTCAACATATGGTAGAACCCCTCAAGGGTGCCCAAGGGAAGAAAGTCAACAGGTTGACCGCTGAAGGCGTCGCCAAGGTGGGGCGTTGCCAAGGTGAGGGGTCGCCAAGGTGAGGCGTCGCCAAGGTAGGGCGTCGCCAAGGTTGATGCAGATCAATCTCCAGTGGACATGGAGGCCAATCATCAAGAGCAAGAAGAGGTTGAGGCTCAAGTGGAGGACGCCCATGGAGGTCAAAGCCCACCTCAAAGGCTTACAAGAAGCATGTTCAAAGCTTTAGGAGCTAATGGACGTTTATTTTCTCATTTTGTAATTTCTTTGTGTGAAGGTGCTTAGAGGGAAACATTAGAAACCTCTTTTGTTAAAGCATCTTTAGGTCCTTTGTTAGGAGTATTAGGGGGGGGGTGCGTTAGTAGATAGGTGTAGGAGTAACTAGGGAGGTGCCAAAGTGAGAGAGAAGGTCACACCTTCTTCATGACCATAGTTGGCGCCACTTGCATTTGAATTTAGGGGGGAATTTTGAATTCATTTAGCTTTTCATTTCAGCACCTCTAGGCTATAAATTAAGGTGCTGCCCTTGTACATTTCAGATTTGAATTTTAATTAGAGAAACTATACTTAATTTTTGAGAGAGCATTGGAGGGCTTTGTGGCTTCTTCACTAGTCTTATCTTGATGGTTCAATGGTTACCTCAAGTGGCGGCTTGCACTTATCTTGGAGTCTCCATCCTCCTAGTGGCGTGATCATCCAACCATTTCTCCATCTTCATGAGCTTTCACTTCTCCTTCCTTCCTTCTCTTTCTATGTTCATTCCATAGCTTGTTTCCTGTACCGTCCCGTATCCGGGCGTTGACTAAGTCAAGGTCAAAGTCAACGACTGGAGGGTCAAAGTCAACGACTGGAGGGTCAAAGTCAACGTAAGGCGTCGCCTAGGTGGAGAAACGCCAAGTGCCAGCATCGCCAAGAGGAAGCGTCGCCAGGACAAGGCGTCGCCTAGGTGATGGCGTCGCCCAACCAGGGCGTCACCAGATCAAACAGTGCTAAAGCAAGGCAATCACGGTGTGGTTCCCCGATACCCATGGGTAGGAAAGACCATGGAGGGAGCGACGCCGTGGGGAGGCCTCAGGTCCCGATAACCCGGGGCAGTGATAAAGAGAAGGAAAAGGTGGCTTCAAGGCCATAGCAATAGTACCAGTGTAGGGCAGCCCGACTCGTGAAGTGCTCCTGCCGCCCCAGAGACGCCTGTGGGACAGATACGACTCAAGAGGAAAGTCACGCCCAGGGCAACCGGGTGCAGGGTACAAGAGGAAGGCAGATACGCTCTCAAAGTAAGTGACTAGATAATTGGGGGCATGAGTTGGCACCCAAAAAGTCACCCCTAACGCAGTAGCACTCCCAAGCAGGAGGACTCACATGCAGAAACGTCCCCAGGTGGGCAGAAACGCCCCCAGATGGGGTCACGGCGTCGTGAGGCCCTCCACGTGTACGACAGCCATGCCAGAATAGAAACGCCCTTTAGTCAGGTGCCAGGTAATTAAAGTCATTCAATACAGTTTCCCTTTCGAGCATTCAGGTGTTATAATGGCTCGCAAGCGTTTCAACGTCTTAAATGCGCTACGTTTTCTAATTAAATACGCTGATTGAGTGCGTTACATTTGTAATTAAAGGCTCTTTAAATGCTTGGGTAGTTTAAATAGCGCGGAGAATGTTGGAAAGAGGGTTGGAACTTTTGGCAAATTTACGAGAACTCTCTAGTTGCTTGCTCGTGCTTCAAGGTTACGAACAAGGGACTGGGGAATATTTTTGCTTGAGAGAAAGAACACACACAGACAATACACAGTTATCTTTTACCACCTTCAGAGTGCCATACGCGGTGCTCAGATACGGAGGTGCTCAGTTTTGGTGTTTTTTGCTGGCTGACTTGAGCGTCGGAGTGCAAACGGCCGCTAGGAAGCCACTCTGTCCTTTTTTTTTTGCAGGAATCCACAGGCAATCAGTGGGAAGGAGTCCATAGCTGACGGTTGAGGTCGCGCACGAAGACGTCCCGGTCAACCGGACGGAACATTTGGCGCCCACCGTGGCGCCGATATAAAACATCAGTCCCATCACAAGTTCGAGAAAATCTACGAAGTCGCAGTAACGTTGGAGGAGGTTGGAGTGACGATGGCCCCCACCAGACGAAGCACAGCACGCGCAGCCCCAGCAGAACTATCCATGCAACAGGTCCTGCAAATAATGAGGGGGCTGCAGCAGGACATGGTGGATTCGAAAATGGAACAGGAACGCATGCAGGCAGACCTTGACGCCTCGCATGAGCGGAACGAAGAGCTCCACCGTGTGAATGAGGAGTTGCGCTAGGGCCTGAGAAATGATCGGAGGCGACCTGGACATGACGAGATGGAGAACCATTCCCCACCAAGGGAGTTTTCCACTCCTTTCTCGCAGGAGATCCTAGACGCAGCGATCCCGAACATGTTCGCGGGACCCAAGGTGATCTTCACTGGGATGGAGGACCCAGAGACGCACCTTGCTGCATTTCACACACAGATGGTCCTGATAGGCGGTTCTGATGCTGCCAAGTGCAAGCTCTTCATGAGCACCCTGACCGGGATGGCTATGGACTGGTTCATTAGCCTCCCAGAGGGTCATATCACATCTTTCCGCCAATTGTCACGATTGTTCAGGGAACAATACTTAGCAAACAAGGCCCCGCCGCCGGTCTCTTACGATCTGTTTGATGTGAAGCAGTATCAAGGGGAGACCCTGAAGGAGTATATCAATCGCTTTGGGGCCCAGGTCGTGAAGGTTGGTACGACAGAGGAGCCTATGATCGTGTACGCATTTGTGAAAGGCGTATGCCCCGGTCCTTTTGGAGAATCCATCATCCGCAACCGCCCTAGGACTTTCGCTGAACTACGACGTAGGGCGATAAAACATATTGCTTCTGAAGGGGAGGTGTGTGTGAAGTGCACCAGCGCCGTGCCCTCACGGCCGAGGGGACCGGTGCGAGCTCAACCTGTCAGGGTCAATGAGACCACGACGGGAAGAAAGAAGCCTGAGGCGAGACGCCCCTACGAGGCCAGAAAGCCCCAGCCCCGGGGTCCAGCAGGAGGCGATCGCCCCGCCAGAGAAAGAGCGAGACCGGCGAGGTACAACTTCGTGGTTGAGTTGAAGGATTTGATCGCCGTGCCTAACATAGCTGAGAGGCTGAGGCGACCGGCGAAGACCGACAAGGTGTTAGGGCCTCGTAAAGACTCTTGGTGCGAATTCCACGAGGCTTTCGGGCACCACATTGATAATTGCCTGTCGTTGGGCTACCAGCTAGATGAGCTGGTAAGAACTGGGTTCTTGAAGGACTATGTCGCGGAGCCCGCCACGACCGCCACCTTGCCGCCGCCGGCAGAAGAACCAACACACCAGATGCCTGTGCTTGGCGAGGTCCACACTATTGCTGGAGGTTTTTCCGGCGGCGGACCCACCGCCTCCCAGCGGAAGAAATACGCGAGGGGGGTAAATTCAATGGAAGAGAGGCTCTCGGGGGAGCCATGGGAGTCGGATATCGTGTTCACAAGAAGAGACCTCCGGGATGTGGTACCCTACGACAACGACCCCGTTGTCATCTCAGTCGTCACAGCCGGAAGGAAGGTGCACAGAGTGCTTGTCGACCAAGGAAGTTCGGCAGACGTCATGTTTCTGTCGACCTTTAATAAGTTACGGTTGTCCCCCGATCTGTTGAGTCCCTATACGGGATGCCTGTATGGGTTCGGAGATAACCAGGTGGAAGTCCGGGGTTACCTGGAGTTGAGGACTACGTTTACAGACGGAGAGGCCTCCCGTACCGAAAGCATCCGGTACCTTGTCGTGAACGCCAACTCTGCCTACAATATTTTGCTGGGCAGACCGGCGTTAAACCGTCTGAACGCAGTGTCCTCCACACGTCACATGAAGATGAAGCTGCCGGACCTCAATGGCCAGGTGATAGTCATCAGGTCAGACCAGGAGGAGGCAAGGAAATGCTATGAAAACAGCCTGAAAACGAAGAGATGCGTGTTCATGGTGTATGAACGTCCGCCGAGCGCGGACACGACGATGATTGAGGCAACGCCCGCTGGGGTGACGCCTGAGGAGGCCATAGTGGAGAGGGCGATGCCCGAAGCAAATGCGCCTATGGAGGAAGGCCCTGACGACGCGGCGCCCGTAGAAGAGGCGGCGCCCGTTGAAGATGATAACAGGGAACAGCCCGCGGCTAACGCCGTAGAAAGGGAGATTGGCGGCAAGACTTTCAAGTTAGGAAGTTCGCTGAGCCCGGCAGAACAGGAAGGGGTGGCGGAAGTGATTTCCCGCCACCTAGATGCCTTTGCATGGTCCGCCTCGGATATGTCAGGCATTGATCCCGATTTCCTGTGTCACCACCTCAGCATGGACGCCACGGTTCGCCCCGTGCGTCAGAGGAGGAGAAAATTCAATGAGGAACGACAGCAGGTGGTGAGAGACGAAACGCAGAAGCTGCTGAGTGCTGGTCACATCAGGGAGATTCAATACCCTGAGTGGCTCGCCAACGTCGTCTTGGTGAAAAAGGCGAACGGAAAGTGGAGGATGTGTGTCGACTTCACGGACCTGAACAAGGCATTCCCGAAGTACTCGTATCCGCTGCCCAGCATCGACGCCTTGGTAGACAGTGCGTCCGGCAGCAAGGTGCTGAGTTTCCTGGACGCCTTTTCAGGGTACAACCAAATCAAGATGCACCCAAGAGACGAGAGCAAGACTGCATTCATGACTGAGACATGCAGTTACTGCTATAAGGTGATGCCCTTCGGGCTGAAAAATGCGGGTGCCACGTACCAAAGGTTAATGGACAAGGTTCTGGCGCCAATGCTCGGGAGGAATGTGTATGCCTATGTAGACGACATGGTGGTGGCGTCGCAGAATAGGGCACAGCACATGGCGGACCTGGAGGAGTTGTTCGTCACAATATCCAAGTACCGCCTCAAGTTAAACCCCGAGAAGTGTGTTTTCGGGGTAGAGGCCGGTAAGTTTTTGGGTTTTATGCTCACCGAGAGAGGGTCAGAATTCGACATCCAGTACGAGCCTAGAGGACCCATCAAAAGGCAGGTGTGCGCAGATTTTATAGCGGAATTGTCGCCCGGAGGTGAGCAAGAGGTGGAGATGAGTTCGCAGTGGCTGCTCTCGGTTGATGGCTCTTCCAACCAACAAGGGAGCGGTGCGGGAATAGTCTTGGAGGGACCCAACGGCATATTGATCGAGCAGGCCCTCCGCTTCGCCTTCAAGGCAAGTAACAATCAGGCAGAATATGAAGCCCTGATAGCAGGAATGCTCCTGGCCAAGGAGATGGGCGCTCGGAACCTCCTGGTGAAGAGCGACTCCCAGCAGATTACGGGGCAGGTGTCGGGTGAGTTCCAGGCGAAGGACCCACAGATGGCGGCGTATCTAAAATATGTCCAGTTGTTGAAGGGAGCATTCAACGCTCTTGAGCTGGTACATGTCCCGAGGGAGCAGAATGCCAGAGCTGACCTGCTTGCAAAGCTGGCCAGCTCAGGCAAGGGGGGTAGACAGAGGACAGTGATCCAGGAGACTCTCAAAGCTCCGCGTAGATTCGTGGAAGACAACAGGGTGGACGTCCTCCAGATTTGTACATCCAGGGGAAGGCCAAGGAGTCATTGCTCTTTGACCCAGGATACGCAGAGGGCGCCCCGCATCAGCACATACGCGGACGCGCCCGAAGAAGGGCAGATGCAGTTATGCGTTCTGGCCAGGGGAGACACCTGGATGACGCCCTACAAGCGATATCTGGCGGATGGGGCTCTCCCAGTGGAGCCTGAAGAAGGTAAAAAAGTCAAAAGAAAGGCCGCAAGATATACCTTGGTGGATGGGGTGCTGTTCAGGCACGGTTTCACTCACCCTATCCTAACATGCGTTAGTGGCGATGAGTGCACCAGGATAATGGCGGAACTGCACGAAGGCATCTGCGGGAGCCACGTAGGGGGAAGATCCTTAGCCTCAAAGGTAATACGCGCAGGTTTCTTCTGGCCAACGGTGAAAGAGGACTGCGCACGGCACGCTCAGCGGTGTAGGCAATGCCAAAAGCACGCCGACTAGCACAAGGCGCCGCCAGAAGAGTTGCGATCCATATACAGCCCGTGGCCTTTCCATACATGGGGAATCGACATCCTGGGCCCCTTCCCATTGGCGATCAGGCAGATGAAGTATTTGATCGTTGCCATCGAATACTTCACCAAATGGATAGAGGCAGAGCCCATGGCACAAATCACAGCGCACAAAGTACAACATTTTGTGTGGAAGAACATTGTGTGCCGTTTTGGCGTACCTAGGCGGTTGATGTCCGACAACGGAACCCAGTTCGCCAGTCAACAGTTGAGAAACCTATGTGCTGAGGTAGGCATTAAACAGGTGTTTGCATCAGTTGAGCACCCCCAGACTAATGGACAGGTAGAATCGGCAAACAGAGTTCTGCTGAGAGGGTTAAAAAGAAGGATAGAGAAAGCCAAAGGGGCGTGGGCGGAAGAGGTACCAAGGATCGTATGGGCCTATCACACCACGCCCCAATCCTCTACTGTGGAGACGCCTTTCAGTTTGGTTTACGGGTCGGACGCGATGATCCCGATAGAAATACATGAGAGCTCGCCACGTTTTCAAAACTTTGTGGCGGAGGAATCCAATGAAGAGAGACGGGTAAACCTGGATCTGCTAGATGAGGCCAGGGAAGAGGCTAGAATAAAAGCTGAAGCGACGAAGAGAAGAGTAGAGCGGCAATATAGCTCTAAGGTAAAGCCGCGACAGTTTCAGGTTGGCGACCTAGTGATGAGGAAAGCTCACCCATACGAGCTGGAGAATAAGCTGTCTCCCAAGTGGACCGGACCCTTCAGAGTTACTGAGTCTAAGGGCAACGGTTCGTACAACCTAGAGACTTTGGATGGAGGTCCTATTCCGTGCAGTTGGAATGCAGCCAACTTAAAATTTTATTTCAGTTGACTTATGTAACCAGTTATGTAACAGTTTAGTTGAAGGGGACGCTCTTTTTCCCTCTCGGGGGTTTTTTAATGAGGTCACCCTAATAAAGGTAAAACCAATTTGACAAAAAGAAGTGCCTTGGTTCTTAGCCTGTTTTTTTTCTCCGTTTGAAGTAAGGAAAGGCGTCGCCAAGAGAAGGCGTTGCCAAGAGAGAAGGCGTCGCCAAGAAAGAAGGCATCGCCAAGAAAGAAGGCGTCGCCAAGAAAGAAGGCGCCGCCTAGGTCTGGGCGTCGTCAAGAAAGAAGGCGTCGCCTGGATGGAGGCGGGCGCCGTTGATGAGCAGGGCGAAGGAAAGCGCACAATACGCGAAATGTGTGCAGAGTAAAGTGACGTTGCAAAAATCAATTGATATAGAAAAAGTTGGTGTTACAAGCAATGTTCAATACAATTGAAGTAGCCCAAATGGGGCGAATATTACAACTCGTGCAAGTCACAAAAGAGCCGCTTTTCAGTAGTCATCAGAATCAGCACTGGAGGAAGGCGAAGCCCCTTTCCCAGCCCGCAGAGCTCGAGTAAGTCGTGTCCTCCTTTCTAGGTTTATTTTCGAACCTGCACTAAGAGAGATAAATGTGTCAGAGATACCATGAAGCAAGACATGCACGTACAGAGAACAACAAGGGCCGGAGTTTCTAGGGCAGCGACATGCACGTACATATGTACTTTTCGAGAGTCCCAGCGTTGAACTCCAGGCTGATCAAAGTGGCAGAGTCAAAACCTCCCGCCTCAGCAAGAAGCCGACAAGCTATTTGATCACTTGGAGCCAGCTTCTTGAAGGGTGTGGTTTTGAGGGCCCTCGTCTCTCTCACCCAGTACAGCGGAAACCCATCCAGAGCGTCGGGAACAAGGTCAGTACGGCAGATCTTGAAGAACCGACCCTTCCACCCGGAGAACGCGCTTTGGAAGGGTGTGAAAAGAACTCTCCCGGGTACATTACTGAGAGTTACCCAGAGGTTGTGTCTCTGCCTCTTCACCTCAAAGAAGTGAAGAAATAGGTCAACCGAGGGTGCACAACCCAGAAACTCGAAGAGAATGTCGAAGGCTTTGACAAAGGCCCAGCTGTTGGGGTATAACTGGGCCGGAGCAACGTTGATCTCCGACAGCAGTTCCTTCTCGAACTGGGAAAAGGGTAGGCGCACTCCGATGGTCTTGAACACCACCTGGTAAAAGTAAACGAAAGGGACCCCTTCGTTGGCCCGTTCGTCTCCACATACTGGCTCCCCTAGAGTGCAAGGGAGCATAGCGATGTCGTTGTCATGCCTCCTCGCGAAGGCCCGGTGGTCATAAGAACACGAATCCCCTTTGTGCTCCCTTATGGCCCTGGTAGCGAGTAAGCATGAACACTCATCAAGAAGTTCACCCGAGGCCCAAGGGTATAAGTCCTTGGGACTGACCCTGGACGAAGCAGCATGAGAAGACATTCTTTAACAAGATCAGGGATTGTCAAGGGTGTAGGGGCTGCCGGAAATGCAAGAGTCGAGCGAGGGGAGCGAATGCTGGAACAACCCTTCGTGAGAAAAGAAAGGGTGCAAGAAGGAAGGGTGCAAGAAGAGAGAACGTAAGTAGGTTATGAAGAGTGGGAAAATGATGAGGATAGTTTCAGGGTTTGAAGAGTTAAATAAAGCGGTTAGAGCGCCAAACGACGCGAATGGATGCACCGCACGATCGATCCACGTGGCAGCAGATGGGAGGATGGCCCTGGCACCCCTGGTTAAACTCAGAACACGTCGTATCAACAGAATACCTGATGGTACAATGCGCCGTCGAAAGGGGATCAGGGGAACAGTAGGAGTCAGGATCAAAATCGAATGACTGGATGTCCCATCAGCCATACAGAAAGCGCCACGTGGATCAGTTTGAATGACTGAACGTCTCATCAGCCATACAGAAAACGCCACGTGGATCAAGTTGAATGACTGAACGTCTCATCAGCCATACAGAAAGCGCCTCGTGGAAGATACGAGAAGGGCCTTGAGCTTTTCGCTGCCCCCAGGCACCGACCAAGCCCAAGGTCAAGGTCAATGTCAAGTTGGGGACGACGCCCAAGGCGACACTAACATGAGACGCCTGAGGCGTCGCCTAGAATCATAAAGGACGACGCCAGCATGAGACGTCGCGGGCGTCGCCAACCCAAATATCAGCAGGGTCGCCTCCCCGATACCCACAGGTAGGAAAGACTGTGGAGGGAGACGAAATTGAAGGAGGCAGAGTTAGTTGCTGGCGTTATCTCCCCGATACCCACGGGTAGGAAAGACTGTGGAGGGAGATGAGATCGTCGAACGCCAGCGAATTGCTGGCAGGGTGTTCCCCGATACCTATGGGAAAGAAAGACCATAGAGGGAACGACCCCCCCCCCCCCCCAAAGCACTCGACGTTTTAGACACCCGGGGATGATACGGCGCTGCTGTAGCAGGCCTCTCCTTAGGCGTGGGCGCCGGGGGCTAAGGATCAAGGAGAGAACCGTTTCGGTGTTAGAAACACCCCGTGGACGATACGGCGTCACTAGGTGAGCCTCCCCATATGTGTGATGGTTGGTACGCGACCTTTCCCGGTCATACAAAGCCGCCCAACGAAGCGAAAGAAGCGAGTATAATGCAAACAAAACAACCGAAGCATAAGAAGGCAAAAGATGAGAATAAGATCGCACAAGCAGAATCGTATATGGCAAAGACACAAAAGCAATCATACGAACACCCAAATTGGTAACAAGAGTACGGATGGTTCAAAGAATTACAAGTTTAAACAGAGAGAGTCAAAAGCAAGCGTAAAGAATAAAGGAATTAAGCTTGAAGGTGAAGGTGGCGGGTGAGAGACAGCGGTTCAGTCATCCAAGTCCATGGGCACGACCTTCCCGTCGACGACATGGTGCATGGGGTCGCAGTTCGAAATATTGATGCCAGGGTTCTCGCAGGACGCCTGGGTCAGAGCCTCTTGGAACCCCTCCTCGAAAGTACCCGCCATCTCCTGGATAAGGGACTTTTTCTCCTTCTCTAGCTCCTCAACGGCGGCATCCCCAGAGGTCACCTGCTTCTCCAGAGCCTCTTTCTCCACGCGAAACCGACTGACCTCGACCTGTAGTTTGTCGTAGTCAGCCCGAAGAAGGTCCATAGCTTTGGCCTGGGTGGCCATTTCCCCCTCCATCCGCTCCGTCTTGTTAGCCTGCTCACGGCAACGGTCCTTCAGGTCCTTTTGAATTTCTGCATCAGCTTTGAGCAATTCCTGAAGGCCCGTTACCTGGACTTTGAGGGCGACTTCACGAGTATAAAAGCCAGCCTGGAGCTCCAATGCCTCTGCCAGTTGCCTCTCAGTTTCTGCTTTTGACTCTTGCGCTTGCTTCAGAGAGGTTTGGTAGGTTTCGTTCTGGCGCCCCAGGGTCCTCATTTCCTCCTCCAGAGTAGTCGCCTTTGTTTCCAAGGCCTGGAGAGTTTGAGCTTGCATGACCGCGTTTCTGGCCTAGGCGCGCCATTCAAGGGCCACCGCCAAGAAGGCCCCCAAGTAGAAAGGCATGCCTTCCTTCCTGTCGGTGCCCTCTGGCAGAGTCCCGCCATTGAAGCCCCTCATTAGATGCATAATCGGAGGAGGGATGGCGATGAAATCGGGGGCGGCAGCGACGGGAGCAGGGGAAGCAACAGCTTCTGTCGGCGGCGGAGGCGGGGCAGATTCGGCGCCTTCGCCCCCTTCCTCTTAGAGTGTCATGGGAGGGAGTGAGGTCGCACTTGGGGGGTTGTCCACGAAGGGGTTCCCTCCCTGGGGCGACGCCTCTACCAAAAGAGGAACCCGCGCAGATTTTCTTCTTCTGAAGGGTGCCACGCCTTCTGAGTCCTCATCATCTGATAGAATCTCCAAAACCCGTTTCCCTTTGTCAAGGGGGGTTGGAGCCGGCGACGAGGCCGCGGCTAGAGGAACAGCGGCGATGGGTAGAGGAGAGCGGGGAATCTGAAGTGCTGCGAGGCTGTGCGGAGATGACGGAGGTGAACTAAGGGGAGCCTCAGCGGTGATCGGAGGAGGCGGTGACAGAGTCGGTGGGGGAACCGGACCGGCAGCAGGGGTGGAGGATTGTAGGTAGTCAGGGCGTGAGCATTGTACTCGCTAGCGACCAGCTTCAAGGTATCAAAAACGATCCCCAACCCGGCCAAGGCTTTGCTTACCTCCCTATCGGCGGGAGATAGCTCCTCCAGGGTTTTGGCCCTGAGCAATTTAGGGCGCTCCGTCCAGTAAAGGGGGAAGCCATCCAAAGCTGTGGGATCGTGCATAGCGCTGCACACCCTGAAGAACTTCCCTTTCCAGTTCTTGTAAGAATTTTGGAAGAGGGAGAGGAGGATCCTGCCCGCGATCCCGGAAAAGCTTACCCAGAAGCTCTTCCCCTGCTTCTTCACCTCAAAGAAATGCAGGAAGACATCTACAGAAGGAGGGATACCCAGGTGTCCACAAAGAATTTGAAAACCCCTCACGAATGCCCAGCTGTTGGGATGGAGCTGGACGGGGGCAGTATTGATTTCAGTGAGGAGTTCCCGTTCAAAGGGGGTGAACGGGAGACGCACTCCTACGCGTTTGAACACGGTCTGGTACATGAAGAAGAAGGGTTTCCCCTTCCTAGGTCTGTCGTCCAAACAAACAGGTTCCCCAGGCCTACCGGGACGGACGTATATATGGGCGTCGTGTGTGCGGCAAAAGGCGTTAAAATTGTACAAATGGGGATCCCCACGGTGAGCTTCCAGGTCCTGGAAGGAAGTCAGGCTGGTGCATTCGCTCAGGAGCTCGTCGGGGGCCCAGGGGTAGAAGGCTTTGTAGTTGGACTTGGGGGTCGTGGGGGAGGAATCAGGCTCCGCGTTCGCGCGCGTCATGGTGTAAACAAATAGTTGGAGAAAGAAGAGAAGAAAAAGGGTTTAGCAAGTGTAGCATGGCAGGAAGGGGAAAGAGCCCCAGGAAACATCACCCACGCGAGAAAACTCAGAGGAGGAAGAAAAAGTGGAGAAACGCAGTAATGCATGAATAACAACAGTCCCAAGCAGTTCAATAAATCCTATAATGCGACGAAAGGGAAGAGTCGTGAGTACTCGAAATCGTACCTTTGCTATTGGAATGGAGGCAGTAGAGGAGCGCAGGAAGGAGAGAATCGCAATTGCAGAGAAAAAGGGTTTTGAAGGCGATGAACAGTGCGGAGATGCAGAGAGAATGAATGTAACAGTAGGGTGAGCGTGGGGTTTGGAGTAAGTTAAACGTTACATTTCGCAACTCAAGAGGCGCTAACTGAGGGCCGTGAGATCGTACCACGTGTCAAAGGATCAATCGCCTCAGGGAAGCGCAAGGGTCTCTAGAGGTTGGCCGTGAGATGGGCCACGTGGCGCGCGATCAAGGGTAGCCCCAAAAGGTGTTATTATCATCATTTCAGAGGAGGTCCGATCAGTCAGTAAGAGCGCTCCTAGGGTTCAGAGAGCGTCACGTCAACAATTCGAGACTTGTTGAGTCAGCAGGGAATGACACGTCATCAGGATGGCACGTGGACGGCGTGGGCGAGGCTTTAGTCTTTACGCTGAAGACAAGTCTTCAGCTTAAGACTGGGGGGCTTGTGTACCGTCCCGTATCCGGGCGTTGACTAAGTCAAGGTCAAAGTCAACGGCTGAAGGGTCAAAGTCAACGACTGGAGGGTCAAAGTCAACGTAAGGCGTCGCCTAGGTGGAGAAACGCCAAGTGCCAGCATCGCCAAGAGGAAGCGTCGCCAGGACAAGGCGTCGCCTAGGTGATGCCGTCGCCCGACCAGGGCGTCGCCAGATCAAACAGTGCTAAAGCAAGGCAATCACGGTTTGGTTCCCCGATACCCATGGGTAGGAAAGACCATGGAGGGAGCGACGCCGTGGGGAGGCCTCAGGTCCCGATAACCCGGGGCAGTGATAAAGAGAAGGAAAAGGTGGCTTCAAGGCCATAGCAATAGTACCAGTGTAGGGCAGCCCGACTCGTGAAGTGCTCCTGCCGCCCCAGAGACGCCTGTGGGACAGATACGACTCAAGAGGAAAGTCACGCCCAGGGCAACCGGGTGCAGGGTACAAGAGGAAGGCAGATACGCTCTCAAAGTAAGTGACTAGATAATTGGGGGCATGAGTTGGCACCCAAAAAGTCACCCCTAGCACAGTAGCACTCCCAAGCAGGAGGACTCACATGCAGAAACGTCCCTAGGTGGGCAGAAACGCCCCCAGATGGGGTCACGGCGTTGTGAGGCCCTCCACGTGTACGACAGCCATGCCAGAATAGAAACGCCCTTTAGTCAGGTGCCAGGTAATTAAAGTCATTCAATACAGTTTCCCTTTCGAGCATTCAGGTGTTATAATGGCTCCCAAGCGTTTCAACGTCTTAAATGCGCTACGTTTTCTAATTAAATACGCTGATTGAGTGCGTTACATTTGTAATTAAAGGTGCTTTAAGGCGCTTTAAATGCTTGGGTAGTTTAAATAGCGCGGAGAATGTTGGAAAGAGGGTTGGAACTTTTGGCAAATTTACGAGAACTCTCTAGTTGCTTGCTCGTGCTTCAAGGTTACGAACAAGGGACTGGGGAATATTTTTGCTTGAGAGAAAGAACACACACAGACAATACACAGTTATCTTTTACCACCTTCAGAGTGCCATACACAGTTTTGGTGTTTCTTGCTGGCTGACTTGAGCGTCGGAGTGCAAACGGCCGCTAGGGCGCCACTCTGTCCTTTTTTTTTTGCAAGAATCCACAGGCAATCAGTGGGAAGGAGTCCCTAGCTGACGGTTGAGGTCGCGCATGAAGACGTCCCGGTCAACCGGACGGAACATTTCCTTTGAAATTTTGTTCGGTTTCTTTGGTGTTCTTGCTGTTTTTGCTTCGGTTATATATTTCTGCCGATTCATTCTTGCTTATTTTTCATTTTCTAGCTTTTATGTTCGGTACATTTCAGTTTTATGCCATTTTGTTCGGTCCAATTGCTTTTCCTTCCATTTCAATCGGTTCAATTTGACAATATGTGGAACTTCCATATGAGTTTGGGTTTTGGTACTAGTTTTGGTGAGTTCTTGTTCATAGAACCTTGATCCAATTCTATGATAAAGTACCTATCTCATATCCGAATCAAGATGATTCCTAAGAATGTCAAGAATTATTCTAATTGTGCTAGTGGAATCACATCAAAGGTGAGGCGTCGCCAAGGTGAGGCGTCGACAAGGTGAGGCGTCGCCAAAGTTAAGGCATCGACGGTGCCACCCCCTGATACCCATGGGTAGGGAAGACCGTGGAGGGGGCGACACCGCGACAGGCCTCAGTACCTCAGAGCAGTAACAAGGAAAAGAGAAAGGTGGCTTCAAGGGCATAGTTCTAGTACCAGTAGGGAGTAACCTAACTCGTAAAGTACCCATGCCACCGCTGGGAGACCCTGGGACAGATACGACCCATGAGAGGGCCACGCCCAGGGCAGAACCACGTGCATCGTGCGAGAGAAAGGTAGATACACTTCCAGGGCAAGTAACTAGAGAGTGGGGCGCATGAGTTGGCACCCAGAAAGTCACCACCTTCCAATAGCATAGAAGAGAAAGATTCTTGATCTTTTTAGGAATCAACTTGAGTTGGACATTAGTTAGGCACTTTTCTTAGAATTGGATCAATGTTCTAAGTCAAGAACTCACGAAAACTAGCACCAAATCCAAAACTCATATGGAAGTTCCAGTTTGATCAAATTGAATCGAAAAGAAAGGAGCAAAAGATAAACAAACTGAAATAGAAGTGCTGGAAATTAAACACACCGAACCAAATCAAACAAAGGAAGAACAGCTTGCTGGAATATGTAAATAGCCGAACCAAAAAAGGCAAGAACAATCATACTAGACATGAAAAAGAAGAAGACACAAAGCTAGAGAAAAGAACACTTATGGAGATGGAAGAGATGGTGATTGATCACGCCACTCGAAGTATGGCTGCTCCAAGATTAGTGTGTTGCCGCCACTTGAGGACACCATGGATCCATCAAGATATGACTAGAGAAGAAGGCTCAAAAGCTCTCCAATGCTCACTCAAAATTTGAGTATAGTTTCTTTACTCTAAATTCCAATCTGAATTTTACGAAGGGAGCACCTCTATTTATAGCCTAAGGTGCTGAAATGCAAGCTACACAAATTCAAAAACTCCCTCCTAAAAAGTTTCTACAACCGGCGCCAAAGACAAAGCATGAGGAAGGTGTGACCTCTTCCTGCACTTTGGCACCTCCTATTCTACTCCTACACCTATCTACTAACGCACCCCCCTCCTAAAGCTCCTAACTAAAGCCTAAAAGATGCTATAACAATAGAGGTTTCTAATGTTTCCCTCTAAGCACCTTCAACCAAAGAAATTACAAAAAGAGAAAATAATTGTCCCCTAGCTCCTAAAGCTTTGAACATGCTTCTTGTAAGCCTTTGAGGTGGGCTTTGACCTCCATGGGCATCCTCCATTTGTGCCTCTACCTCTTCTTGATCTTGTTGATTGGCCTCCATGTCCACTTGAGCTTGATCTCCATCACCACCTTTGCCCCAGATGCACTCCAAGAAGGAGGACTTACATGATGGATTATCCCTAAGTTGGGGTACGATGCTATAAGGCCCTCCACGAAGAATAGCGATCAAGTCAGAAGAACACATAGCAGAAAGCATTGAAACATCATGGCATATCAGTTTTCCTGAAAGTTTGCTAAGGTACGCATTAATTTAGGTTATGTTCCGAACGCTTTAAAGCACTTTAAATGCTTTAAACGTTTTAAACGCGTTGAACGTTTTTATACGCTTTAAATGCGCTTTAAGACGCTTTGAATGTTGGAGGTGTTTAAGAGGGGCTTTAGGCGTTTGAGACGGGGATTCAATTTTTGACCTAATTCTCACAATTTACACACAGAGAGAGAAAACCCTAGTTGTCTTGTTAGCGCACCCACTGTACACACAGGCAGTTAGGGCAGAAAAGCACTGGTTATACAGTCACTCAGTTTTTTGGACCACCTTCAGAACATCCAGTCACGGTGTTCCGATACGGAGGTGCGTCCCTTTGATGTTTCTCGCTAGCTGACTTGATCGTCGGAGTCCAAACGACCGCGAGGGCGCCCCTTTGTCCACTTCTTTTCAGGTACTCACAGACGGAGCAGAACGAAGGTGACCTAGCTCGCGAGGATAAGACACGCACGAAGACGCATCCGGTCAACCGGCGAGAACATTTGGCGCCGACCGTGGGGCCGATTTAAAACGTCAGTCCCATCACAAGAACAGTTCACCAGTTCCAATTCTCAAGTTGCACGCGAATCGGGAAGGTGTCCATAAAAAATGAGACCCGCACGTGCTAGGAGTGAAGAGATGACCATGCAACAACTCATGGGTATGATGCAGGGATTGCAAGAAGCAATGGCAGCATCGAAAGCGGAGCAAGAGCGCATGCAAGTGGATCTCGCAGCATCTCAGGCGAGAAACGATGAGCCTCCACCACACGAAGGCGGCATTAGCAGTGGTGTTCTCAGCCAGAAGGCTCCGCCATTATTTTCACAGTTTCACAGTAGTGGTGATGACGAATCTCCCCATCCAGAAAGTACTGCAGAAGTCGGATGTAGCCAGGAGGATGGTTCGCTGGGCAGTGGAGCTGTCAGAGTTTGACATCCAGTATGAGCCCAGGGGGTCCATCAAAGGGCAAGTCTATGCAAATTTCGTGGCAGAGCTATCACCAGGAGGAGACCTTCAGGAGGTGGACTTAGGGTCACAGTGGATGCTCTCAGTGGATGGGTCCTCCAACCAGTAGGGGAGAGGCGCTGGAATAATCTTGGAGGGGCCTAACAGAGTGTTGATCGAGCAAGCCTTACGCTTCGCCTTCAAAGCGAGCAACAACCAAGCGGAGTACGAGGCGCTGATTGCTCGGATGCTTTTGGCCAAAGAAATGGGCGCTCAAAGCCTCGTGGCGTAGAGTGACTCCCTGTTGGTCACAGGACAAGTAACAGGGGAGTACCAGGCGAAGGATTCGCAGATGGCTGCATACTTAAGGTACGTCGAAATGTTGAAGGGAGCCTTCACTACGTTTGAGCTGGTGCATGTCCCTAGAGATAAAAATGCCAGAGCTGACCTGCTCGCCAAACTGGCCAGCTCGGGCAAGGGGGGAAGGTAGAGGACAGTCATCCAAGAGACGCTCAAAACGCCGCGAAAGTTCATAGCGGACAACAGGGTGGATGTCCTTCACATTAGCACAGCAAGAGGAAGACTAAGGAGCCATCGCTCATTGATTCAAGATACAGCGAGGGCACCCCACATCAGCACCTACGTGGCCTCGCCCGAAGGAGAGAAGGGCGTGCATGTTTGCGCCTTGGAGGAAGGCGACATGTGGATGACGCCTTATAGGCGATACATTGCAGATGGAATTCTCCCAGCAGAGCCTGGAGAAGGGAAGAAGATAAAGAAGAACTCTGCAAGGTACACCCTCGTCGATGGAGTGCTATTTAGGCATGGGTTCACGCACCCAATTCTGACATGTGTGAGTGGCGATGAGTGCACGAGGATCATGTCGGAGCTCCACGAACGGATTTGCGAAAGCCACGTGGGGGGAAGATCATTAGCTTCCAAGGTGATTTGCGCAGGGTTTTATTGGCCATCAGTGAGGGAAGATGTGTGTAAGATATGGCCAACAATGCAAGCAATGCCAGATGCATGCACACTGGCATAAGGCACCCCAAGAGGAGTTGAGATCGATATACAGCCCATGGCCCTTCCACACTTGGGGAATTGATATTCTAGGGCCTTTCCCTCTGGCGATAAGGCAGATGAAGTATTTAATAGTCGTCATCGAATACTTTATGAAGTGGATAGAGGCAGAACCAGTGGCACAGATCACTGCACACAAGGTACAACACTTCGTTTGGAAGAACATTGTGTGTCGTTTTGGGGTGCCAATGCGTCTCATCTCAGATAATAGCACTCAGTTTGCGAGCCAACAGTTGGGGAAGCTGTGTGCAGAATTGGGAATCAAGCAGGTGTTCGCATCATTCGAACACCCCCAGACGAATGGACAGGTGGAGTCAGCAAATAGAGTTTTGCTGAGGGGATTGAAGCGAAGGATTGAGAAGGCTAAAGGGGCGTGGGCATCAGAAGTACCAAGGATCGTGTGGGCTTACCACACCACGCCTCAATCTTCCACCATGGAGACGCCATTCAGCCTAGTATACGGGTCAGACGCCATGATCCCAATAGAGATTCACGAGAGTTTTCCACGTTTTCTAAGCTTTGTGGCATAAGAATCCAATGAGGAAAGAAGGGTAAATATAAACCTATTGGACGAGGCCAGAGAGGAAGCAAGGATAAAGGTTGAAGCTGTGAAGAAAAGAGTAGAGCATCAGTACAGCTCTAAGGTGAAGTTGCAGTAGTTCCAAGTTGGCGACCTGGTCATGAGGAAGGCTCATCCTTACGAGTTGGAGAACAAGTTGTCTCCCAAGTGGACCGGACCTTCAGAGTAACCAAAGCCAAGGGAAACGGTTCGTACAATCTAGAGACTCTAGAAGGGAGCACCATCCCACGCAGCTGGAATGCGGCAAATTTAAAGTTTTATTTCAGTTGAATTGTATCGGGAACACTCTTTTTCCCACTAAGGGGTTTTTTAATGAGGTCACCCGAATAAAGGAAAAGAGGTTCAAGAAAACTATGTCTCAGTTTTTCCCTCTCGCGCGATGTAAGATCAAAGATTAAAGAAACTCAAGTCAAAAATCGAGGTATCGCTAGGCGTGGGCTTCGCCAGGAGGAGGCGTTGCCAAGATGAGGCGTCGCCAGGGTGAGGCGTCGCCTAGGTGAGTCATCGCCAAGGTGAGGCGTCGTCAGGATGAGGCGTCGCCAAGATGAGGCATCGCCAGATGAGGAAGCAAATGTCAAGTTCAGGGCAAGTAGCTGGAGTGCATGCTCGTACCCATGGAACAAGACGAGAGGTACGTTGAGATATAAGTTGAAATCCGGGTGCCTAGTCCGTGAGCAGGGGTTAAGGGATTCTTTCGAGACGCTCCCTCCTCAAGTATGAATAGCTAGCCTCGGGGTCAGATGTTATGATATAAGTTGAAATCCGGGTGCCTAGTCCCTAAGCAGGGGTTAAGGGATTCCTTCGGGACGCCCCCTCCTCAGGTATGAATAGCTAGCCCCGGTGCCTGATGTTTAGACACCTCGCGAGGAAGTGGCAGGGGGCGTTTCCTTCGAGCGTGGGCATCAAGGGCTAGGTTGCCTTGGTATTTTAGACACCCCATGGATGATACGGCGCTGTCGTATAGGCCTCTTCATGGGCGTGGGTACCAAAGCGCGATTTTTTCCCCGGGTGTTTAGACACGCTGAGGACACCCAGAGCAGGTCTCTCCTTGAGCGTGGACATCCAGTGCAGGTGAGATAAGCCCACGGCGCCTTTGAGCGATGATGAGGCCATAGAACAGATAAGTCCTCCTGATGGAGATGACATAGGAGAGGCTTTTATTAATGAAGGAAGAGAGGACCAAGCCTAAAGCCAAAGAAGTCTACAAGCTTTCAAGAATAGGCTTCAATTAATGTCTCTCTTTATAGTTTCTTTTGTATAAATTTGTAAATAATATAGAATAATGTTTAGGTAGGTGCTAGGAGGGAAACCTAAAGAAACCTCTTTTGTAAAGTGATCCTGCCTGTTGACCAAGACGCTGGAGCCTTGCCTCGTCAAATCTAGATCGACTTCTGCGCCGTGTTAGCCTCCGTCCTTCGCTGCGATCCACCTCAAGAACCTGCAAAAGACAGAACGGCGCCGCTGCGGCCGATCACGCTCCGACGCCCAAGTCAGCGACTGAACCACCAAATACTAAGAGAAACTCAAGAACTCTAAGGAACCGTGCAAAGTTCTCTCTCAGCGTACTCAAAACTCGCAAGCGTAAAGAAGTAATATGAACGTGCGTACCTCAGAAGTTCGTTAGAATCTCTTATATACCTGCGCACTTTCTCTCTCCAGACAGTTACACATCTGGACACGTGGCTCGCATCCAGCTGTACACGTGTCATCATCTGGAGCATCCTTGACTTGGGCGCCACTTCTTACTCTACAGGTTTTTGGCTAAGTTACTTATGCATGACACAACTCAGTGTATAGCTGCCTTGGAGCGTGATCTCTTCTGGATGACGAGTTCGGGTGCCTTCGTACACACCTTCCCTGTGGTCTCGCCGGCCGCCTTCATGATCTACTTCACTTGCTTCACCGTGTATGTTCAGGTAAGCTGTCTCCCGAGCTCATCCTCTGGCTAGCTAGGAAATGACTATCTGACTTCATCTTCGGCGATGTCCTCGTTTCGGCGATCTGTCGCCTGGGTTCACATCTGGCGACTTCATCTCAAACCCGGTGACCGCCGGTTTAACCATGCTAGAGGTCGGAGCACGCCAACTTAATAACTGGCGACTACACGAGCCTCCCGACTTCCTTCCCTTCTGCCAGCCAGGTGTCTCGTTCAACACGCCTATATAATAGCTCGATGCCACGTCATCACTTCCGACTACCAGGGCGGTACACAAGCCCCCCAGTCTTAAGCGAAGACTTGTCCAGCGAAAAGACTAAAGGAGTCACGTCACTGCCGATCTACGCGGCGCTGTCGCAGAATTCCAAACGTTCGTACTTTCTGCTTTCCTGACGCTCCACCAAACACCTTTCCCATCGCCCGACACGTGGCCTTAGCAACGGTTATCTTTAGTTGTCGTTTACGCTTCCAAAAATCATTTGAAAAACCCTTAAACCCATTTCATTTCTATTGTTCCATCACCTCTTTGCCTTCTCAAACGTTCTGAACTCCCTCTGCAACCCACGACGCTCTTCAACTCCTCTCAATCCCCAACTCCTTTCAGCGTTCAACTGATCATCGAAAGGTACCCCTTTTACTTCTTCTGTTGATGTTTGCTGCATTTTAACCGATTCGCATCATCCATTAACTGTCTGGTGCATACGCTGTGGGTTGTTTCTTCTTCTCCCCTTTCGTAACTTAGGGCTTCACCTTCCATTTCCTTCAACACAACGAACCTTCGTTCGTTCGTTTTTCATCCTTCATTCTCCATTAAGTCGACCTTTGCAAACTTCGCTCACCTTTCTTTTCCTTTTTCCTTTGCAGTTCCTGCGATGGCTCGAACAAAGACCACCGCGAATCCTCCTCCCTCGTCGCGAAACCCTCCATCTCAAGCTCATAACCCACCGCGAGCACCTGGTGCTCTCTCTTCCCAGGCTGAGAGGCCTGCAACCTCTCGCCCCAACCCCGCTCAGGCTACTCCACCAGTCGCTGGAGGAGCCTCCAACGCCTCTCCAGACTACAAGAAGCTATACCTCTGGGCCACCTCAACTTTGCTGAAGGAGACTTCCTCAGTAAACTCTGCTGGGGCAGTGCTTCGATTGAAGAAAGGGGACGAGCCCAACCTTTCGTTCCACAAGGAGCACGATGACAAAGTGACGGTGTTGCCTTGTCCCCCCGATGTGCCGGTCTGCGCAGATGACAAAGGGAACAACGGCGAGTTGTTCTGCTTTGTGTACACCACCCTATTCAAAAAGGTGAAACTTAGGTTCCCCCTTACCCGTTTCGAACGGAAACTACTAACCGAGCTCGACATCGCCGCCGCCCAGCTCCATCCCAACAGTTGGGCATTCGTGCGGGCGTTTCAAATTGTGTGCGCACATCTGGGACTACCGGCCTCGGTAGACGTGTTCCTTTTCCTGTTCGAGGCCAAGAACCCTGGAGATCGCCTTTGGGTGAGCCTGAACGGAATTGCTGGGAGGTCGATCCTCTCTATCTTCCAGCAATCTTACAAGGATTGGAAAGGCAAATTCGTCCAAGTGCTCCAGAATGATCGGGACACTTCGCTGCTCGACGGCTTTCCCTTGTACTGGGTAAACAAGGGAAATAAAGACTCCAAGGGAAGCTTTAGAAAGCCAAGAAGCCCCGACAACATGGGCGATTTGGATAAGGACCTGTGCCTCTTCTGGAAAAGCGTGGCAGACGCCAACATCACCTTTCTCACCTCTGCGCTCATCTCCTTTAAGTTCTTCGAGGACCAACTCGAGGCTCGCATAGGTTAGTGCTTACCTTAACATCTAAGTTATCGCCCTGTGCTGCACCTCTGTTACCTGTTACTGGGCGTCTTGTCTGTTGCGCACGAGACTAGGTCTTTATTTTCTGCACCACTTGTTTGTCTCATTTGCATACTTACCCATGTGTTTATCTTTGTCTTTGAGCTGACCTGTATACCTTCTCTTTATGCAGATCTCATGCTGGGTAAAGGTAAACTAGCCAAATTGAGGGCGCTCGCCCGAGCCCATGGGTTGGCGTCGGGCTCCCAAACTGTGCCCAACTCAGTGGTGGAGATCGCTGCTGCTCAAGGCAGATCGCCCCCTCAAGGCCCAGCTCCTTCAGAAGCCTTGCCCGCCCAACAACGCAAAAAACTCATCCTTAGGAAGCCAAAGAGGAAAACTCCTGAGGTGGTCCATGAGGATGAAGAAGAAGACGATGAGGCAACTGAAGATGGCCTCATCACTAAAAGAAGAAGGGTGGCACCTTCTTCACCACCTGCTCCACCTCCTCTTCCAACACCAACACCGCCTTCACCACCAGCTCCCATTCCAACACCGCCTTCTCCCCCAGCTGCCACACCGCCGGTTCAAGCAGTACCTTTGGCGGCTGCATTTCCCGTGGTTGAGGTTACTGGGCCCAACTTCATGGAGAACCCTCCGAGCGCCTCCACGCCATTCATATCCGCTGGAGAGGGTCCTCCTTCAACTGCCTCGATCGCCGAAACCGCGGCAGGTGGGGATGAGGGTGCTCACAACTCGCCCATCATCATCACCGAGTCCCCCACGTCTCCACCACGCCAAGAAGCTCCAAATTAACAACCAATCCAAGAGGAAGGTGGTGAGAGCCAGCACCAAGCTCCTTCAGCGCCTCCACAAACAGCGGTTGCAAACCTACCCCTTGCGGTTAAGGGATTCTGGGAACCTTTCACAGCCAAACTCAGGATGATGGCAGAGGACCTCCCCTCCATCATATCAAAAGCTGTGGAGAGTTCCAGCAAGAAACTTTAGGACAACATCTCCGTGCTCCAAGAGGAGAATCGTCTAATAAGGATCGAGGCGGAGAAGTTGTCTTGCAACCTTATGCTGGCAGAAATCGGCCATTCGAGAGTGGAGGATGCTATGAGCACTGAGCTGCGGGTGGCGCGCAAGGAGGCCACCGATCTACGCCATAGGGTGCACCTCTTAGCTCAAGAGAAAATTGAGCTGGAGAGCAAACTGGTCCCCTACCGTCTCAAGGTGGCCGACCTGGAGGCGTCGATCAAAGCAGATGCCGCCAAGGTAGAAAGCCTTGAGAAGAGGTCAGTAGATCGGGAGGTCCTCTTGGGAAAAGTTGAAAAAGAGAGAGACGACACCATGGCTAAACTTGTTGAGGCAAAAAAGGAGAATGAAGGGATCGCCGCAGAGCTGGCCCAGGCGCAGGCGGAAAACAAGAGGGTTACTGAAGACCTCCTTCAAGCTCGTGAGACAGCTGAAGAACGAAAACAGTAGACCGAGGGGCTCAAAAAGCAAACTGAAGAACTCGAGCTTAGCTCCGCCCAAATCCTCGCTGCTGGGTTTGACGCCGCCCTGGAGCAATTTGCCTGCCAGTACCCTGATTTGGATCTCTCCATGGTGTCGCTAAACAATGAAGTGGTGGATGGGAAGATCGTTCCTTCTGAAGACTAGCTGCTTCCCTCCATCACTTATTCATCTGTTTTCTCTCTTATACACACTTACTTGTAATAATTTTTCCCTTTTTGGTACATGTATCTTGAACTGATGCCACAGTGTTATGACATTTCCTGCTTCTTTATATAATCTCCTCGTTAGCTTTATTTCTTCTTGTATAAATCGTTTAGACGAAATTGACTTAGCAATTCTGCGAGCGCGACTGTTCACTAACTGCTTCAAACTACCAACTTTCGGTCGACATCATTCTAACAACTTGTGAACTTTAAGGCAGTCGAGCTTCAGCGTAAAACTATTTGCTAAACAACACGTTTTAACCCAACTGATAGCTTAAGGCATAGTTCACCTGATCTGCTCCATCGAAGCGGGCCTTAACCCTTGCCATTGCTTGAATTTCCTCTGATCGCCAAAGAGTCTTGGCGATACCAGCTTCCTCTTGCCTTCATAACTTGGCCATTGTTCCCTTATCCGGGGGGTAGAGGCACCTTTCGGATCCTTCTCTACCTTCCCTGACTTTCTGAACAGCAAGCCGGATAGCTAAGTGTTCTCTTCGAACCTACCTTAGCTATCCTTTAAACTTCTTCCACCCTCCACACCGTACCTGAACTCGTTCGAGACGAGAAGGATTTTATCTTGCCTAAACTCGCTCGTCGAAGAGAAGATCTTTAACTGGCCTGAACTCGCTCATCGGCGAGAAGGTCTTTAACTCGTGCCTCTACATTGCCCCAGGGGCTACATCTTCTCTCCCCCGGAAGCACTGAGGACTTTTTACTGGTGCCTCTGCATTGCCCCAGAGGCTACATCTTTTATCCCCTGGAAGCACTGAGGACTTTTCACTGGTGCCTCTACATTGCCCCAGAGGCTACATCTTCTCTCCCCTGGAAGCACTGAGGACTTCTTTACTCTTTCTCGCCTGCACTCGCTCGACGGCGAGGAGGTCTTTATCCCTTTCTCACCTCAGAACGCGCGAGGGCGTTGAGGTCTTTTAACTGGTGCCTCCGATCGCCGAAAGACGATGAGGACTTTAAACTTTAACTGATGCCGCCAATCGCCGAAAAACGATGGGGACTTAGAAACTTTTTAGACAGCATGCGACATAACTTCAAAACTCGCCTTAAATCACTTTTGAGTGACAAGGTCTTTCTTTTTTTTTTTTTCAAAACTCTTGCAACAACAACAAGCATGCAATCTAAAACACTTTAAACTTCGAAAACTCTTCTTTATTGGGTGGCCTCATTAAAAACCCTCCTTAGGGAAAAAATAGTGCCCCCTTTTAAACTGTTTTAACAGAAAGCTTGCAAACTCTTCGTGTTTGTTTTTACTTACAAAGCTTCTAACTGTAATATAACTTGAGGTGCATGGCGTTCCAGGTGCGAGGAATCGCCCCTCCTTCCAACGTTTCTAAGCGGTAGGCGCCGTTCCCGAGCGCCTCGGTTATCCTGAACGGTCCCGTCCACTTAGGCGACAACTTGTTCTCCATCTTGTACTAGTGGGCCTTCCTCATCACTAGGTCGCCTTCTTTAAACTGCCTTGGCATCACCCTCGAGTTATACCTTCGTTCAATCCTTCCTTTCACCGCCTCAGCCTTCACTCTCGCCTCCTCCCTGACCTCATCCAGCAAATCCAGATTCAGCCTTCTTTCCTCATTCGAGTCTTCCTCTACGAAGTTCTGGAATCTCGGCGAGCTCTCCTGGATTTCCACTGGAATCATTGCGTCGCATCCATAGACCAGGCTAAACGGGGTGTCATGGGTTCCTGACTGCTCGGTGGTGTGGTACGCCCAAACTATACGGGGTACCTCCTCAGCCCAACTTCCTTTGGCTTTCTCTAGCCTTCTCTTCAAACCTCTCAGCAATACCCGATTGGCTGACTCTACTTGGCCATTCGTCTGAGGGTGCTCGACGGATGCAAATACCTGCTGAATTCCCACCCCTTCGCACAGCTTCTTTAATAGGTGACTTGCAAACTGAGTCCCGTTATCTGACACCAGGCGCTTGGGCACACCAAATCGGCACACGATGTTCTTCCACACAAAGCTCTCGACCTTGTGCGCGGTGATCTGGGCCACTGGTTCTGCTTCGATCCACTTGGTGAAATATTCAATTGCCACCACCAAGTACTTCATCTGCCTGATCGCCAATGGAAAAGGTCCCAGAATGTCGATTCCCCATGTATGAAACGGCCAAGGGCTGTAAATCGACTTCAACTCCTCGGGAGGCGCCTTGTGCCAATCGGCGTGCTGCTGACATTGCTTGCAACACTATGCATACTTCTTGCAGTCCTCCCTCATTGTATGCCAATAGTAACCTGCACGGAGAGTCCTCGCTGCCAGAGCTCGACCCCCGACGTGACTTCCGTAGATCCCTTCATGGAGCTCGGCCATGATTCTCGTACATTTCTCTCCGTGCACATATTCCAGGAGTGGGTGCGTGAACCCAAACCTATATAACTCGCCATCAATCATCGTGAACTTGCTGGAGTTCTTCTTTATCTTCCTGGCCTCCGTCGGATCCAGCGGGAGGAGGCCATCCGCCAGGCATCGCTTGTACTGTGTTACCCAGGTGTCTGGCTCATGGGTAGCGCAGACCTGTGCCACGTTCACCTTCTCTCCCCGACATGCTCTTATTCTTGGCGATCTCAAGGTCTCTTGGGTCAAAGACCTGTGACTCCTCGCCGCTTTCTCCGTCGATTTGCTTATCTGAAGAACCAGATGATCTGCCACAAATGCTCTGGGTGTCTTCAGAGTTTCTTGGATCACCGTCCTCTGCCTACCCCCCTTGCCTGAACTGGCGAGCTTAGCTAGCAAGTCAGCTCGGGCATTCTGCTCTCTGGGCACATGCACCACTTCAAAGGAGGCAAAGGAACTCTTCAACTCATGTACATACTCCAGGTAAGCCGCCATTTGTGGATCTTTAGCCTGGAACTCGCCTGTTACTTGTCCCGTGACTAACAGCGAGTCGCTCTTAGCCATTAGCACCCTAGCTCCCATCTCCTTGGCCAGCAAGATTCCGGCGATCAGCGCCTCATACTCTGCTTGGTTGTTGCTGGCCTTGAAGGCAAATCTCAGTGACTGCTCAATCAGCACACCGTTGGGCCCTTCCAAGATGACTCCAGCACCGCTGCCCTGCTGGTTCGACGATCCGTCCACCGAAAGCACCCAACGAAAGTCATCCCCCTCAACTCGTGTGGCTTCTGACGAGTGCTCGACCACGAAATCTGCGAAAATCTGCCCCTTAATCGGACCCCGGGGCTCATACTTGATGTCGAACTCCGGCAGTTCCACCGCCCACTTCACCATCCTCCCAGCTATATCGGGCTTCTTCAGAACCTTCTGGATGGGCAAATCGGTCATTACCAGTATTGTGAAGCTGTGGAAATAGTGGCGTAACCTTCTCGCCGAAAAAACCACTGCCAGTGCAGCTTTCTCCAGGGCCTGATATCTCATCTCGGGGCCCTGCAACACCTTACTGACAAAATAAATAGGCTTTTGGGCCTGATCTTGATCTTGGGCGAGCACCGCACTCACTGCTCTCTCAGTCACAGCAAAATACAACCTGAGAAGGCTCCCCATCAGCGGTTTGCACAAAATCGGCGGGCTCGCCAGGTACTCTTTAAGCTTGACGAAGGCTTCTTCACACTACTTCGTCCAAGCAAATTTGTTGTTTCGCCTTAAACACTGAAAATACGGATGGCCCTTCTCCCCGCTAGCTGACACGAAACGAGACAGGGCGGCCATCCGACCTGTAAGTTGCTGCACTTCCTTCACGGTAGCCGGGCTCCTCATCGCCAAGATGGCAGCACACTTATCAGGATTGGCTTCTATCCCTCTTTCAGTCAAGAGAAATCCCAAGAACTTCCCCGCCTCCACGCCAAAGATGCACTTCTCGGGATTCAGCTTTAACCTGAACTTGGCGATCGTAGTGAACAACTTCTCCAAGTCCGCAACGTGCTTGCTCTTCTCTGGCGAGGTCACGACCATGTCATCCACGTAGGCTTGCACATTCCTTCCCAGCATTGGTGCAAGTACCCGATCCATCAACCTCTGGTACGTGGCCCCGGCGTTCTTCAGACCAAAAGGCATCACCTTGTAGTAGTAGCACGATCTCTCGGTCATGAAGGCGGTCTTCTCTTCATCCATGGGATGCATCTTTATCTGGTTGTACCCCGAGAAGGCATCCAGGAAACTCAGCAACTTACACCCTGCAGCACTGTCAACCAGGGCGTCTATGCTTGGCAAAGGATACGAATCCTTTGGGCAAGCCTTGTTTAGATCAGTGAAATCGATGCACATGCGCCACTTGCCATTGCTCTTCTTCACCAGCACGACATTGGCTAGCCACTCAGGGTACTGGACCTCCCTGATATGGCCTGCAGCGAGGAGCTTCTGGGTTTCATCCCTGATCGTCGTCTTCTCTCCTTGTTGAATTTCCTTCTCCTCTGTCGCACTGGTCTGACCTGGTTGTCCATTGCGAGATGATGGCACAAGAAGTCGGGGTCAATCCCCGGCATGTCTGAAGCAGACCATGCAAAAGCATCCAGATGTCGCTCTATCACTTTGGCAATTTGGTCCTGGAGCTCAGCCTCCAAGGATCTTCCCAACTTGAAGACCCTTCCCCCGATCTCCCTTTCGAGCCATTCCTCGACGGGCTTTGGTCTAGCTTCCCTGGCGATCACCGCCCTGGCGATCACCGCCCTGGCGATCACCGCCCTGGCGATTCCCAGCTCCCTCGCTTCCTCAGGGCGATTCCTCGCCTCTTCTTCCCGCTCGGCGTTCTCTCCTCCAGCCTCAGCATCCATCATGGCGACGTCTTCCCCGGCGGTCACCTCCATCGCTGCCCCAACGACCCGCCACTCTGTTGGCTTGGGCTTCACTCCGGGAGGCGACGTCGTTGTGATGTAACTCACTGACCTCTTGTTCTTCAGGATATTCTCATAGCACTTCTTTGCTTCCTTCTGGTCAAATTTGATGGTGATCACCACCCCTTCCATCGATGGCAACTTCACCTTCAAGTGCCTAGTCGAAGGCACAGCTCCTATTCTGTTGAGTGTTGGTCTTCCCAACAGAATGTTATATGCTGAGGGAGCGTTCACGACGAGGTACTTGATTTTCTCCGTTCTTGAGCCCGCCTCATCTGTGAAGGTAGTTCTCAACTCTATATACCCCCTAACCTCCACCTGATCGCCAGCGAAATCATACAAACACCCTCCATAGGGCCTCAGCTGGTCGAGGGGCAACTACAACTGTGTGAAAGTCGGCCAGAACATCACATCTGCCGAGCTTCCCGGGTCCACCAATACTCTGTGGACCTTCCTCCCTGCCGTTACAAGCGAGATGACTATTGGATCGTTGTCATGAGGCACAACGTCCCTAAGATCTGCCCTTGTGAACGTGATGTCCACGTCTGGTGAGTGGTCTTCGAACATGTCCACCGTCATCACAGACCTCGCATACTTCTTCCTCTGTGATGCGGTGCATCCACCACCCGAGAACCCTCCTGCAATAGTGTGGATCTCCCCGTGAGTAGGCATCTCGTGCTGCTGAGCCTCACCACCTGCAGGCTGGGAGCTCGACGCGCCCCCAGTCCTTCTGTCCAGCAAGTAATCGTTTAGGAACCCGCTCTTGACCAGGTCGTCGAGCTGGTATCCTAAAGCCAAACATGAGTCCATGGTGTGGCCAAAGCCCTCGTGGAATTCGCACCAGGCGTCTGGCTTTGGTCCCAACACCTTGTCGCCCACCTTCTCGGGCGCCTTCAACCTGGCTGCTATATTGGGAATGGCGATCAGGTCCGCCAACCCCATGACAAACTTATGCTTCGGCGGGCGATTGTACTCCCGACGTGCTAGCTGTGGGTGCCCTGGGCCCCTGCCCTTGTTCTTCCTTGGATCATAAGGATGGCGAGTCCTCTGATCCCTCTTGGCCGCCGCTATCTCCAGCACCCTCTGTGGCTGGATCCTGATCTGGGCACGTGGCCTAGCGGGGGCCACGCTTCCCCTCTTCTCGGCGACCTCACTTTCATTGGCGATGTGGGCCACCGCAAGTCGCCTAACCTTAGGAAACGTGGCGGGGTGAGCCCTGATCAACGCCTCGCAGAAGGGTCCCGGCAGCACGCCCTTCTTGAATGCGTATACCAGCATCTCTTCGTCCTTGGCCGACGAGTGGACCATCTGCACCCCAAAATGATTCAAGTAGTCCCTGAGGGACTCTCCCTGGTACTGCCTTATGTCGAACAGATCATAAGACACCCTAGGCGGCGCCTTGTTCACTATGTACTGCTCGACGAAGATCTTCGAAACTGCTGGAAGTTGGTTATGTGGCCTGTAGGCAGGCTCACAAACCATTCCAGCGCCGTCCCCTGGAGTGTGCTCACAAACATCTTGCAATACACAGCATCCGATCCTCCTGACAGCATCATCTGCGTGTGGAACGTGGTGAGATGTGCCTCAGGATCCTCTACGCCGGTAAAAACAGCTTTCACGGGTACCACACTCGCAGGGATAGGCGTGTCTGTAATCGCCTGAGCGAAAGGCATAGGGAAAACGCGATGCGGCGTTGACGGCGCGACCTCTTCAGCGACTGGACGCCCTCGCTGCTCCTGAAGAGCTTGGCGCAATTCCTCAGTCACTCTGCTAAGCTCTTCATTCCTGGCCTGAGAGGCGACCAGGTCCTCGTGCATTCTCGCCTGCTCTATGCGCGAGGCTTCCACATTCGCCTGTAGCGAACGCATGATTTCCACCATTTGCGCCATAGTCATGGCGCCTTCAGCAGCAACGGGCGCAACTGGACTTGAACGGTTGCTTCTCATCTTTCTCATGAAAACTTGACAGATCACAACGAGCGATGAACAACACCTTCTTCAGCGACGATCGGTTCAGCGATCAATTGGTCGAAGCTTCGCAAAACTCCAAAGAACTTCAAGAACACAACCTCAACAGCAAACCTTCACAGAAACTCACGACTCCACCACAAACCAACGCTTCTTCTACGAAAATCCAAACGAGCGGCGAAACTTAGATCTCAGCGATTAAAACTTGCGTAAGCAGCGAAAAACCTCACCTCACCGAACAAGAACTCAAACGAACGGTGGAAAGCATGAAACTACCGAACAAAGCCTAGATGAACGGTGAAAAATGGTTGCACCAGCACACAACCACACAGAAACAGCAGAAACCTCCAAGAATTCACGTTGTGGATGGGAACAGGTTTTACACGGCCCCACGGTGGGCGCCTGATGATCCTGCCTGTTGACCAAGACGCTGGAGCCTTGCCTCGTCAAATCTAGATCGACTTCTGCGCCGTGTTAGCCTCCGTCCTTCGCCGCGATCCACCTCAAGAACCTGCAAAAGACAGAACGGCGCCGCTGCGGCCGATCACGCTCCGACGCCCAAGTCAGCGACTGAACCACCAAATACTAAGAGAAACTCAAGAACTCTAAGGAACCGTGCAAAGTTCTCTCTCAGCGTACTCAAAACTCGCAAGCGTAAAGAAGTAATATGAACGTGCGTACCTCAGAAGTTCGTTAGAATCTCTTATATACCTGCGCACTTTCTCTCTCCAGACAGTTACACATCTGGACACGTGGCTCGCATCCAGCTGTACACGTGTCACCATCTAGAGCATCCTTGACTTGGGCGCCACTTCTTACTCTTCAGGTTTTTGGCTAAGTTACTTATGCATGACACAACTCAGTGTATAGCTGCCTTGGAGCGTGATCTCTTCTGGGTGACAAGTTCGGGTGCCTTCGTACACACCTTCCCTGTGGTCTCGCCGACCGCCTTCATGATCTACTTCACTTGCTTCACCGTGTATGTTCAGGTAAGCTGTCTCCCGAGCTCATCCTCTGGCTAGCTAGGAAATGACTATTTGACTTCATCTCCGGCGATGTCCTCGTTTCGGCGATCTGTCGCCTGGGTTCACATCTGGCGACTTCATCTCAAACCCGGTGACCGCCGGTGTAAGCATGCTAGAGGTCGGAGCACGCCAACTTAATAACTGGCGACTACACGAGCCTCCCGACTTCCTTCCCTTCTGCCAGCCAGGTGTCTCGTTCAACACGCATATATAATAGCTCGATGCCACGTCATCACTTCCGACTACCAGGGCGGTACATAAAGCATCTTTAGGTATTAGTTTAGAATTTTCTAGAAGGTGACTTTTCATAAGTAACTATAGGCGTTAGCTTAGGAGACTTTTGGGTAGCTTGTGGTACAAGCTTTGTAGCATCATGACCGGCCCTTGCTCCTATAAAAGAAGGGCTTAGGTCTTTCTAAATTCATAATTGATGTTTGAAGTAGCAAAACTCTCCCAAATTGGTGATTGAGTGTGTGAGAACTTGTCTTCTCCTCTTCCTAGTCTCATCTTGAGTGCCTTGGTTCTCTCCAGTGGCGGCATTACACACTTATCTTGGAGCTTTCACACTTCAAGTGGCGTGTCCATCAACCAAGCTCTTCATTCACATAAGTTCCTCTCTTCTCCATCTTTTCATTTCATCTCCATGTTCATACAAAGATAAAACATGTCTTAGGTTTCTATTCTTGCTTTTTCATTCGGTACTTTAGCTTAATTCTTGTTTTAGTTCGATTCTTCTTCTCTTTTTCTGGATTCGTTTGGTTCTTCTTCATTTCCTATTGTTTTGTTCGGTGCATTTCAGTTTTCAAGCAATTTAAACGGTTCTTTTGCTTTCTTATCTCTTTTAATCGGTTCAATTGGCAAGAAATGGGTCTTCCATGTGAGTTTAGTGTTTGGTTCAAGTTTTGGTGAGTTATTGAAGCATAGAACATTGATCCATTTCTATTAAAAGTGCCTATTCATTCTCCAACTCAACTTGATTCCATAAAATGTCAAAGAATCATCTATATCTTGCTATTGGAATCATATCACCTACTCACCCTCGAGTGACGTGAGGCACCAGAGATGAACAAATAAAGTCTTCCCTCGCCCTCGAGCGACGTCGAGGCCCTAGATGAACACATACGCCCTCGGCGCGTTCGAGCGATGTTGAAGCCATAGAAGAGATCAAATCCTCTTTTGCCTTTGGGCAAATGACGAGGCAGGCGACGCCTTCATGAGGAAGATTCCTCGCAAATAGAAAGGCCGAGTGGAGTTCTAAGTGAAAAGATCAGGAGAAGGGTATGCATCGCGACTCAGAAGGGAAGGGTAAGGGAGAAGGTCACGTGCTACCTAAAGAGTTAAAGTCGAACGCGATGAAGAGATGTATCAAGGGTAACACACTCGATATAGTAAAGAAAGCAGAAGCAGACAAAGGTGCAAAAGAAGCTAAAGGTACACGAGTATGCGAAGACGAAGTAAATAGGCATTCAAGCAAAAATCAAGAGTTATAATTACAGATAAGTACAAATAATGTTCGCTGTTGTTCCGTCCGGTTGACCAGGACGTCTTCGTGCGCGACCTCAACCGTCAGCTAGGGACTCCTTCCCACTGATTACCTGTGGATTCCTGCAAAAAAGAGGACAAAGAGGCGCCCTAGCGGCCGTTTGCACTCCGACGCTCAAGTCAGCCAGCAAGAAACACCAAAACTATTCACCTCCGTCTCTGAGCACCGCGTGTGGCACTCTGAAGGTGGTAAGAAATAACTGTGTATTGTGTGTCTGTGTTCTCTCTCTCAGGCAAAAATATTCCCCAGTCCCTTGTTCGTAACCTTGAAGCACGAGCAAGCAACTAGAGAGTTCTGGTCAATTTGCCAAAAGTTCGAACCCTCTTTCCAACATTCTCCGCGCTATTTAAACTACCCAAGCATTTAAAGCACCTTAAAGCGCCTTTAATTACAAATGTAACGCACTCAATCAGCGTATTTAATTAGAAAACGTAGCGCATTTAAGACGTTGAAACGCTTGGGAGCCATTATAACACCTGAATGCTCGAAAGGGAAACTGTATTGAATGACTTTAATTACCTGGCACCTGACTAAAGGGTGTTTCTATTCTGGCATGGCAGTCGTACACGTGGAGGTCCTCACGACGCCGTGACCCCATCTGGGGGCGTTTCTGCCCATCTGGGGACGTTTCTACGTGTGAGTCCTCCTGCTTGGGAGTGCTACTGCGCTAGGGGTGACTTTTTGGGTGCCAACTCATGCCCCCAATTATCTAGTCACTTACTTTGAGAGCGTACCTGCCTTCCTCTTGTACCCTGCACCCGGCTACCCTGGGCGTGACCTTCCTCTTGAGTCGTATCTGTCCCACAGGCGTCTCTGGGGCGGCAGGAGTACTTCACGAGTCAGGCTGCCCTACTCTGGTACTATTAATATGGCCTTGAAGCCACCTTTTCCTTCTCTTTATCACTGCCCCGGGTTATCGGGACCTGAGGCCTCCCCACGGCGTTGCTCCCTCCATGGTCTTTCCTACCCATGGGTATCGGGGAACCACACCGTGATTGCCTTGCTTTAGCACTGTTTGATCTGGCGACGCCCTGGTTGGGCGACGCCATCAGCTAGGCGACGCCTTGTCCTGGCGACGCTTCCTCTTGGCGATGCTGGCGCTTGGCGTCTCTCCACCTAGGCGACGCCTTGCGTTGACTTTGACTCTCCAGTCGTTGACTTTGACCTTGACTTAGTCAACGCCCGGATACGGGACGGTACATCTGCTATTACAAAAAGAGGCTATTCCTCAGAGGCCTCCAAAGGCACAATTTTTCCGTCGACCACTTCATTCAGAGTGCTGCACCCAGAGACGTCGATGCCAAGGTTGGCACAGGTTGCTTGGACAAGAGCCTCTGCGAACCCATCGGCGAACCCAGTAGCAGCCTCCTCGTTCAGCTTTTCCTCTGCATCCTTGAAGCTTGCTGCCGGAGTGGTCATCTCTTGTTCTTTGGAGGCCAAAGCAGCCATCAAATCCTGGACTTTGGCTTGGAGGGTGGCGTTCTCGGCGGCTAGTCGGGAGCATTCACTAGTCTTTCCCTCGAGCGCAGCTTCGGTTTTCCCCAGTGTTTGCTCCTGATCAATGCATTGGTTCTCAAGTTTCTTCTGCTGCGCCTTAGAGGTTTCGGCTACCTCCTCAAGATCGACGATTTTTACTCGGAGGGGCACCACCTGATTGAGGAGCTCAGCATTGGCTTGCGACACCTCATGCAGCCGTCTGTTAGCCTCCTCCTTCGCCTTCTGAGCCACCCTCAGAGAGGTCTTGTAGGCATCCTCTTGATGCCCCCAGTGAGTGGCTAGCCTTTCCTTCTCCTCCTTCAAAAGGCAACCTCTTTCTCCAGTGCTTGGAAGGCAGAGGCTTCGACAGTTGTAGCCCTAGCCTGCGCATGCCAGGTGATATGATTCCAATAACAAGATATAGATGATTCTTTGACATTTTATGGAATCAACTTAAGTTGGAGATTGAATAGGCACTTTTATAGAAATGGATCAATGTTCTATGTTTCAAGAACTCACCAAAACTTGCACCAATACACCAAAACTCATATGGAAGCCCATTTCTTGTCAATTGAACTGATTAAAATGTATAAGAATTGAAATGGACCGATTAAATTGCCTTAAAAGTGAAATGAACCGAACAAAGTCTTAGAAAAAGAAGATGAACCGATTATATTTAGCAATGAAGAAGATGAACCGAACAAAACAACAAATGAAGCTAAAACACCGAATAGAATTGCAAGAAAAGGCCTAAGACATGTTTAAGGAGTTCATATGGACATGGAAATTGGTCTCGCAGGGGATTCGAACATCGAAGGATTCGCCACGTCAAACTCTGTCTTCCGCAAGAACGCTCCAAGCACTCCACAAGAACTCCAAGCAAACCTGCGAAACACACCAAACGGCGCCTCTAGCGGCCGATTGCACTCCGACGCTCAAGTCAGCCTTGCAAAATTACCGAAGAACTAAGAACTAGGAATCTCAGCGAGACTCGTGTGCACTCTGTGATTCTCTCTCTCTCTCTGTGTAAACTAGTAACTTGCAAGAAGGAATCTTACCCCCTCTGCATGAGCGCGGAATGCCTTTATATACTTTGTTGCGCGTCTAAGTTATCCGTGTATGAAGTATCTTAGCGCGTTTCTCCCCCTAGGCGTCTCGTGCAACCTCAGCGTGAATACCAAGTGTGGCTTGGCTAAGCGCACGCACTATGCATCACCTACTATGTGAACGATCACCTCTGCTTTGCACCATGCATGTTATGGGTTAAGAGAACATCGATCACCGACTGGCTTACTAGCTCTCTTAGGCCACTCTCGCGCACGGCACTACAAAGCACATAACTTCTCCTTTCTCTGATACTCTGCCACACAAGGGTCGTATGCAGCGCTCTCGCTGGGAATCACCCCTCGTTCCCAGCTTAACCGCGTGCAACACGAAAACACGATGACCATCGCCCACACCGGATGACTGATCGGTGCACCATAGTGCCACGCCCTCTGCTTCCAGGCGCTTATCTAGGCGCTGATCGCGCATCCTCTCTGACCGCCGTCCCCTGATGACCGATCACCCCCCCTGGGTGGCTTTCTCAATGACTCATCTGCTCCCCTGACCATCAAAGTCTTTGCTCCCATCTCTCTTGCTAGCAACATTCCAGCAATCAAGGCTTCGTACTCCGCCTGGTTGTTGCTAGCCTTGAAGGCGCAATGCACAGATTGCTCGATCAGCACTCCGTTTAGGTCTTCTAGGATTACTCCAGCGCCACTCCCTTGTTGATTGGAGGAATCATCCACTGATAAGACCCAGCGAAAGTCCAAACCCTCCGAAGGTGTAACGCCTGATGACAACTCGACGACGAAGTCCGCAAACACCTGCCCCTTGATCGGTCCTCGAGGCTCGTACCTGATATCAAACTCAGACAGCTCTACGGCCCACTTCACCATTCTCCCGGCTACATCTGGCTTCTTCAGCACCTTCTGGATAGGTAGATCGGTCATTGTTCTGTCCGGTTGACCTGGGACGTCTTCGTGCGCGGCCTCGATCGTCAGCTAGGGACTCCTTCCCACTGGTTACCTGTGTAATCCTGCAAAGAAGGACAAAAGGGCGCCCTAGCGGCCGTTTGCACTCCGACGCTCAAGTCAGCCAGCAAGAAACACCAAAAACTATGCACCTCCGTATCGGAGCACCGCGTGTGGCACTCTGAAGGTGGTCAAAAGGAAACTGTGTCTAGTGTAAATTTCTCCTTCTAGCAAAAATCTTTCCCTAGTCCCTTGTGCGTAACCTCAAGGCTCGAGCAAGCAACTAGAGAGTTTCTGGGAAATTTGCCAAAAGCTCGAACCCCGTTCTCAACATTCAAAGCGCTATTTAAGCTCCTCACGCATTCAAAGCGCCTTAAAGCGCATTTAATTATAAAAACGCTCAGCGCATTTAAGACGTTCGAAACGTTCGAGAGCATTTATAGTACCTTAAACGCTCTAAACGGAAAACTGTATTAAATGACTTAAATTACTTGGTACCTGACTAGATGGTGTTTCTATTCTGGCCTGGCTGTCGTACACGTGGAGGGCCTCACAACGCCATGACCCCACCTGGGGACGTTTCTGCCCATCTGGGGACGTTTCTACGTGTGAGTCCTCCTGCTTGGGAGTGTTACTGCGCAAGGGGTGACTCTTTTGGGTGCCAACTCATGCCCCCAATCATCTAGTCACTCACTTTGAGAGCGTATCTGCCTTCCTCTCTGATCCTGCCTACAACTCAAACGTGGAGGAATCGCTTCGTAGCTCTCTCTGCCCCGTCTACGCGACTGTGTTATCTGCAAAATCACCCTCAGAACCTTCTCTAGGATCTCCAAACGCGACCTGCAAAACACACAGACGGCGCCTCTAGCGGCCGTTTGCACTCCGACGATCAAGTTAGATCACAGAACCACCAATGAGAAAAAACTAGTAGTGTGTGTGAAAACTCTTGTTCTCCTTTTTTTGTTCTCCCTCCCTGATTCTGTTTTATGCCACTGCCTGTATCTGGGCCTAACAGAATTTTGTTATGCTTCCTGGCATGTGTCAGAACCCTGTTATGCTTTTTTGCGACAACGTACCTCCAGAATCAGTAGAGTGTTGTGAGTGTCTGCGCATCTCTGCGCTTGGCTGCGCTTGTCTGTACCTTTAGTGGTACGGAGTGCACCTTTATCTGGACCGCGCCCTTCTCAGATGATGACACGTGGAGGTATGCAACTCACATCTAACCATACACGTGTCACTACTTGAAGGGCTTTAGCGCTTCTCTTTGTGCGCCTAAGTTATTCCCTTGCGGAGTAACTTAGGATATTTCTTCCACCTGGGTAAATCGCATACTCTCAGGAGAACGCCGGGTGTGGCTGGTCTAGGCACACTCACCAAGCGTTGCTCTTTGCGTAACGGCTTACCCTTCACGGTGTCGCGCACGTAATGGGTTGAGGGAATCACCAATCACTGACCGGTTTACTAGCTCCCTCAGGCCACTCTCGTGCACGATTCCCTGAGATGTGCTCATGCGAGGTCCATGCGTAACGCTCTCGCTGAGAACCTCAGTCCCAGTTTAACTGCGTGTAACACGGGACCCCGATGACCATGCACCCGATGACTGATCGGTGCCCTGTTGCTTCTCGCGTTCTGCCCCCAGGCGTTCATCTGGGAACTGGTCTATTGGTGGCCACTTGGTTACTGACCACCGATCACCGTTCTCGGTGGTCTGTCCCCTGACTTCGTTGCCGCCTGATCTGTCGGTGGTCACTTGGTTACTAACAACCGATCACGTTCACCCCGATCTATCTGTTACATGGTCCACGTGTCACCCTGCGAGTGGTCCACGTGGTCATCTTCTGCTGACGTCATCAACTACCGATGACCGACTGGATCACTCTCGTACCCTGCGCCTGGCTACCCTGGGCGTGACCCTCCCCTTGAGTCGTATCTGTCCCAAAGGCGTCTCTGGGGCGGCAGGGGTACTTCACGAGTCAGGCTGGCCTGCCCTGGTGCTATCACTATGGCCTTGAAGCCACCTTTTCCTTCTCTTTATCACTATTCCCTGGTTATCAGGGGTCTGAGGCCTTCCCACGGCGTTGCCCCCTCCATGGTCTTTCCTACCCATGGGTGTCGGGGAGTGGCACTGTGGTCACCTTGCCTTTGTGTCATTCCACCTTGTTGACACCTTGCTAAGCGACGCCTTATCTTGGCGACGCCCTGCTAGGCGACGCCTTATCTTGGCGACGCTTCCTCTTGGCGACGCCTGCGCTTGGCGTCACCCCACCTGGGCGACGCCTTACGTTGACTTTGACCTCGACGCTGACTTTGACCTTGACTTCGTCAACGCCCGGGTATGGGACGGTACACAAGCCCCCCAGTCTTAAGCTGATGACTTGACTTCAGCGAAAAGACTAAGGCCTCGCCCACGCCCACGCCATCTACGTGGCCCCCGGTGATGTGTCATTCTTTCTGACGTGGCAACCTTGAAAACATTGACGTGACACTCTCTGAACCCTTGGGGTGCTCTTAATGGCTGATTGGACATCCTCTGAAACGGGAAAACAACACTTTTTGGGCCACGCTTAATCGCGTGCCACGTGGTTCATCACGCGGTCATCCCTAAGAGCCTCTTGCGCTCCCCTTGAGCGCCCAATCCCTTGACACGCGGCGCAATCAAACGGTCCCCAATTAACACCCCTTGAGTTGCAGGTGTAACGTTTAAGTTACCTAAACCCCGCGCTTGAAACCACTGTTACATCCACTTTCTCTGCCTTTCCTCACTGTTCATCTTCTTCGAATTTCTTCTCTCGCGACCCTTGCTCTTTTGTGCTTCCGCTCTCCACACCCTTCGATCCCCAAAGGTACGGTTTTTCCTCTCCTTGATGATTCCCTTTACAGCATGAACTGCCTGGGACTGTTTATGTTACTGCATTTTTTGGATGTCGTTCTTGTGCTTCTTCGTTCCTCTCGTTCCTCTTTTCTCTCGTGTGGGTAGGGTTCACCTAGGATTCCTCCATTTTTTCCCCTTTTCTCCTCCAAACCCTTTTTCTCTGAACCCTTTCTTTTTCTCTTTTGCTCTTCAGCTCTTGCATCAATGGTGAAAACTAAGACCAACGTGCCTCCTCTGCTCCCTAGGTCTTACTATAAAGATGAGTATGACTGGGCCCCCGACGAGCTCCTCGACGAATGCTCCACCCTAAACTCCGTTGATGACGTGGAGGCCCACAGGGGGTACCCCGCGCTTTACAACTTCAACGCTTTCCATAAAACTCACGACTCCCACGTCTTGGTATGCCGGGTGAAACCCGGGGTACCCGTTTGTGGGGACTCAAGGGACACTGGAGGAAACCCCTTCTTCTTCCTTTACCAAATGGTACTCAAAAGAGTGGGCCTGCGTCTACCTCTCACTTCCTTCGAGAGGGAGCTGCTCACCGATATCAACACCGCCCCCGCCCAGCTCCACCCCCACAGCTGGGCTTTCGTAAGGGGGTTTCAAATTCTTTGCGGATATCTGGGTGTCCCTCCTTCCGTGGACGTTTTTCTTCATTTTTTCGAGGTAAAGAAACAAGGGAAGAGCCTATGGATGAGCTTCTCTGGCGTCGTCGGGCGCATCATCCTCACGCTCTTCCAAAATTCATTCAAAGGGTGGAAAGGGAAGTTTTTCAAAATATGTGCAGCCAAGCACGATCCTACCGCCCTAGACGGCTTTCCTCTATACTGGACGGACAAGCCCATGACAATGAAGGCCCTGGCCTTGGACCAACTTGCTCCCGCTGATCGGGACGTGTGCAAAGCCTTGGCGGGGCTTGGGGTAGTCTTTGATACTGCCAAGCTCATCGCCAATGAGTTCAATGCCCACGGACTCTCCACTTACTTCGGTATCCGCCCCTACTTGTTTATACTGCATGAACTGTCGTGGTTATACGAACTCGCTTGCTCCGCTTGAAACCCTATGGCTATCTGCATGCGTTTAGCTACAAATACTCCCATTCTGCTATATTTGAATTGGTCTTTGCTCTGTTATTCTCGTTGCTGCAGGTTCAGTGATGACTTCGTCGAGGCGACTCGCCCTTGCCAAATTCCTGAAGAAGGCAAGGTCAGCCAAAGAGGGTGGAGACACGGTCACCCCTGTCGTGCCAACCGTCGCGTCCCTGCCGACTCCTCCTCCGTCCGCCTCTCCTTCTCCCATTGTCGCGGTACCATTGGCCATGGCGTCGACTCCTGCCCCAACACGCCCCAACAAAGGGAAGAGGGTGCTGGTGGTAGATTCTGACAGTGAAGATTCGGGCATCGCCTTGGTTTCCAGTAAGAGAAGGGCTACGGGCGTCCCTGTCTTGACAGTCGCGTCTCCCGGTGGTGGGAGTTCTCTCAGGGACAATCCTCCAAGTGCCACATCACCTCCACCTCCACCAGCCCACGAGGAACAAGAGGAAAGGATTGATTCAGTTCCCCCGCCCTCGCCGTTACCGCTTCGTGACGCAGCTGAGGCCTCTGGCTCTGCCCCTCCTGCATCAGTTCCAGCTTTGACTTCTCGAAAGCCCCGAATTCCTCGCCCCATCCATAGGGAGTTGACGCAGGGTTTCACTGAGGGAATGTCGCCGACTGATCCTCACAAGGGGGGAGGCATGCCTTATTATATGGGGGCATTCCTGGCGGTGGCACTCAAGTGGCGCACCCAGGCTCGAAGCGCTATCAAGGGGAGGGAGGCTCTCCGCAAACTGAGACAAGAAGTGGGAGCGTTGAAGGAGGAGAAACAAAATTGGGGGCTCAAGGAGGAAGCTTCCCAATCCTTTGCTAAAACTGGCCCACGAGGGCAGGGCGGGGGCCGAGGCGTACGCGCGCGAACTTGAACAGGCGCATGTCGATCAGCTGGCCCAGCTCACTTCCTACCAAATCCAAAGCCTTGGCCTCCAAGAGGCGGCTCTTGCCTCCGAAGTATAGCGGAAAAAATTTGAAGAACTGGACGCTGCTTGGAGGCAGAAGTTAAGCGAGAGAGAGAACGCCTTGGCTGCGAAGGTCGAAGCCTTGAGCCTTCTCCAAGCCGAGGCTAACAAGCTCCACGTGGAGAAGGAATTCCTGGATAAACAGTTGACATCCAAGGACTCTAGGGTTGCGGAACTAGAAGGGGAGGTCCAAGGACTGACTGGGGAGATGGCGTGCACGTTCCTTCGTGGCTTGTTCCGCCTTCTTATCTATGAGGCCTCTGCCTCGTGAAGGCGTCAGTGGCTTTGCCGTTATTGTAACGCAAAAGTTGAGGCATACTCCAGGCCCCAAACGTTGGGGATAAGGCCACACATCAATGCCCACACCCACGGAGAGGCTTGCCTAACGGCACCGTATCGTCCGTGGGGTGTCTCAAACTCCTAAGC
This sequence comes from Phaseolus vulgaris, assembly GCF_000499845.2. Taxonomy (NCBI): domain Eukaryota; kingdom Viridiplantae; phylum Streptophyta; class Magnoliopsida; order Fabales; family Fabaceae; genus Phaseolus; species Phaseolus vulgaris. Next base: position 24,052,740 of record NC_023749.2, read on the forward strand.
GGCCTGTCCCCTGATTCTCGGTGCCCGGCGCCCACGCCTGAGGAGAGGCCTGTTACCGTAGCGCCGTATCGTCCTCAGGGTGTCTAAAAACACTAGTCGCTGGGAAAGCTCAAAGCCCTCCAGGGGTCGTTCCCTCCACGGTCTTTCCACCCCATGGGTGATGAGAATCAAATAAAGGAGGCTTTTATTAATGGAGGAAGAGGACATCCACCCTCACATTTGAAGTTCTTCCTTCTAGTCTTCTCAAAATTAAAAGAAGACATAAAATAAAGATGAGGCCCAAGCCCAAAGCCCAAGCCCAAGCCCAAGCCCAAGAAGGCCAAAGCCCAAAGAGCCCAAGTCCATCCCATGAGGGGCAAGGCCAAGCTTTGAAATACTCTTGTATAGTTTTAGGAGGTGTGGTTATTAAATAAAGGAGTGTGAAAATGTAAAATAAAGTCACATTACCCATGTGACTTAGGAGAGTGGTGCAGGTGTAGTTTTTGGGAGGTGTCATAGTAGAAAAAGGTCACACCTCCCATGTGACTTGTTTTTGGTGGGAATTTCAAATGAGTTTATTTGAAATTTCCCACCTATTTTTCAGCACCTTAGGCTATAAATAGAGGTGCTTCCTTTGTAAAATTCAGATTGGAATTAATCTAAGAAAACTCTACTCAAATTTTGAGTGAACTTTGGAGAGCTTTTGGAGCCTTCTTCTCTAGTCTTATCTTGATGGATCATTGGAGTCCTCAAGTGGCGACATCACTCTCATCTAGGAGCATCCCACACTTCTAGTGGCGAGATCATCCAACATTCTTCCATCTTCATGAGCATTCTCTTCTCCTTCCTTTCTTCTCTTTCAATTGTTCATGTTGTCTTGTGTTCTTGAGTTGTTTGGTTCGGTTTTTCTGTTTTTCCAGCACTTATATTCTGTTCTTGTCTTTTAATTTCACTTTTGTTCGGTTCATATGTTTGCTTAATCAATTCTGTTCGGTCCTTTCAATTTTACCTCTCTTTGTTGATTCAATTTGACAATATGTGGAGCATCCAAATGAGTTTGGGATTTGGTACTAGTTTTTGGTGAGTTCTTGTCTTAGAACAATGATCCAACTCTAAGAAAAGTGCCTCTATAATGTCCAGCTCAAGGTGATTCCTAAGAATGTCAAGAATCATTCTCTATATGGCTAGTGGAATCACATCATGTGGTATCATGAGTCTTAGGTTCATTCTTGTTTAATTGTTGAGTTGTGTGCACTTTATTTCAAGAGCTCTTTAATTTCTTGCAATTTAAGTTTATGTTTTAGAATTTTAATTGAGTATTCTTGCTGTTTTTCTTTTACACCAAGTGCGTGTGAAAAGGTTTATGGCACTCATAATTCTTATGAGTATGGTTGCTCTTTTGGAATGGCATTATCCTTCCTAGAGTTTACCTTAAGCTTCCTTTCACTTGTTGTTAAAATTTGTGATGTGTCTTTTGATTTTGTAATCATGTCAAGTTTTGTCTTAGTCATGTTATTCCATATTTGTCATTACTTCTAGTAGTACTTTTATTGTTTTGATTGTTTCTTGCTTTGGTGTCATATAATTTTCTGAATTGATGTTGATCCTTTGTGCATTTTCTTTTTAGAATTGAGTTCATACTTGTATTCTAGACCTATACAAGTTCCAATACATCATTTTCTATTATATCTTTGCTAGTTCATCATCCTGTTTTTTATTCCTATTAGGATTCCTCTGTTTCTGAAAAAAATGCTTACTGTTTTTCCTTATTGCAATTGATTTACTTACTCGAAAATTCTGAAATTCTGAATTTGAGATATTCAAAGTGTTAGAAAAGAATAGAAAAAAGAATAATTCAAAAATACGAAGTACACAGAAAATGATAAATAAAATAAAAAAAGTGTACAATTCTGCCGAAAAAAATACGGTAATCTGGCAGCGATTTTGAAAAATTTATTTCTCTCAATTGGCTTACTGTTTTTAATTGATTCCAGTGCCATTATTGAGTTAACATCTTGAAGTTTCTTTGGTTTAAATTTCATAATCCAGTTCGCTCTACATCATTCCAGTTAAATCAGTGAATATCAAGCACAGTTTGCATTTAAAAAAAAAAAAATTCCAGTAGCTAAATTTTTGTTTTCTTCATCTACTCTAGTGCTTTTCCTTAAGTATTCTTTTGTGTGCCTACTTTCTCATTGAGTTCTTTATTTTCTTGATTGTCTTTCATTCCGTACTCTTTGAGTTTGTCTTACATATAGTATTCCTTTTGCAAATACCTTTCTTTGCTTATACCTTTTCTTGTTTGTCTTTATTGATTCTTTGGTTTTGTGGTGGGTGCTTTTGAGATTGGTGTGCTTGCTTTGACATCTTTCATTTGAGGATTCCAAGGCCTCAAGATCAGATTGGTGCAAGAACATTATTTCTTTGAGAGTGACCTCTTTTTCTACCTCATTCACTTTGGCAATTTCATTGCCAAGCTCACTGTTTTTGCTAATTTTGTTTCTTAACTTGTTTGCTGTTTTTGTGTGTTTGCTGTTTTTTATTTGCAAAATGGCTGGCTATTCAAGTGGTGCATCTTACAAACAGCATTCTCCTTCCAAAGCTTCAGTCCTTGGTGAAGAAGAACATAGAAGAAGGAGGCATCACCATCATTCTCATGAAGAGAGCTATAACCGTGACCAAAGATATAACCAAGTGTTCAACATTGCTTGTAAAAAAGTCCCTAGTTTTAATGGTGATAGTGATCCTAATGTGTATTTAGATTGGGAGACTAAGGTTGACCATTATTTTCATGTATATAGGGTCCAAGATGACGATAAACTTAGGATAGTTTCTTCATCCTTTTTGGGCTATGCCAAAGAATGGTGGCATAAAATTGTAATGGACATTATATATCGCAAGAAACCTCCCGTGGTTTCTTGGAATGCTTTGAAAGAGTGTATGCGCGCGAGGTTTGTTCCTCCTTCTAGGAAGGAACACTTGTTGAAGTTCCAAAGGCTTCCTCAAGGACATAGGATGGTAGAAGAATACATTAAAGATTTTGAAACAACTTTGACTAAAATGAATATGCATGCTAATGAAGAGTCAAAGCTAAAATGGTTTGTACGTGGTTTAAGAAGAGATATTAGAGAAATTGTAGAATTAAATGAGTACTCTTCTTTAAAGAAAGTGTTTCGCCAAGCCATCAAGGTAGAATCCTATCTTTTGAAAACAACTTTCAAAAATACTCATGATTATAATTTCTACAACTCTTCTAGGAAGGATGCCTACAAAATGTCTACTCAAAATTGTCCTTCCAATTTTTCCAAACAAACCATGTTTCCAAAGAAAGTTTCTACTACAAATCCTTCTAATCTTAAGTCACGTACCCAACCTTCCAATATCAAATGTTTTAAATGTTTCGGTTTTGGGCACATAGCTCTTCATTGTCCACAAAAGCAACTCTTAATGATAAAAAAGGTAAAACAAGACCTACCTCACCCACCTACCACAAGTAAGAAAGAAAAAGACAAAGAAGGCCAAGTTGACATGGATCTAATCCTTTTACCTCCAAGGTGTTTTCCTTCCTTATCTTTTTCCTTACCCAAGGTTCCTATTTCACCACCATCTTGGTTAAAAAATGTTAGGGATAATTTGTTCATACCTCCTAATGGTTGTCACCATTTAAGAGGTCTTTTTCCAAAACATCACATCATTCCCAAACAAATTTTTCCAACTTGGTCGATTTATAGAACCTCCTTTTCTGAAATCCCATTATTTACAAATGCTAAGTCATGTTTACATTTTTCTTCCACTTTTAATTGTAAAACTAAACTGACTTTGTTATATGCAGGGATTCAGAATTCGTGGACGAATTCTCTCCAACTCGAGGAGTATGATGAGAATCAAATAAAGGAGGCTTTTATTAATGGAGGAAGAGGACATCCACCCTCATATTTGAAGTTCTTCCTTCTAGTCTTCTCAAAATTAAAAGAAGACATAAAATAAAGATGAGGCCCAAGCCCAAAGCCCAAGAAGGCCAAAGCCCAAGAAGGCCAAAGCCCAAAGAGCCCAAGTCCATCCCATGAGGGGCAAGGCCAAGCTTTGAAATACTCTTGTATAGTTTTAGGAGGTGTGGTTATTAAATAAAGGAGTGTGAAAATGTACAATAAAGTCACATTACCCATGTGACTTAGGAGAGTGGTGTAGGTGTAGTTTTTGGGAGGTGTCATAGTAGAAAAAGGTCACACCTCCCATGTGACTTGTTTTTGGTGGGAATTTCAAATGAGTTTATTTGAAATTTCCCACCTATTTTTCAGCACCTTAGGCTATAAATAGAGGTGCTTCCTTTGTAAAATTCAGATTGGAATTAATCTAAGAAAACTCTACTCAAATTTTGAGTGAACTTTGGAGAGCTTTTGGAGCCTTCTTCTCTAGTCTTATCTTGATGGATCATTGGAGTCCTCAAGTGGCGGCATCACTCTCATCTAGGAGCATTCCACACATCTAGTGGCGAGATCATCCAACATTCTTCCATCTTCATGAGCATTCTCTTCTCCTTCCTTTCTTCTCTTTCAATTGTTCATGTTGTCTTGTGTTCTTGAGTTGTTTGGTTCGGTTTTTCTATTTTTCCAGCACTTATATTTTGTTCTTGTCTTTTAATTTCACTTTTTTTCGGTTCATATGTTTGCTTAATCAATTCTGTTCGGTCCTTTCAATTTTACCTCTCTTTGTTGATTACATTTGACAATATGTGGAGCATCCAAATGAGTTTGGGATTTGGTACTAGTTTTTGGTGAGTTTTTGTCTTAGAACAATGATCCAACTCTAAGAAAAGTGCCTCTATAATGTCCAGCTCAAGGTGATTCCTAAGAATGTCAAGAATCATTCTCTATATGGCTAGTGGAATCACATCAATGGGTATCGGGGAACGACCCTGCCAGCGATTCACTCAGCCTTTGGCGATCTCGCCTCCCTCCGCAGTCTTTCTTACTTGCGGGTATCGGGGAGGCGACGCCGCTAGTGATTAGCTTTGACTCCTTCGATTTCATCTCCCTCCACAGTCTTTCCTACCTGTGGGTATAGGGGAGGTGAAGCTGTTGATACTTGTATTGACGACGCCTTTAAACGTTTCACAATGGTAATACCTTCTACTTTGGCTACGCTTTCTCTTGGAAACGCCCTCTCTCTTGGCAACGCCACCTCTCTTGGCGACGCCCTCTTGTATGGGCGACGCCCTCGATATCTCATGGTGGCAACGCCATCTGCACCTTCCACTGGCGACGTTCGGGGCGGCTAAACCGTTGACTTTACTTCGACGTCGGCTCTAACTTTGGCTCAGGTCGACGCCCGGGGTGGCGAGGGACCCTAGGTCTCGCCCGTGCCGTCCACGTGGCGCTTTTCGTATGGCTGATGGGACGTTCCCCCACTTGACTAGGTTCTGACACCTCTTGAGTCTCTGACCTATTCTCGACGGCGTGTTGTACCCCTGAGCATTCTGTCGATACGACGTTTTCTGAGTGTTAACCAGTGGTGCCAGGACCATCCTCTCATTCTCTGCCACGTGGCTTAGTTGCATGGTTTACCCATTCGCGTCGTTTGGCGCTCTAACCGTAATATTTAATTCTTCCAAATCTTGAAACTGCCTTCATCATCTCTGTGCTTTCGCGACATTCTTACGCCATCTTCCTCCTCTCGAAGAGTCACTCTGGTGTCCTCTCTAACCAACGTATTACCCCGCCTTTCCAGCGAACCATCCTCTTTCGACCCTCCAACTCTCTTTCCGGCACTGTTCCGTCATGTCTTCTCACATTCCTTCCCCCAGGGTCAACCATAAAGATCTGTATCCCTGGGCTTCAAGCGAGCTTCTGGACGAGTGCTCGTGCCTTCTTTCCACCCTGGCCATCAGGAAACACAAAGGAGAGTCGTGCTCTTATAATCACCGTGCCTTCGCGAGGAGGCATGACGATGACATCACCGTGCTCCCTTGCACCCTGGGGGAGCCGGTGTGTGGGGACGAACGCGCCAACGACGGGATTCCTTTCTTTTACTTCTATCAGGTGGTGTTCCAGAGCGTTGGCGTACGTCTGCCCTTCTCCAAGTTCGAGAGGGAACTTCTGACGGAGATCAACGCTGCACCAGCCCAACTGTACCCCAACAGCTGGGCCTTTGTTAAGGCCTTTGACGTACTGTTCGGGTTCCTGGGGTGTGCGCCCTTGGTTGATATCTTTCTTCACTTTTTTGAGGTGAAACGTCAAAGGAACAACCTCTGGGTGACCCTCAGCAACGTTCCTGGTAGGGTTCTCCTGACTCCCTTCCAAAGCTCCTTCACGGGGTGGAAGGGTAGGTTTTTCAAGATCTGCTGTTCTGATATCGTGCCTTCCGCCCTGGATGGGTTCCCGCTGTACTGGGTGAGGGAGGCACGAGCTCTTAAGTCCAAACCCTTCAAGAAACTAAGCCCGAACGACCAGATTGCGTGTCGGATTTTGGCTGAGGCGGGGCGTTTTGACTCCGCCACCCTGATCAGTTTGGAGTTCAACGCCAGAACCCTAGAGAAGTACATATGTACGAGTGGCTATCTCAGAAACTTCTGCTTTTTACCTTCATTAGATCTCTACGTGGTCTAACTCATGGTGCCCTCACTGCTCTTGTTTCCCTTGGTGCAGGTTCAAAGATAAACCCCCAGCGGAGGTCACAGCTCACCCAGGCGTTGAGGGCTGAGACTGAAGCGTCGTCCTCCTCCCTGCCAAGGTCTGAAGGCCACTGAAGAGTGGTTCGTTTGTATTTTTTCTTTTTCTGTATGAGCACTGGGCCTGTAATGTCTGCCCTATTCACCTTGCTCCCGTTCCTTTCGATCATACATGTAAATTTGACTCCACTGTGCCATGCTTGATTTCTTTAACGCTGTTTACCTTTGCACACGCTTCATACTCTGCGCGTTTTTCCTCTGTCACCTTTCTTGGCGGCGCTCTGCGCTTCTTGGCGACGCTTTCTCTTGGCGGCGCCTTCTTTCTTGGCGACGCCTTCTTTCTTGGCGACGCGTATGCTTAGCGATGCCTGTCGTCACTTTGAGAGGGAAAAAGATAAAGACTGAAATCAAGACAAAGGTTTTTCCTCGAACTTCTTTCCCTTTTTTATTTGGGTGACCTCGTTAAAAAAACCCCGAGAGGGAAAAAGAGTGTCCCCTTCAACTAAATTGTTACATGGCTGCTTACATAAGTCAACTAAAATAAAATTTTAAGTTGGCTGCATTCCAACTGCGTGGGATGGGACCCCCCTCCAATGTCTCTAGGTTGTACGAACCGTTGCCCTTAGCTTCGGTAATTCTTAAGGGTCCGGTCCACTTGGGAGACAGCTTATTCTCCAGCTCGTATGGATGAGCCTTCCTCATAACTAGGTCGCCAATCTGAAACTGTCGTGGCTTTACCTTAGAGCTACATTGTCGCTCTACCCTTCTCTTTACGGCTTCGGCCTTTATTCTGGCCTCCTCCCTGGCTTCGTCCAGTAGGTCCAGGTTCACCCTCCTTTCTTCGTTGGATTCTTCCGCCACGAAATTTTGGAAACGTGGTGAGCTTTCGTGAATCTCAACTGGGATCATCGCGTCCGACCCATACACTAAGCTGAAAGGCGTCTCCATGGTGGAAGATTGGGGCGTGGTGTGGTATGCCCACACGATCCTTGGCACTTCCTCCGCCCACGCTCCTTTGGCCTTTTCTAGCCTTCTCTTTAGCCCCCTCAGCAAAACTCTGTTTGCTGACTCTACCTGCCCATTAGTCTGGGGGTGTTCAACTGATGCGAACACCTGCTTGATGCCTACCTCAGCATATAGGTTTCTCAACAGCTGACTGGCGAACTGGGTTCCATTATCGCATATCAGCCGCCTAGGTACGCCGAAACGGAACACAATATTCTTCCACACAAAGTGTTGGACTTTGTGCGCAGTGATCTGGGCCACGGGCTCCGCCTCTATCCACTTAGTGAAGTACTCGATGGCGACGATCAAGTACTTCATCTGCCTTATCGCCAGCGGAAACGGACCTAGGATGTCGATCCCCCAGGTATGGAAAGGCCATGGGCTGTATACGGATCGCAGCTCCTCTGGCGGCGCCTTGTGCCAGTTTGCGTGTTTTTGGCATTGCTTACAATGCTGGGCGTGTCGCACGCAATCTTCCTTTACTGTTGGCCAATAAAAACCTGCGCGCACTACCTTAGAAGCTAAGGACCTTCCGCCTACATGGCTCCCACAAATGCCCTCGTGGAGCTCCGCCATTATTCTGGTACACTCGTCACCGCTTACGCATGTTAAGATAGGGTGAGTGAAACCGTGCTTGAATAACACTCCGTCTACCAGGGTGTACCTTGCAGCATTTCTCTTAACTTTCTTACCTTTTTCAGGCTCCACTGGGAGAACCCCATCCGCTAGGTACCGCCTGTATGGCGTCATCCAGGTGTCTCCTTCGGCTAAAACATGTATCTGCGCTCGCCTCCCTCCATCGGGCGTGTCCGTGTATACGCTAATGTGAGGCGCCTTCAACGTATCCTGAGTCAAGGAACGATGACTCCTTGTCCTTCCTCTCGCGGTGCTTATATGGAGGACATCCACCCTGTTATCCTCTATGAATTTCCTCGGAGCCTTAAGCGTCTCTTGGATTACAGTCCTCTGCCTGCCCCCCTTGCCTGAGTTGGCCAGCTTGGCGAGCAGGTCAGCTCTGGCATTCTGCTCCCTTGGGACATGTACCAGCTCAAGAGCACTAAAGGCTCCCTTTAGCGATTCGACGTACCTTAAATACGCCGCCATCTGCAGGTCTTTCGTCTGGAACTCACCCAACACTTGCCCCGTAACCAGTTGAGAGTCACTCTTCACTAATAGGTTCCGCGCGCCCATTTCTTTGGCTAAAAGCATTCTTGCAATCAGGGCTTCATACTCAGCCTGATTATTACTGGCTTTGAAAGCGAAGCGCAGGGCCTGCTCGATCAGTACACCGTCTGGTCCTTCCAAGACTATTCCCGCACCACTTCTTTGCTGGTTGGAAGAGCCATCCACTGAGAGAGACCACTGTGAGCCTGATTCCACCTCCTGTTCGCCTCCGGGCGAGAGCTCTGCCACGAAATCTGCGTATACCTGCCCTTTGATGGACCCTCTGGGCTCATACTGGATGTCGAATTCTGAAAGCTCCACCGCCCAGCGCACCATCCTTCCCGCCACGTCGGGCTTCTGCAGCACCTTCTGTATAGGGAGGTTTGTCATCACTACCACCGTAAAGCTGTGGAAGTAATGACGAAGCCTCCTGGCTGAAAACACCACTGCTAACGCTGCCTTCTCCAGCGCCTGGTATCTCGTCTCAGCGCCTTGTAATGCCTTGCTCACGAAATAGATGGGCTTTTGACTCTAGTCCTGCTCCTGGACTAACACAGAGCTGATAGCCCGCTCCGTTACCGTGAAATATAGCCGGAGGGGCACACCTGTTACTGGTTTGCAGAGGACCGGTGGCGTCGCCAGGTACTCTTTTAACTTAATGAAAGCCGCTTCGCATTCATCAGTCCATGCAAAGAGGCTATTTCTCTTGAGGCACTGGAAATACGGGTGCCCCTTCTCTCCCCCGGCGGAAACAAACCTTGAGAGTGCCGCCATCCGCCCTGTCAGCTGCTGCACTTCCTTTACCGACGTCGGGCTTCGCATGGCGATAATCGCTGCGCATTTGTCGGGGTTCGCTTCTATCCCCCTCTCTGTGAGCATAAAACCCAAGAACTTACCGGCCTCTACCCCGAAGACACACTTTTCAGGGTTTAGCTTGAGGCGGTACTTGGATATTGTGACGAACAACTCCTCCAGGTCTGCCATGTGCTGTGCCCTATCCTGCGACGCCACCACCATGTCATCCACGTAGGCGTACACATTCCTCCCTAGCATGGGCGCCAGGACCTTGTCCATTAGCCTTTGGTATGTGGCGCCCGCATTCTTCAAGCCGAAAGGCATCACCTTGTAACAGTAACTGCTAGTTTCCGTCATGAATGCGGTTTTGCTTTCATCTCTCGGGTGCATTTTAATCTGGTTGTACCTCGAGAACGCATCCAGGAAACTTAGCACCTTGCAGCCGGAGGCGCTATCTACCAACGCGTCAATGCTGGGCAGCGGGTACGAGTCCTTCGGGCACGCCTTGTTTAGGTCAGTGAAGTCCACACACATCCTCCACTTCCCATTCGCCTTCTTTACCAGGACGACGTTGGCTAGCCACTCGGGGTATTGGATTTCCCTGATGTGGCCAGCCCTCAGCAGCTTCTGCGTTTCTTCGCGTACCACCAGCTGCCTCTCTTCATTGATTTTTCTCCTCCTTTGGCGCACGGGGCGAACCGTGGCGTCCATGCTGAGGTGATGACATAAGAAATCAGGGTCGATGCCGGGCATGTCCGAGGCAAACCACGCGAAGGCGTCCAAATGGCGTGAGATCACCTCTGCCACCGCCTCCTACTCTTCTTGGCTCAGCAGACGCCCTAGTTTAAACGTCTTGCCGGCAACGTTCCTATCCACCACGTTAGTCGCTTGTTGGTCCCTGCTGTTATCCTGAATGGGCGTCGCCTCTTCCGCTGGCGCCGTGTGGTCGGGACCCTCCCCCATGAGTGTGTCTGCTTCGGGCGTCGCCCCCACGGGCGTGGCCTCAACAGGCGTTGACCCGGAGGGCGTCGCCTCTATCATTGTCACGTCGACACTTGGCGGGCGCTCAAACACCATGAACACGCTTTTCCTCGTTTTTAGGCTGTTTTCATAACACTTCCGCGCTTCCTCCTGATCCGACTTGATAACTATTACCGTGCCGCTGAGGTCTGGCAGCTTCATCTTCATATGACGCGTGGAGGATACCGCGTTGAGCCTATTCAGCGCCAGTCTCCCCAACAAGATGTTGTAGGCGGAAATGGCGTTTACGACCAAGTATCGTATGCTTTCGGTGCGCGAGGCTTCTCCATCTGTGAATGTCGTCCTAAGCTCCAAGTAGCCTCGGACTTCCACTTGGTTGTCTGCGAACCCATATAGGCAGCCTGTGTAGGGCCTCAGAAGGTCAGGGGACAAACGTAGCTTGTTGAACGTCGACAAAAACATGACGTCTGCGAAGCTCCCTTGGTCGACAAGGACCCTGTGTACCTTACGGCCCGCTGTGACGACTGAGATGACTACGGGGTCATTGTCGTGGGGTACAACGTCTCGGAGATCCCTTCTCGTGAAAACGAGGTCCGACTCCCACGGCTCACCCGAGATTCTCTTTTCAATTGAGTTGACCCCCCTCGCGTATTTCTTCCGCTGGGAGGCGGTGGGTCCGCCACCAGAAAAACCTCCGGCGATGGTATGGACCTCGCCGAGCACGGGCATCTCGTGCGCCTGTTCTTCTGTGGGCGCCGGCAGGGTGGGTGTCTCAGCGGGTCCCGCAACATAATCCTTCAGGAAACCGCTTCTCACAAGCTTGTCTAGCTGATACCCCAACGACAGGCAGTTGTCGATGTGATGACCGAAAGCTTCGTGGAACTCACACCAAGAGTCTTTTCGTGGCCCCAATACCTTGTCAGTCTTCGTCGGTCGCCTCAACCTCTCGGCTATATTAGGCACGGCTATCAGGTCCTTCAACTCCACCGCAAAGTTGTACCTCGCCGGTCTGGCCCTCTCCCTGACAGGACGATCGCCTCCTGCTGGGCCCCGGGGTTGGGGCTGGGGGTTTCTGGTCTCGTAGGGGCATCTCCCCTCTGGTTTTTTTCTTCCTGTCGTGGTCTCGTTGACCCTGACGGACTGACTCCGCGTCTGTACCCGTGGGCGTGAGGGCACGACGCTGGTGCGTTTTTCACACACCTCTCCCTCGGATGCGATATGCTCCACCGCGCGACGCCGTATTTCGGCGAAAGTCCTTGGGCGATTGCGTATAATAGACTCGCAAAAGAGGCCGGGACTCACGCCCTTTCTGAAGGCATACACAATCATGGGCTCTTCCGAGGTACCGGTTTTCACCACTTGGGCCCCGAAGCGGTTGATGTATTCTTTCAAACTCTCCCCTTGGTATTGCTTCACGTCAAATATGTCATAGGAAACTGGCAACGGGGCCCTGTTTGCCAGGTATTGCTCTCTGAACAACTGTGACAACTGCTGGAAGGAGATGATATGGCCGTTAGGAAGGCTAATAAACCAATCCATCGCCATCCCAGTTAAAGTGCTCATGAAGAGCTTGCATCTTGCAGCGTCTGAACCTCCTACTAACACCATCTGCGTGTGGAACGCAGTGAGGTGCGCCTCAGGATCCTCCATTCCGGTGAAAATCACCTTAGGCCCCGCGAACGTGTTGGGGATCGCTGCGTCTAAGATTTCCTGCGAGAAGGGAGTGGTGAACTCCCTCGGCGGGGTGGGACGTTCCATCTCATCTGGTTCACGTTGCCCCGGGATGTTCCTCAAGCCCTGGCGCAGCTCTTCATTCACCCGACGGGGCTCTTCGTTCCTCGCATGCGAGGCTTCGAGGTCCGCCTGCATGCGCTCCTGTTCCAACTTCGATTCTGCCATAACGTCTTGCAGCCCTCGCATTATCTCCAGGACTCGCTGCATGGACATCTCCTCACTCGTAGCGCGTGCATTACCTCGTCTCGTGGTGGCCATTCTTCTCTGTTTTCTCAAACCTCTTCTAACGTTACTGTAACTCGAAAAATCTCCTCAAATTTGTGATGGGACTGATGTTTTAGATCGACCCCACGGTGGGCGCCAAATGTTCCGTCCGGTTGACCTGTGACGTCTTCGTGCGCGGCCTCGACCGTCAGCTAGGGACTCCTTCCCACTGGTTACCTGTGTAATCCTGCAAAGAAGGACAAAAGGGCGCCCTAGCGGCCGTTTGCACTCCAACGCCCAAGTTACCCAGCATGAAACTCCAAAAACTATGCACCTCCATATCGGAGCACCGCGTGTGGCACTCTGAGGGTGGTCAAAAGGAAACTGTGTCTAGTGTACATTTCTCCTTCTAGCAAAAATCTTTCCCTAGTCCCTTGTGCGTAACCTCAAGGCTCGAGCAAGCAACTAGAGAGTTTCTGGGAAATTTGCCAAAAGTTCGAACCCCGTTCCCAACTTTCAAAGCGCTATTTAAGCTCCTCACGCATTCAAAGCGCCTTAAAGCGCATTTAATTATAAAAACGCTCAGCGCATTTAAGACGTTCGAAACGTTCGAGAGCATTTATAGTACCTTAAACGCTCGAAACGGAAAACTGTATTAAATGACTTTAATTACCTGGTACCTGACTAGATGGTGTTTCTATTCTGGCCTGGCTGTCGTACACATGGAGGGCCTCACAGCGCCATGACCCCACCTGGGGACGTTTCTGCCCATCTGGGGACGTTTCTACGTGTGAGTCCTCCTGCTTGGGAGTGCTACTGCGCAAGGGGTGACTTTTTTGGGTGCCAACTCATGCCCCCAATCATCTAGTCACTCACTTTGAGAGCGTATCTGCCTTCCTCTCGTACCCTACGCCTGGCTACCCTGGGCGTGACCCTCCCCTTGAGTCGTATCTGTCCCAAAGGCGCGATCATGCTCTCTTTCTCAGCTTCTATGTGGGCCACCCCTGAGCCCCCTAGCACCGCTTCCTCCATCTCCACATCACCTTGTGTACCTCTTACCAGCCCTGTGACCTCCGATCGCCTCTCGTCCATACCCGGCGGTGGTGTCGAGGTAACTTGCGGCCAGAGCTCGACCCCCGACGTGGCTTCCACATATCCCTTCATGGAGCTCGGCCATGATTCTTGTGCATTTCTCTTTGTGCACACATTCCAGGAGTGGGTGTGTGAACCCAAACCTGTACAACTCGCCATCAATCATTGTGAACTTGCTAGAATTCTTCTTTATCTTCCTAGCCTCCGTCGGATCTAGCGGCCTTGGAGGTGAAAGGATAAGACCCATGTCAACTTGGCCTTCTTTGTCTTTTTCTTGTTTACTTGTGGTAGGTGGGTGAGTTAGGTCTTGTTTTACCTTGTTGATCTTTAAGATTTGCTTTTGTGGACAATGAAGAGCTATGTGCCCAAAACCTAAACATTTAAAACATTTGATATTTGAAGTTTTGGTAGGTGACTTAGGAGTAGAAAGATTTGTAGTAGAAACTTTGTTTGGAAACATGGTTTGTTTGGAAAAATTGGAAGGAGAAATTTTGTTTGCATCCTTCCTAGAAGAGTTGTAGAAATCATCATCATGAGTATTTTTGAAAGTTTTGTTCAAAAGATATGATTCTACCTTGATGGCTTTGCGAAACACGCTCTTTAAAGAAGAATATTCTTTTAATTCTACAAAATCTCTAATATCTCTTTTCAAACCACGTACAAACCATTTAATCTTTGACTCTTCATTAGCATGCATATTCATTTTAGTCAAAGTTGTTTCAAAATCTTTAAAGTATTCATCTACCATCCTATGTCCTTGAGGAAGCCTTTGGAACTTCAACAAGTGTTCCTTCCTAGAAGGAGGAACAAACCTCGCGCGCATACACTCTTTCAAAGCATTCCAAGAAACCACGGGAGGTTTCTTGCGATATATAATGTCCATTACAATTTTATGCCACCATTCTTTGGCATAGCCCAAAAAGGATAAAGAAACTAATCTAAGTTTTTGGTCATCTTGGACCTTATACACATGAAAATAATGGTCAACCTTAGTCTCCCATTCTAAATACACATTAGGATCACTATCACCATTAAAACTAAGGACTTTTTTACAAGCAATGTTGAACACTTGGTGATATCTTTGGTCACGGTTATAGCTCTCTTCATGAGAATGATGGTGATGCTTCCTTCTTCTATGTTCTTCTTCACCAAGGACTGAAGCTTTGGAAGGAGAATGTTGTTTGTAAGATGCACCACTTGAATAGCCAGCCATTTTGCAAATAAAAAACAGCAAACACACAAAAACAGCAAACAAGTTAAGAAACAAAATTAGCAAAAACAGTGAGCTTGGCAATGAAATTGCCGAAGTGAATGGAGGAAGAAAAAAGAGGTCACTCTCAAAGAAATAATGTCCTTGCACCAATCTGATCTTGAGGCCTTGGAATCCTCAAATGAAAGATGTCAAAGCAAGCACACCAATCTCAAAAGCAACCACCACAAAACCAATGAAACAATAAAGACAAACAAGAAAAGGTATAAGCAAAGAAAGGTAATTGCAAAAGGAATACTATATGTAAGACAAACTCAAAGATTAATGAATGAAAGACAAGCAAGAAAATAAAGAACTCAATGAAGAAAGAAGGCACACCAAAAGAGTCCTAGAGAAAAGTACTAGAGTAAATTTAAGAAACAAAAAAAACAAGCTACTGGAAAATATTTTTTTTATGCAAACTGTCCTATGTTTGCAGATTTAACTGGAACGATTGAAAGCGAACTGGAATGTGAAAAATTAACCACAGAAACTTCAATGTCTCAACTCAATAATGGCACTGGAACGAAGTAAAAACAGTAATCCAATTGAGAGAAATAAATTTTTAAAAGTCGCTGCCCAATTACCGTATTTTTTTTCGGCAGCACTGTACACTTTCCGTATTTTATTTATCATTTTTTGTGTACTTGGAATTTTTGAGTAATTCTTTTTTCTATGCTTTTATAACACTTTGAATATCACAAATCCAGAATTTCAGAATTTTCCAGTGAGTAAATCAATTGCAATAAGGAAAACAGTAAGCACTCTTTTTCAGAAACAGAGGAATCCTAATAGGAACAAAAAAAGAATTATGAACTAGCAAAGACATAATGGAAAATGAAGTATTGGAACTTGTATAGGTCTAGAATACAAGTATGAACTCAATTCTAAAAAGAAAATGCACAAAGGATCAATATCAATTCAGAAAATTATATGACACTAAAGCAAGAAACAATCAAAAACAATAAAAGTACTACTAGAAGTAATGACAATTATGGAATAACATGACTAAGACAAAACTTGACATGATTACAAAATTAAAAGACATATGAAAAAAAATAACAACAAGTGAAAGGAAGCTTAAGGTAAACTCTAGGAAGGAGAATGCCATTCCAAAAGAGCAACCATACTCATATGAATAAGAGTGCCATAAACCTTTTCACAAGCACTTGGTGTAACAAAAGAAAAACAGCAAGAAAACTCAATTAACACCTAAAACAGAAACTTAAATTGCAAGAAAATTAAAGAGCTCTTGAAATTAAAGTGCACACAACTCAACAATTAAACAAGAAGAACCTAAGACTCATGATACCACATGATGTGATTCCAGTAGCCATATAGAGAAAGGTTCTTGACCTTCTTAGGAATCACCTTGAGTTGGACATTATAGAGGCACTTTTCTTAGAGTTGGATCATTGTTCTAAGACAAGAACTCACCAAAAACTAGTACCAAATCCCAAACTCATTTGGATGAACCAATTTTAGTCAAATTGAACCGAACAAAAGAGTAAGAAAAGCAAAGGAACAAGATGAATGGACAGAATTATAAAACTGCCGAACCAAAATACTCATAAAAACATCAAGAACACCAAACCAAACTCAAGAACACAAGATAACAAAAAAACAAATGAAAGAGAAGAAAGGAAGGAAAGAAGAAATGCTCATGAAGATGGAAGGAGGATGGATGATCTCGCCACTAGAAGTGTGGAATGCTCCTAGATGAGAGTGATGCCGCCACTTGAGGACTCCATTGATCCATCAAGATAAGACTAGAGAAGAAGGCTCAAAGCTCTCCAAAGTTCACTCAAAATTTGAGTAGAGTTTTCTTAGATTAATTCCAATCTGAATTTTACAAAGGAAGCACCTCTATTTATAGCCTAAGGTGCTGAAAAATAGGTGGGAAATTTCAAATAAAGTCATTTGAAATTCCCACCAAAAACAAGTCACATGGGAGGTGTGACCTTTTTCTACTATGACACCTCCCAAAAACTACACCTACACCTCTCTCCTAAGTCACATGGGTAATGTGACTTTATTTTACATTTTCACACTCCTTTATTTAATAACCACACCTCCTAAAACTATACAAGAGTATTTCAAAGCTTGGCCTTGCCCCTCATGGGATGGACTTGGGCTCTTTGGGCTTTGGCCTTCTTGGGCTTGGGCTTGGGCTTTGGGCTTGGGCCTCATCTTTATTTTATGTCTTCTTTTAATTTTGAGAAGACTAGAAGGAAGAACTTCAAATGTGAGGGTGGATGTCCTCTTCCTCCATTAATAAAAGCCTCCTTTACTTGATTCTCATCATACTCCTCGAGTTGGAGAGAATTCGTCCACGAATTCTGAATCCCTGCATATAACAAAGTCAGTGTAGTTTTACAATTAAAAGTGGAAGAAAAATGTAAACATGACTTAGCATTTGTAAATAATGGGATTTCAGAAAAGGAGGTTCTATAAATCGACCAAGTTGGAAAAATTTGTTTGGGAATGATGTGATGTTTTGGAAAAAGACCTCTTAAATGGTGACAACCATTAGGAGGTATGAACAAATTATCCCTAACATTTTTTAACCAAGATGGTGGTGAAATAGGAACCTTGGGTAATTGATCCTGCCTGTTGACCAAGACGCTGGAGCCTTGCCTCGTCAAATCTGGATCGACTTCTGCGCCGTGTTAGCTTCGGTCCTTCGCCTTGATTCACCTCAAGAACCTGCAAAAGACAGAACGGCGCCGCTGCGGCCGGTCACGCTCCGACGCCCAAGTCAGCGACTGAACCACTAAATACTAAGAGAAAACTCAAGAACTCTAAGGAACCGTGCAAAATTCTCTCTCAGCGTACTCAAGCTCTCGCAAGCGTAAAGAAGTAATCTGTGCGTACCTCAGAAGTTCGTTAGAATCTCTTATATACCTGTGCACTTTCTCTCTCCTGACAGTTACACATCTGGACACGTGGCTCGCATCCAGCTGTACACGTGTCACCATCTGGAGCATCCTTGACTTGGGCACCACTTCTTATTCTTCAGGCTTTTGGCTAAGTTACTTATGCATGAAACAACTAAGTGCATAGCTACCTTGGAGCGTGATCTCTTTCTGAGTGGCGAGTTCGGGTGCCTTCGTACACACCTTCCCTGTGGTCTCGCCGGCCGCCTTCATGATCTACTTTACTTGCTTCACCGTGTATGTTCAGGTAAGCTGCCTCCCGACCTCGTCCTCTGGCTAGCTAGGAAATCACCATCTGACTTCGTCTTCGGCGATGTCCTTGTTTCGGCGATCTCTAAGCACTAGGTCGTCTGGGTTCGCATCCGGCGACTTCATCTCAACACGAGCCCGGAGCACGCCAACTTAATAATTGGCGACCACACGAGCCCCCCGACTTCCTTCCCTTCTGCCAACCATGGGCCCTGCTCAACACGCCTACATAATAGCTTGCTGCCACGTCATCACTTCCGACTACCAGGACGGTACACAAGCCCCCCAGTCTTAAGCGAAGACTTGTCCAGCGAAAAGACTAAAGAAGTCACGTCACTACCGATCTACGTGGCGCTGGCGCAGAATTCCAAACGTTCGTACTCTCTGCTTTCCTGACGCTCCACCAAACGCTTTTCCAATCGCTCGACACGTGGCTTCATCAACGGTCATCTTTAGCTGTCGTTTACGCTTCCAAAAATCGTTTGAAAAACCCTTAAACCCATTTCATTTCTACTGTTCCATCATCTCTTTGCCTTCTCAAACGCTCTGAGCTTCTTCTGCAAACCCACGACGCTCCTCAACTCTCTCAATCCCCAACTCCCTTCAGCGTTTGTCTAATCATCGAAAGGTACTTCTTTTACTTCCCTTGGCGATATTTGCTGCATTTTAACCGATTCGCATCATTTATTAACTGTCTGGTGCATACGCTGTGGGTTGTTTCTTCTTCTTCTTCCTTTTCGCAACTTAGGGCTTCGCCTTCCATTTCTTCCATCACAACGAACTTTCGTTCGTTCGTTTTTTCATCCTTCGTTCACAATCAAGTCGACCTTTGCCACCTTCGCTCACCTTTCTTTTCCTTTTTCCTTTGCAGTTCCTGCTATGGCTCGAACAAAGACCACCGCGAATCCTCCTCCTTCGTCACGAAACCTTCCATCCCAAGTGCATAACCCATCGCGAGCACCTGGTGCTCCCTCTTCCCAGACTGAGAGGCCTGCAACCTCTCGTCCCAACCTTGCTCAGGCTACTCCACCAGTCGCCGGAGGAGCCTCCATCCCTACTCCAGACTACAAGAAACTTTACCCATGGGCCAACTCGGCTCTGCTGAAAGAAACTTCTTCAGTGAACTCTGCACTGGCGGTGCTACGGCTGAGGAAAGGGGACGAGCCCAACCTCTCGTTCCACAAGGAGCACGATGATAAGCTGATGGTGCTGTCTTGCCCTCCTGACGTGCCGATCTGCACAGACGACAAGGGGAACGACGGCTAGTTGTTCTGCTTCGTATATACCACCCTCTTCAAGAAGGTGAAACTCAGGTTTCCCATTACCCGTTTTGAACGGGAGCTCCTAACCGAGCTCGACATCGCCGCCGCCCAGCTTCACCCTAACAGCTGGGCGTTCGTAAGGGCGTTCCAGATTATGTGCGCACACCTGGGACTGCCAGCGTCGGTGGACGTTTTTCTCTTCCTCTTTGAAGCTAAGAATCCAGGAGACCGCCTCTGGATTAGCTTGAACGGGATCGCTGGGAGATCGATCATTTCCATCTTTCAGCAATCTTACAGAGATTGGAAGGGAAAATTTGTGAAGGTGTGCGCCAATGACCAAGATCTCTCTCTGCTCGACGGCTTCCCCTTGTACTGGGTGCACAAGGGATCAAGGAAACCAAAGAGAGCTTCAGGAGGTCTAGAAGTCCCGACAACATGGGCGAGTTGGACAGGGACCTCTGCCTCTTCTGGAGGAGCGTAGCAGCTGCCAACATAACCTTTCCCACCTCCTCCATAATCTCCTTCGAGTTCTTCGAGGGCCAACTCGAAGCTCACATAGGTTAGCACTTACCTCAACATCTGGGTTTTTGTCTTGTGCTGCATCTCTGTTATTTGTTGTTGGGCGTTCTGCTCGATACGCACTAGACTTGGTTTTTATTTCCTGCACCATTGGTTTAACTCGTTTGCACATGTACTCATATACTTTACTTTGTCTTTGAGCTTATTCGTATGCTTT
Organism: Phaseolus vulgaris; assembly: GCF_000499845.2. Lineage (NCBI taxonomy): Eukaryota > Viridiplantae > Streptophyta > Magnoliopsida > Fabales > Fabaceae > Phaseolus > Phaseolus vulgaris. Next base: position 24,072,793 of record NC_023749.2, read on the forward strand.
CGCTCTGTGCAGATCTCATGCTGGGCAAAGGCAAGCTAGCTGAATTGAGGGCGCTCGCCCGCACCCATAAATTGGCATCGGGGTCTCAAACCGTGCCAAACTCAGTGGTGGAGATCGCCGCTGCCCAGGGCAGATCGCCCCCTAAAGGCTCGACTCCTCCAGAAGCTCTGCCCGCTCCTCAACGAAAGAAACTCATCTTGAGGAAACCAAAGAGGAAAACTCCTCAAGTGGTCCAAGAAGATGAAGAAGAGGACGATGAGGCAACAGAGGATGGCCTTATCACCAAGAGGAGAAGGGTGGCGCCTTCTTCACCATCTGTTCCACCTGCCCTTCCAACGCCAACACCACCTTCTCCCCCAGCTCCAACACCAACACCACCTTCTCCCCCAGCTCCAACGCCGCCAGTCCAAGCAGTGCCCTTGGCGGCTGCACTTCCTACGGTTGAGGCCAACGAGCCTAACTTCATGGAGAACCCTCCGAGCGCCTCCACGCCATTCGTATCCGCTGGAGAGGGTCCTCCTTCAACTGCCTCAATCGCCGAAGCTGCGCCAGGTGGGGATGAAGGTGCTCATAACTCGCCAATCATCATCACCGAGTCCCCCACGTCACCACCACGCCAAGAAGCTCAAATTCAACAACCAATCCAAGAGGGCGGTGGTGAGAGCCAGCACCAGGCTCCTTCAGCGCCTCCACCAACAACAGTTGCAAACCTTCCCCTTGCGGTTAAAGGGATCTGGGGACCCTTCACAGCCAAACTCAGAATGATGGCGGAGGACCTCCCCTCCATCATATCAAAAGCTGTGGAGAGCTCCAGCAAGAAACTTCAGGACGACATCTCCGTGCTCCAAGAGGAGAATCGCCTAATAAGGATCAAGGCGGAGAAGTTGTCTTGCAACCTTACAATGGCTAAAATCGAGCATTCGAGACTGGAGGACGCCATGAGCACTGAGCTGAGGGTGGCGCGTAAGGAGGCCACCGATCTGCGCCATAAGGTGCACCTCCTAGCTCAAGAGAAAATTGAGCTGGAGAGCAAACTGGTTCCCTACCGTCTCAAGGTGGCTGACCTAGAGGCATCGATCAAAGAAGATGCAGCCAAGGTAGAGAGCCTTGAGAAGTTGATCGGGAGGTTCTCCTAGGAAAAGTGGAAAAGGAGAGGGATGAAGCCATGGCCGAGCTCGCCGAAGCTAGAGCGGAAAATGCAAAGATCGCTGCAGAGCTGGCCCAGGCGCGGTAGGAAAACCTGAAGGTTGCTGAAGACCTCGCTCAGACTCGCAGGGAAACTGAAGAACTGAAGAAGCGAGCTGACGAGCTGAAACAGCAAACCGAGGGGCTCAAGCAACAAAACGAAGAGCTTGAGCTGAGCTCCGCCCAAGTCCTCGCCGCCGGGTTTGATGCTGCCCTGGAGCAATTCGCTTGTCAGTACCCCGAGCTTGACCTCTCCATGATCTCAATATGCAACCAAGTGGTGGATGGGAAGATCGTCCCTTCTGAAGATTAGCTGCTTCCCTCCATCACTTATCTGCTTATTTGCTTTACACAAACTTACTTGTAATAACTTTCTTTCTTTGTATTTGAACCGATGCCACTCTGTTACGAAGTTTTCTGCTTCTTCATATAATTTCTCTGTTAGCTTTATTTCTTCTTGTACAAATCGCTTAAACGAAATTGACTTAGCAATTCTGCGAGCGCAACTGTTCACTAACTGCTTCAAACTATCACTTCTCGAACGCTAGCATCCTAATAACTTGTGAACTTTAAGGTAACGAACTTCAGCGCGAAACCACTCACTTACAGTGAGTTTCAACCAAACTGATAGTTTAAGACATAGTTCACCTGATCGGTTCCATCAAAACGGGCCTTAACTCTTGCCATCGCTCGAATTTCTTTTGATCGCCAAAGAGCCTTGGCGATACCAGCTTCCTCTTGCCTTCACAATTTTGGCTATTGTTCCCTCATCTGGGGGTAGGGGCACCTTTCGGATCCTTCTCTACCTCCCTGAGCTTCAGAACGAGGAACCGGGTGGTTGGGCGTTCTCTTAGAACCTACCTTAGCCACCCTCTGAACTTCTTCCACCCTTTACACCATACCTGAACTCGTTCAGGACGAGAAGGATTTTATCTTGCCTGAACTCGCTCGACGGCGAGAAGGTCTTTATCTCGCCTGAACTCGCTCGACGGCGAGAAGGTCTTTATCTCGCCTGAACTCGCTCGACGGCGAGAAGGTCTTTAACTCGTGCCTCTACATTGCCCCAGGGCTACATCTTCTCTCCCCTGGAAGCACTGAGGACTTTTTACTGGTGCCTCTACATTGCCCCAGAGGCTACATCTTCTCTCCCCTGGAGGCACTGAGGACTTTTTACTGGTGCCTCTACATTGCCCGGGGCTACATCTTCTCTCCCCTGAAGGCACTGAGGACTTTTTGCTCTTTCTCGCCTCAGAACGCGCGAGGGCGTTGAGGTCTTTTAACTGGTGCCTCCGATCGCCGAAAGACGATGAGGAATGCTCCTAGATGAGAGTGATGCCGCCACTTGAGGACTCCATTGATCAATCAAGATAAGACTAGAGAAGAAGGCTCAAAGCTCTCCAAAGTTCACTCAAAATTTGAGTAGAGTTTTCTTAGATTAATTCCAATCTGAATTTTACAAAGGAAGCACCTCTATTTATAGCCTAAGGTGCTGAAAAATAGGTGGGAAATTTCAAATAAAGTCATTTGAAATTCCCACCAAAAACAAGTCACATGGGAGGTGTGACCTTTTTCTACTATGACACCTCCCAAAAACTACACCTACACCACTCTCCTAAGTCACATGGGTGATGTGACTTTATTTTACATTTTCACACTCCTTTATTTAATAACCACACCTCCTAAAACTATATAAGAGTATTTCAAAGCTTGGCCTTGCCCCTCATGGGATGGACTTGGGCTCTTTGGGCTTTGGGCTTGGGCCTCATCTTTATTTTATGTCTTCTTTTAATTTTGAGAAGACTAGAAGGAAGAACTTCAAATGTGAGGGTGGATGTCCTCTTCCTCCATTAATAAAAGCCTCCTTTATTTGATTCTCATCACATGATCTTCTAAGGACAAGCTATATATAAGAATATCATCAAAGTAAACCACAACAAACTTGCCAATGAATGCTCTTAAAACATGATGCATGAGTCGCATGAAGGTACTAGGAGCATTAGTCAAGCCAAAAGGCATGACCAACCACTCATATAAACCAAATTTGGTCTTAAAAGCGGTTTTCCATTCATCACCATGTTTAATTCGAATTTGATTGTAACCACTCTTAAGATCAATTTTGGAAAATATTTTAGACCCATGTAATTCATCCAACAAGTCATCTAACCTAGGAATGGGATGCCTATATTTGATGGTGATGTTATTTATAGCGCGACAATCCGTACACATCCTCCATGTCCCATCCTTTTTAGGGACAAGTATGACAGGCATAGCACATGGGCTCATGCTATCTTGTACCCACCCCTTAGCTAATAAATCCTCAACTTGTCTTTGAATTTCTTTGGTCTCTTGGGGATTGGTCCTATATGCAGGGCGATTTGGTAAAGAAACCCCGGGCATGAAGTCTATTTGGTGTTCAATCCCTCTTAGAGGTGGTAGGCCTTTAGGAGGATCTTGAAACACATCTTCATATTCCTTTACCAAATGGTCCAAACATGTGGGACTATCCTTAGCCGACTCATATTCAATAGGTCTAGGAATAGCTAAAAAAATAGGCTTGTGAGTAACTATTACCTTTTGAACTTGTTGGGAAGATATGAGAAGGCTTCTCTTGGAATTTTTAATTTCTTTTTCTTTCTCTCTTTTCTCTCATTTTGACTTGGTCCTCATGTACCTCCTTTGGAGAGAGAGACTTGAGAATGACTTTGTGTCCATGGAAGTTAAAAGAAATTTTGTTGGTAAAGCCATCATGAAAATTTTTTCTATCAAATTGCCATGGCCTACCTAAAAGGATATGAGTAGCTTCCATTGGAACAACATCACACAAGACCTCATCTTTATATTTGCCAATGGAAAATGTAATGAGGACTTGTCTGTTCACCACTATCTCACCCACCTCACTCAACCATTGTAACTTGTAGGGCTTGGCATGAGAGATGGTAGGCAATCCAAGTTTGTCTACTACGCTTGTGCTTGCCACATTTGCACAACTCCCCCCATCCACAATCAAAGAGCAAACTCTATCATTAATAAGACACCTTGAATGAAAAATATTTTCTCTTTGAGTTTCATCAAAAGGTTTTAACACTTGTCCAAGCATGCGTCTTATTACTAATAGGTCACCCTCATGTGGGTTTTCACTTTCACTCTCACTTGGGGATCTAGAAGGTGAGGAATGTCTAGAAGATTCGGACCCATGCTCACTACTATCTACCCCATCATGCATATACATAGTTCGTTTAGTAGGGCAATTAGAAGCAATATGTCCATAGCTTAAACATTTAAAACACTTCTTACTAGACGATTTTTGTGGTGATTTAGGCCTAGCATTGGAAGTGGAAGGCTTAGACTCTCTAGGTTTTAAAGTAGAGTCCTTAGAAGGGATGTTTGAAAAAGAGTTTTTATTTTTCCAAGAAGAGTGGTAGTAGTTATCTTTAGAAGAATTTTTGAAAGCATTTTTCCTTGCAAGTTGATTTTCAATTTTGCTAGCAAGGTGCACCACATTTTCCAAAGAAGAATATTCTTGTAACTCTACCACGTCTTGAATATCCCTTCGAATTCCACTCACAAACCTAGCTATCTTAGCCTCCTCACTCTCATCCATATTAACTCGAATTAAAAGCGTGTCTAGTTGTTTAAAGTAATCATCCACACTTAGCGCGCCTTGATGAAACCGTTGGAGTTTCAACATAAGGTCTTTCCTAAAGTGTGGGGGTACGAATCTAGCGCGTAAACATGCTTTCAAATCGTTCCAAGAGACCACGGGCGGCCTCTTGTGTAGGTCAATGTCCATGAGGTATTGATGCCACCATTGCATGGCATAGTCCAAAAATTCTAAAGAAGCTAACTTAACCCTATGCTCATCCCTAACCCCATTTACATCAAAAATTTGGTCCACCTTAGCCTCCCATCCTAAGTATACATTGGGATCACTTTCATCACTAAAACTAGGAAGTTTTACATTTGGAGAACAAGGGCCAGCCACATGTTGGCGCCTCTCTTCATGGTGATGATGTCTTGGCCTTGGATTATCTTCATAATAACCATGGGAGTGCCTTGAAGAATGCCGACTAGGAGGAGGAGTTCTTCTCTCACGGTTTTGATGCATTTCTTCTCGGTTTAACTCCAAACTTTGGAGCCGTGCTTCCATCTTCCTTATCACCTCAAGATAGTGAGCATTGGATTGCTTGGCATTCTTTAAGTCCTCATAAAGGGTTGCCTTTTGTGGTGAGCATGGTTTGGAGGACTCTCCACTAGAGAAATGAGCCATGAGCAGAAAATACACAAAAACAGAAAACAAAACAGTAAAAGAAACTTGTTAGACAATTAAAAAAAACAGTGAGATATAGGTTGTTGGAAAATGCCCAAGAAAGCACTCAAACCACTCCAAGAAAATATTCTGTCCTCAACCAAGCCTTTCTTGTGGAATGGAGTAGCTTCAAGTGAAATATGTCACAGCAAACCAACTTACTTAAGAACAAGTCTCCACACAACTTTTAAGAAGAACAAAAAGACAAGCACGAAAAAGGTGTAAACAATAAAAGCTAAACCAAAAAACAGAGAGTAATGTATGACAAACTAGAAAGAATATGAATGAAAGACAATCAAGAAAAATAAGGAACTCAATGAATAAAGAAGGCACACAAAAAGAGTCCTAAAGAAAAGTGCTAGAGTAGATTAAAGAAAACAGAAAACAGCTACTGGAATATTTTTTTTTAAAGCAAACTGTGCTATGTTTACAGATTTAACTGTACCGATTAAAAGCGAACTGGAATGTGAAAAATTAACCACAGAAACTTCAATGTCTTAACTCAAAAATGGCACTGGAATGAGGTCAAAAAAGTAAGTCAACTGAGAGAAATAAATTTTTCAAAATTGCTGCCCAATTACCGTATTCTTTTCGGCAGTATTGTACACTTTTCGTATTTTATTTATCATTTTTTGTGTACTTGGAATTTTTGAATGATTCTTTTTTCTATGCTTTTGTAACACTTTGAAGTATGTAAATCCAAATTTTCACAAATTTATTATGAGCCAATTAATTGCAGTAAATTGAAAACAGTAGCACGTTTGTAAGAAAACAGAGGAGCCTATTTAGGAATGAAAACAGTATGATGAACTAGCAAAGACATAATGGAAATTGTGTAAAGGAACTTGTATAGAATGAAAATACAAGCATGAACTCAAATCTAAAAATGAAAATGCACAAAGGATCAAGCAATAAACTCAAAAACAGAAAGTAAACCAAAGCAAGAAACAATCAAAGCAATAAAAGTACTACAAGAAGTAATGACAATTATGGAATAACATGACTAAGACAAAACTTGACATGATTACAAAATTAAAAGACATATAACAAGATAGAACAAAAAGTGAAAGGAAGCTTAAGGTCAGCTCTAGGAAGGAGAATGCCATTCCACAAGAGCAGCCATACTTATACAAACAATGAGTGCCATAATCCTTTTCACAAACACATGGTGTAACAAAAGAAAAAAAACAGCAAGAAAAACTCAATTAAGCCTAAAACAGAAACTGAAATTGCAAGAAAGTAAAGAGCTCTTGAAAGTAAAGTGCAATACAACTCAAAATTAAGCAAAAACAAGCCTAGACTCTAGATACCACATGATGTGAATGTAACTACAAGAACACATGATTCTTGACATTCTTAGGATCAACTTGAGCTGGATTTGAAAGGCACTTTACTTTAGAATTGGATCAATGTTCTTGATCCTGCCGACAACTCGAGCGGGGAGAAATCGCTTCGTAGCTCTCTCTCTGCTCCGTCTACGCGACTGTGCTATCTGCAAAATCACCCTCAGAACCTTCTCTAGGATCTCCAAACGCGACCTGCAAAACACACAGACGGCGCCTCTAGCGGCCGTTTGCACTCCGACGATCAAGTTAGATCACAGAACCACCAATGAGAAAAACTAGTAGTGTGTGTGAAAACTCTTGCTCTTTTTTTTTTCTATCTCCCTCTGAATCTCACCCTGATTCTCTTTTATGCCTCCCTCTGTATCTGGGCCTAACAGAAATCTGTTATGCCTCTCTGGCATGTGCCAGAACCCTGTTATGCTTTTCTGCGACAACGTACCTCCAGAATCAGTAGAGTGTGAGTGTCTGTGCGTGTCTGCGCGTCTCTGCACTTGGCTGCGCTTGTCTGTACCCTTAGCGGTACGGAGTGCACCTTTATCTGGACCGCGCCCTTCTCAGATGATGACACGTGGAGGCATGCAACTCACATCTATCCATACACGTGTCACTACTTGAAGGGCTCTAGCGCTTCTCTTTGTGCGCCTAAGTTATTCCCTTGCGGAGTAACTTAGCATATTTCTTCCATCTGGGTAAATTGCATACTCTCAAGAGAACGCCAGGTGTGGCTAGTCTAGGCACACTCACCAAGCGTTGCTCTCTGCGTAAACGGCTTACCCTTCACGGTGTCACGCACGTAATGGGTTGAGGGAATCACCAATCACTAACCGGTTTACTAGCTCCCTCAGGCCACTCTCGTGCACGATTCCCTGAGATGTGCTCATGCGAGGTCCATGCGTAATGCTCTCGCTGGGAACCTTAGTCCCAGTTTAACTGCGTGTAACAAGAGACCCCGATGACCATGCACCCGATGACTGATCAGTGCTATATTGCTTCTCACGTTCTGCCCCCAGGCGTTCATCTAGGAACTGGTCTGCTGGTGGCCACTTGGTTACTGACCACCGATCACCGTTCTGGGCGATCTGTCCCCTGACTTCTCTGCCGCCTGATCTGTCGGTGGTCACTTGGTTACTAACAACCGATCACGTTCACCCTGATCTATGTGTCACCTGATCCACGTGTCACCCTGCGAGTGGTCCACGTGGTTATCTTCTGCTGATGTCATCGACTACCGATGACCGACCGGATCAGTTCTAATTCAAGAACTCACCAAAACTTAGCACCAACCAAGACTCATATGGAAGTCCATGTATTGTCAAATTGAATCAAAACACAAGGAATGAAGAACAAGAGTTCAAAACTGGACAGAATTGAAAAGCTAGCTACTGAACCGAAAAGAAACAAAGAACAAAGCTGGAAAAGTAAATGTAAACGGTAGAAAAATGAAGGAAAGCACTAGGAATTAAAACTTTCGAATGGAAAATTGAAGAAAAGGAAGAGGAACACTTATAGGAAGATGCTTGCTGGATTTTGAGAATTGGAAGAAGCCATTCACGCCACTTGGAACCTTGAACCAAGATAAGTGATGGAGTGCCACCACTTGAAGCTCACCATAGCTCACAAGATAAGGCAAAGAAGAAGAAGACTCAAAACTCACAATTTTCTCTCCCAATTTGAGTATAGTCTCTCTACTATAAAATTCCAATCTGAAAAATACAAAGAGAAGCACCTTATTTATATCCTATGAGGTGCTGAAAATGCAAGCTAAATGGCACACAAATGCAATGAAATTCGGCGCCAATCTAGACAATGAAGGAAGTGTGACTTTCCTTCCTAGATTGGCACCCCCTAAGCTCCTATCTACACTCCCCCCTAGACTCCCTTACTACTTACACCTTTTTATTACATCCACACCCCTATTCTACCCAAGAAACAAGAAGAGCCATTTTATTATACTCTTGTCCCAAAGCTCTTGCCATGCTCGTAGTAATTCGTTGGGCTTGGGCCCCTTGTTGGGCTTGGGCTTCATGGGCTTGAGCATCCTCTACTTGGTTTCCATCACCCTAGGCGTCTCGTGCAACCTCAGCGTGAATACCAAGTGTGGCTTGGCTAAGCGCACGCACTATGCATCACCTACTGTGTGAACGATCACCTAACACTGATCACCGACTGACTTACTAGCTCTCTTAGGCCACTCTCGCGCACGGCACTACAAAGCACATAACTTCTCCTTTCTCTGATACTCTGCCACACAAGGGTCGTATGCAGCGCTCTCGCTGGGAATCACCCCTCGTTCCCAGCTTAACCGCGTGCAACACGAAAACCCGATGACCATCGCCCACACCGGATGACCGATCGGTGCACCATAGTGCCACGCCCTCTGCTTCCAGGAGCTTATCTAGGCGCTGATCGCGCATCCTCTCCGACCGCCGTCCCCTGATGACCGATCACCCCCCCTGGGTGGCTTTCTCAATGACTCATCTGCTTCCCTGGCCCACGTGTTCCACTAAGAACGGTCCACGTGGCTATCCCTTGCTGACGTCCCCGACTACTGTACCGACCAGGTCATCGGGTGTGATGACGTGTCTTGCACGTGCCTAGGTGGGGCGTGCTCAGTGGAACACGTAGGCAAGAAAAGATGGATGGTTCAGAGGTGAACGTGGTCGCCGGTTCATGGAACTGGCGTTCTGCGATGAACATGGTCGGTTGTCGCCGGGTTGGCTCGTCATCGACGTATTTGGCGATTGGCGATCATGTAGCTTGACATCGCCGCAGGAAGCACGACGCCAGGTCTCCCGACAAGCTCAGATTGAAGCTGATGAAGGCCAGAGGTGTAAGTTCAAGTGTACAACTCCAGTGAGGCGATTGCTGCGCCAGCATGGGGCGTGAAGGGTGTTTGGGTTGAGGGGACAGCTCGCCTATCAGCGACGGGATTCCCAGAGTGGACATTCGTTGATGGCAAGGTTTCCTCAGCCAGAACATGCATGGTGCAGCGGTAAGGAGGGTGCCATTAGAGACAAGCGATATCACAGAGATGGTGCACTTTGCTACACTCGATACTCGCCTTGTCGGGTGGTGCTCTAGAGCATGTCGCGTGTTAGTTTACTCCTTGAGTTGAGGACTTAGCCGCGCGACTGACTACTACGCAGAAGTGACGTTCAAGTTGCCCCAGCCCAGATGACGACACGTGTAGGGTTTGATGGTCTCAGTTACTCCGACCCAGGTGATGACACGTGTAGGGCTGGGTGCTACCTGCCATCCCAGCCCAGATGGCGACACGTGCAGGACTGGATGCGAGCCACGCGTCCAAAAGCATAACGGTTTGGAGAGAGAAAAAACCTAGCTATAAAGGTAACCTTAACAGAATTTGCAGGGGTATGTTTTTTTATTACGGCTCATTCTGCTAGGGTTGTGTGCTTTCAGTACGGTCCTACAAATATATTTTCTCTCAGCTTTTGGGTGTTCTTGTCACTGACTTGAGCGTCGGAGCGCCACCGGCCGCAGAGGCACCACGGTGTGTTTTTCAGGTTCTCATAGAGGCTATCTGTGATGTGGACTTGGAGGGCACGTGGTGTCAAGCTGGTGAAGAAGACCGTGACGAGGCAACGCTCTTGCGCTAAGTCAACCGGCAGGATCAACTACCGATGACCGACCGGATCACAAATGGAAGAAATAGATGGAGAAAAAAGAAGACTTATGTGGTTGTAGTTCTTGGTTGATGAACACGCCACTTGAAGTGTGAATGCTCCAAGATAAGTGTGAATTGCCGCTACTTGAGGAACCAAGGCACTCAAGATGAGACTAGGAAGAGGAGAAGGCAAGTTCTCACTCACTCTATCACCAATTTGGGAGAGTTTTGTTACTTCAAAAATCAATTCTGTATTTAGAAGGACCCAAGCCCTCCTTATATAGGAGAAGGACCGGTCATGAAGTTTACAAAGCTTACACAACAAGCTAACCAAAAGTCCCTTGCATGCTACCCACTTCTAGCGCCTATAGTGAGATATGAAGGGTCAACTTCTAGAAAGTTCTAAACTAATGTCTGAAGATGCTTTACAAAAAGAGGTATCTTTAGGTTTCCCTCTTAGCATCTACCTAAACACTATTCTATATTTTTTAAAAATTTATACAAAAGAAACTATAAAGAGAGACATTAATTGAAGCCTTATTCTTGAAAGCTTGTAGACTTCTTTGGCTTTAGGCTTGGTCCTCTCTTTATTTTATGTCTTCTTTAAATTTTGAGAAAACTAGAAGGAAGAATTTCAAATGTGTGTGTGAATGACCTCTTCCTTCATTAATAAAAGCCTCTCCTATGTGATCTCCATCATACTCCTCGAGTTAGAGAGAATTCGGCCACGAATTCTGAATCCCTGCATATAACAAAGTCAGTTTATTTTTACAATTAAAAGTGGAAGAAAAAGGCAAACATGACTTAGCATTAGTAAACAGTGGGAGTTCAGAAAAGGAGGTTCTATAAACAGACCAAGTTGGAAAAAATTGTTTGGGAATGATGATATGTTTTGGAAAAAGACCTCTTAAATGGTGAAACCCATTAGGAGGTATGAAAAAATCATCCTTAACATTTTTTAACCAAGTTGGTGTTGAAATAGGAACCATGGTTAATGAAAAAGAATAAGAAGAAGAAGACCTTGGAGGTTCCATTTGAGGCATAGCACGAGTCAACATGACGGATTTAGTGGATAAAGTGGTGTGACTCGGTTTATTACTTACTTCTTTTTCTTTCTTATTTTCTCTTTTAGTTTTCATTTTTATTTGGTCCTCATGAACCTCTTTGGGAGAGAGAGGTTTTAAGATAACCTTGCGCCCTTGGAAGGAAAAAGACATTGTAATTGGATAGGCCATCATGTAAAACATGTCAATCAAATTGCCAAGGCCTTCCTAAAAGAAGATGAGTTGCTTCCATAGGTACAACATCACATAAAACCTCATCTTTATACTTTCCTATTGCAAACTTAATGAGGACTTGTTTGTTAACCATTATTTCACCTTCGGTACTTAACCATTGCAATTTATAAGGCTTTGTATGAGAGATAGTGGGTAAGGCTAACTTCTCCACAACTCTTGTACTAGCCACATTAGTGCAACTACCCCCATCAATAATCAAGGAACGTAACTTGTTGTTGATAAGACAGCGGGTGTGAAAAATATTTTCCCTTTGGGTATCATTCAAAGATTTTGTAATTGTACCCAACATACGCCTTATCATCAATAAGTCACCTTCACAAGGACTTTCGCTCTCAATCTCACTTGATGGCTTAGAAGGTGAAGAATGCCTAGATGAATTGGAATCATGCTCACTAACTACTACCCCGTTATGCACAAACATATTCCTTTTAGAAGGGCAATTAGAAGCTATGTGACCATATCCCAAACATTTAAAACATTTTTACTAGACGATTTGATGGGTGATATATGAGTAGAAGTAGAAGGCTTAGACTCTTTATGATGGCATTTTTCATGAAGGTCTTCTTGAATCATGTAAGATATGGTGCGGAAGCTATGAAGGTGTGTGTGCAAGATCCTCCTAAGAGTGGTGTTGATCTTGAAGGTGCATGATAGGTATGGTCATAGGGAGGTTCGGCCAGCCCAAGGAGATGTGAAGGAAGTGAAGTTTAGAGCCTAGAATTCTAGGAGAAGCAAAGCTTGGCACAAAATGGCAGCATAACTTTACTCACAATAAACTTGCAAATACAAGGTGTAGGCCTTCCTATTTATAAGCTAAATGGTCGTAAGTCTTAAGCTAATGTCTAATGAAATGAAAGCCAAATTAAATGCAATTCACAAAGCACATGTGCCATGTGCTCATGACCGGCCAAACCTAGAGAGTTTCTAGAATGTTTCACTCAAATATGCTTTCTACACTACTCTAATTACTAAGCACCCCTAATGGGCCTTTATGCAACATGTACAAAGCTTTCTCTCTTCCATCCGTGGCTTCATTCAATTGGGCTTGAATATGCTTAGCCATTGACCTTGTGATAGGCCCTAGACGGTCTAGGTCTCCTCCTAGATGCTCCATGGGTAGCCTTTCCTCTTCACGTCCTAGACGCTCCTTCCTTCTAGCTAGACGCTCATCATGGTCTAGACGCTCTTCATGGTCTAGTGTTGGGCTTTGGCTTTCATGGCTAGATGTGCTTGGCCCTCCTCCATCATCCCCTCCCCCTTGGAAAGGATTTGTCCTCAAATCCAGCTCGTCATCGTCATTGGTACCTACAAATGGAGAAAGGTCAATCACATTAAAAGTGTCATGTACTCCATATTCAAGAGGTAGGTCCAATTTATATGCATTGTTATTGACTCGCTTGAGGACTTGAAAGGGTCCATCACCTCGGGGACTTAGTTTGGACTTCCTTTGAGTTGGAAATCTATCTTTGCGAAGGTGAAGCCAAACTAAGTCTCCTTCCTCAAAAATTATTTCTCTCTTCCCTTTATTGTTGTATTTTGTGTACTTCTCATTTTGTTGTTGTATTTGGAGCTTAATCTTCTCATGCATTTTCTTTACAAAGTCAGCTTTGATTACTCCTTCCTCATGCACAAAATCTTGTGGATTAGGAAGAGGTATCAAATCCATGGGTGTGAGAGGATTAAAACCATATACTACTTAAAAAGGAGAAGCATTAGTAGTCTTGTGAACTACTCGATTGTAAGCAATTCAATGTGGGGAAGATACTCATCCCAAGATTTGTGGCTGCCCTTCATGATAGTCCTAAGCATAGTTCCAAGAGATTTGTGGACTACTTCGGTTTGCCCATCCTTTTGAGGATGACAAGAAGTTGAAAATTGTAGTCTTGTTCCAAGTTTACCCCAAAGAGTTTTCCAAAAGTGGCTTATAAACTTGGGATCTTTATCGGACACTATACTTCTAGGGAGACCATGGAGTCTCACCACTTCTCTAAAGAAAAGTTTAGAAATATTTTGAGCATCATCTACCTTGTGGCATGGAATAAAATGGGACATTTTGCTAAAACGGTCCACTACCACAAAGATAGAGTCATGGTCTCTTGCAGTCCTAGGAAGTTCTAAAATGAAATCTGATCCTGCCGACAACTGGAACGTGGAGAAATCGCTTTGTAGCACTCTCTGCCCGTCTACGCGACTGTGTTATCTGCAAAATCACGCTCAGAACCTTCTCTAGGATCTCCAAACGCGACCTGCAAAACACACAGACGGCGCCTCTAGCGGCCGTTTGCACTCCGACGATCAAGTTAGACCACAGAACCACCAAATGAGAAAAACTAGTAGTGTGTGTGAAAACTCTTGCTCTCTTTTTTCTATATCCTTCTTACTCTCACCCTGATTCTGTTTTATGCCACTCCCTGTATCTGGGCCTAACAGAATTCTGTTATGCTTTCTGGCATGTGTCAGAACCTTGTTATGCTTTTCTGCGACAACGTACCTCCAGAATCAGTAGAGTATGAGTGTCTGTGCGTGTCTGCGCGTCTCTGCGCTTGGCTGCGCTTGTCTGTACCTTTAGTGGTACGGAGTGCACCTTTATCTGGACCGCGCCCTTCTCAGATGATGACACGTGGAGGTATGCAACTCACATCTAACCACACACGTGTCACTACTTGAAGGGCTCTAGCGCTTCTCTTTGTGCGCGTAAGTTATTCCCTTGCGGAGTAACTTAGGATATTTCTTCCACCTGGGTAAATCGCATGCTCTCAGGAGAACGCCGGGTGTGGCTGGTCTAGGCACACTCACCAAGCGTTGCCCTCTGCGTAATGGCTTACCCTTCACGGTGTCGCGCACGTAATGGGTTGAGGGGATCACCAATCACTGACCAGTTTACTAGCTCCCTCAGGCCACTCTCGTAAACGATTCCCTGAGATGTGCTCATGCGACGTCCATGCGTAACGCTCTCGCTGGGAACCTCAGTCCCAGTTTAACTGCGTGTAACACGGGACCCCGATGACTGATCGGTGCCCTGTTGCTTCTCGCGTTCTGCCCCCAGGCGTTCATCTGGGAACTGGTCTGTTGGTGGCCACTTGGTTACTGACCACCGATCACCGTTCTGGGTGGTCTGTCCCCTGACTTCGTTGCCGCCTGATCTGTCGGTGGTCGCTTGGTTACTGACAACCGATCACGTTCATCCCGTTCCATCTGTTACCTGGTCCACGTGTCACCCTGCGAGTGGTCCACGTGGTTCTCTGCTGCTGACATCATCGACTACCGATGACCGATCGGATCACAAGCCCCCCAGTCTCGAGCCGTGAACTCGTTCTCGGCGAATAGACTAAGTGGTCGTGCCCTCAGTCCACGTGGCAAGTGGGACCGCATCACGTGCCATCTCACGTGCTGTTTCTTTAACGTTTGGACTTCCTTCCTTAATCTCGCGACGCGTGGCCCCATCGACGGCCAGCGTGGTGTGTCACTAGCGCTTCTCATATTCAAATAGGTGCGCGCCTTCACTGTTCCTTCATCTTCTTCAATCAACTCTTAGACTTCCTGCGAACTCTCTCTCTGCGCACCCATCCTTCTTCAAGTTTTTTGCTTCCAAACCTCTCGCGATCACCCAAAGGTATGGTTTTTCTTCTTCCTGGGTCTATTTAGGTCATTTTTACCGATTGCATTTTTCTTTCTCGTTATCATGCATTCATCTTCTCTGTTTTCCCTCTCTCGACCCGCGCTAGGGTTTTTCGCGTTCTTGCTCCGATTTCTGCTTCTCCTTCTTCCTCTTTTCACCTGGGCATTTCTTTCTCCTTCCCCTTCTCTGTTTTCATCGAACCATTCATCATTCCCTCTTCTTCCATTCATTCTGACTTTTCGTTTTTCCTCCATTGCAGCTATCTCGCGATGGCTCGCTTGAAACAAACCGCTCGCATTATTGCCTCGTCTTCTGGTGCACAGCCTTTCGCAAGTGCGCCAGCTCCACCACCACCCGTTGCAACCTCCTACCATGACAACGCCAGGGTCTATGACTGGGCCCCCCTGGCGTTGCTTGCCGAAACCTCCACCCTACTGCCCCAGGGCCACCTCACATCCCTGCTGAGCAACAACCCCGATGAGCCTTCCTGCGCCATCGACAGGGAAAACGATGTCAACATCCAAATCCGCATTCCTCCTCGAGGGATGCCCATCTGCGCGGACGATAGGGCCACCAATGGGGTGCCCTTCGTCTTCATCTACTCCGCCATCTTCAAAAGGTTGAAGCTACGCCTGCCATTCACCTTTTTCGAGAAGGAGCTGATGATGGAGTTGAACGTCGCGCCCTGCCAACTCCATCCAAATGCCTGGGCTTTCATCCGGGCATTTGAAATTCTCTGCAACTACTTCGGGCATAACGCCTCCGTGGATGTGTTCCTCTATTTCTTCGAGGCGAAGAACCCTGGGGACAGGTCCTGGGTTAGTCTGAACGGGGTTGCTGGACGGGTGCTCTTGGGCCTGTATCAGCAATCCTTCAAAGATTGGAAGGGCAGGTTCTACATGATATCTGCCACCCCACAAAGTCCAACGTTGCTCGAGGGGTACCCCCTCTACTGGGTTCCTGCGGTTGAGTTCAAAAAACCCCGGGACCTCGAAGCCATGGCCCCCTACGAGCGCGAGCTATGTGGGCTGTTCCTGGGGGCCAAGTACAACTCTGCTCGCCTCATCAAAGATGAGTTCGATGTGTTGGCCCTGAAAAAGTACATAGGTAGCTCTTCTTCTTCCACCTCTTAGGATACTTGCACATTCTCATGCATGCTTGCATACATTTTGACTTACTTGCGTAACTAGGCCATCTAACTTTTCCTTTTCCCATCGATGTAGATTCAATGTCAGGGAAGGACAGGAGAAAAGCTTTGCTGGAGCTTGCCAAACTTCGGGGGACCAAAGGGACTGGCTCCTCTTCTTCCACCACCGAGCCTATTGCAGCCCCTCCTCTCTCGGTCGCGCCAGCTGAAGGCCCCGAGCAAGGAAGGAAGAGAAAGAGATTAGTGAAGGCCTCTGCTTCACTTGTCGCTGCTGCTGCTGCTTCCTCAACCGAAGAGGAGAGCTCTGACTCTCCTCTTATACATCGCAAGAGGAAACTGCCAGCGGTTGAGGGGGCCTCATCTCTTCAACCTGGGGAGATCGAGGTGGTGGAGGTAGAGGAAGGTTCACCCCCTCCTCCCTCTACTCAACCTGCCCCAGAGCCCACGTGCCTTCCCTCTCCCTGCTAACAGCCGTCTCCAGCTTCTCGACCATCCTCTCCCCCCCAGCAGGCCAATCTCTTGGTCCATCTGCTCCTCCTGCTGGGGGCGCTTCTGCTCATCCGGGGGGTCTCCCGCCACCACTGCCAACCTCCACTACTACTGCTGAATGTGGTGGGTCCAGCTCGCGACCAAGCGTCTCTGGGGCTAGCCACGAGAACTTCAGCCGGGTCATCACCTTGGTTCGACAGCTCATCAGCAACCGAGAGCTCGTCGAATGGAACGGAGATGAGGTGGACATGCACCTGGCTAGGCAGATGGTGCTCTCTTTGGAGTTTTCCACCCAGCACCGCAAGCAAATAGCCCTGGAGAAGAGGGTAAAGGAGCTTGAGCATGACAAGGAGTCACTGCGAAGTGACTTCGAAGCTGCCCAAGGGTCCGTAGATCTGATGCGGGGCATGGTGGAAAGAGCTAGGAGGGAGTACTTAGCGCAGGTCCAAGAGACCATCAAGACTGAGATCTTGATGGGGCAAACCGTCAACTCTCTGGACTGCGAGGTGGTGCAGCTGCGGGCCGAGACCTCCTCCCTACGCCAACTGAACTCTCAATTAGTGGGGGAGCTCGAGTCCACCAAGGAAGCGGCCGCTGCTGGAGAGAAGAAGCTTGAGGAGGTGGTGGGCAAACTATCTGAAGCCAAAGGCCAATTGGAAGAAGCTGCCTCTTCCCTTGTTGCCCTTACCACCGAGAAAAATGTTGCGGAGGCCTCAAAGATAAAACTGGAGGCGGAGAAAGCCGATCTGATGAACGTGGGTGCTGATGCCCTTACTGACGGATTCGAGCTGGCACTCGAGCAAATCCGATGCGTTCTCCCAGACTTGGACCTCTCGCAATTCAGCATTTATCACGAAGTGGTAGATGGAAAGCTCACCCCTCCTCCTTGATCTCTTTTCTTTTTTGTAAATTTATACTTCTGCACAACTTTTTAGTACTTGGAATTTGTATAAGACTTGGTGTGAATACATACTCGTTTCAGCTATAAGCTTCTTCTCTTGTATTTTTCTTGAGCTTCACCTTTCTTTATGCACACGACTAACTGTTAGCTAGCTTAGGTTTAGCGCGATCTTGTACTCTTCGATCTTGGCCTCTACTTTGATCGCGACTAACGACTTCTTTAGCTTTGTCTTTAACAGCCCTTGTGCTCTGCTTTGTACCACTAACCAATCACTGACGACTCATCAGTGATCGTTCTTCGATCTTCACTTAGCTTCTCTGTTGCTCTAGCGCTAAGTGCGTAGAGGACTTTGACATCGATCGCTCGAGGTGATGCCTCGTTTTGGGGAAAGAAAAGTGTTTCTCGCTAACCCCTCTTACCTTCCCCAAGGTCATCACCCTTCGGCGGATTGGGTCGTTCATTCCCTGCCTCACTCTTAGGGTGAGAAGGGTTTCGAACTAAGAGCCTTACTGGGCCAATATTGGTGTATGCCAAGTGGGTAAGGACATTTGTCAAAATCTTTCCTTTCCCTCTCTTGGTCTTACTAGCACCCCTGGCTTTTCAAACCCTAGTCGCCTTCACTCACACCTGGGGTGAGGAAGACCTAGATCAGTGCCAGTACTCGCGCCTAGGGCGAGTAAGGCCTAACCGATCACCTGCACTTGCGCCTCGGGCAAGGAGGATTTTAACTTTAATACTTGCGCACACTTGATATGCTGGAAATTTTTTCATTGGGTCGCCTCGTCAAAAACCCTCCTTAGGGAAAAGAGTGCCCCCTTGTCTGTTCAACTGTTCACACTATATACAAAGCATGCATCTTTAGCGCGAGAATGCAACTACTTTACAACTTAACTGAAGTAAAATTTTAAGTGAGTGGCGTTCCACGTTCTGGGGATTGCTCCTCCCTCCAGAGTTTCTAGCCGATAAGCTCCGTTCTCCAACGTCTCAACCACTCTGTACGGGCCTGTCCACTTTGGAGACAACTTGTTCTCCATCTCATTCTGATGCGCCTTTCTCATCACCAAATCACTTTCCTGGAAGCGCCTGAGCCTCACCTTAGAGTTGTGCCTCCGTTCTACTCTTCTCTTTACGGCTTTCGCACTGACTCTGGCTTCTTCTCGCACTTCGTCCAGTAGGTCGAGATTCACCTTTCGCTCTTCATTGGACTCTTCAGCAATGAAATTCAAGAATCTGGGGGAGCTCTCCTGTATCTCCACGGGAATCATGGCGTCGGTCCCGTAGACAAGGCTGAAGGGTGTCTCATGGGTGCTGGACTGTGGGGTGGTATGATAAGACCATACGATTCTGGGGACCTCCTCCACCCAGCCTCCTTTAGCCTTGTCTAGTCTTCGCTTCAGCCCCCTGAGCAGTACTCGGTTGGCCGACTCCACCTGCCCATTGGTTTGCGGGTGTTCCACTGAAGCGAAAACCTGTTGTATCTTTAACTCCTCACACATCTTCCTCAGCTGATGACTCCTGAACTGGGTGCCATTGTCGGAGACCAACCTCTTGGGTATTCCGAAACGACAGACGATGTTCTTCCAGACGAAGTGCACGACTTTCTGTGCGGTGATGTGTGCGACTGGTTCTGCCTCCACCCACTTGGTGAAGTACTCGATGGCCATAATGAGAAACTTCATCTGCCTTATCGCCAGGGGAAAAGGTCCTAGGATGTCGATCCCCCATGTGCGGAATGGCCACGGGCTATGGATGGACCTCAACTCCTCAGGAGGTGCCTTGTGCCAGTCCGCGTGAAGTTGACACTGTTTGCAATGCTAAGCAAACCTCACGCAGTCTTCCTTCAGCTTTGGCCAGTAGTACCCCGCGCGGAGTATCCTACTTGCCAAAGCGCGACCACCTACGTGGCTTCCGCACACCCCCTCGTGCAGCTCAGACATAAGTCTGGTGCATTGCTCGCCGTGCACGCAGATCTGCACAGGGTGAGAAAATCCAAATCTAAAGAGGTTTCCATCAATTAGAGTAAACTTACTTGAGCTCCTCTTTATCCTTTTTGCCTCCGCCACGTCAAGTGGGAGTACACCATCTTCTAAGTATAACTGGTATGGCGTTATCCAGGTGTCGGGATCCTTCACCGCGCGGACCTCCATCGACTCATCGATCTTCGACGGTCGCGCTCTCACCCTTGGTGCTTTCAACGTTTCTTGAGTCAACGACCGATGACCGATCGTCAGGCGCTCCATTGATTTGTACACATGAAGTACCTGGTTGTCGGACACGAACGCACGCGGTACCTTTAAGGTCTCCTGAATGACGGTCCTCTGCTTCCCCCCTTTGCCTGAGCTGGCCAGCTTGGCAAGCAGGTCTGCTCTGGCATTTTGCTCTCTTGGCACGTGCACCAATTCGAACTCGGTGAAGGACGTCTTCAGGAGCTGTACATACTCCAGGTAGGCTTCCATCTGGGGATCCTTTGCCTGGAACTCCTCTGTAACCTGCCCGGTGACTAGCAAAGAGTCGCTTTTGGCCAACAGGTTTCTTGCTCCCATTTCTCTCGCTAGCAACATTCCTGCGATCAGGGCTTCATACTCCGCCTGATTGTTGCTGGCCTTGAAGGCAAAGCGGAGGGACTGCTCGATCAGTACCCCTGCTGATTAGAGGAGCCATCCACCGATAACACCCATCGGAAATCTAAACCTTCTGCAGGTGTCGCGATCGATGACAGCTCAACTACAAAGTCCGCGAACACCTGCCCCTTGATCGGTCCTCGGGGCTCGTACTGAATGTCAAATTCTGACAATTCCACCGCCCACTTGACCATCCTTCCTGCTACATCAGGTTTCTTCAGCACGTTTTGGATGGGCAGATCTGTCATTACCACCACTGTGAAGCTGTGGAAGTAATGCCTGAGTCTCCTTGCTGAAAATACCACCGCCAGGGCAGCCTTCTCGAGGGCCTGGTACCTTGTTTCAGGGCCTTGCAGCACCTTACTCACGAAGTACACAGGCCTCTGGGCCTGGTTTTGCTCTTGCACCAGGACTGAGCTGACTGCTCTCTCCGTCACAACGAAATATAGATGAAGAGGGATGCCCACCTGAGGTTTACGCAAGACTGGTGGGCTCGCCAGATACTCCTTCAGTTTGATGAAGGCCTCCTCGCACTCCTGTGTCCAAAGGAATCTGCTGTTGCGTTTAAGACACTGGAAGTACGGATGACCTTTCTCCCCTCCAGCGGACATAAACCGGGATAAGGCTGCCAAGCGACCAGTGAGCTGCTGCACCTCCTTCACCGTCGTCGGGCTCCTCATTGCCACGATTGCTGCGCACTTCTCTGGGTTAGCTTCGATTCCCCGCTCTGTTAAGAGGAAACCCAAGAACTTCCCAGCCTCCACGCCAAAAATACACTTCTCAGGGTTGAGCTTCAGCCTGTACTTGGCGATGCTGGTGAATAGCTCCTCCAAATCAGCTGCATGATGCTTCTTCTCTTGGGACGTGACCACCATGTCATCTACATATGCATGTACGTTCCTTCCCAGCATGGGCGAGAGCACCCTATCCATGAGTCGCTGGTAGGTAGCCCCCGCGTTCTTTAATCCGAATGGCATGACCCTGTAGCAATAGCAAGACCGTTCCGTCATGAACGCGGTCTTGCACTCATCCATGGGGTGCATCCTGATCTGGTTATACCCTGAGAAAGCATCCAAGAAGCTGAGTAGCTTCCCCCCTGATGCGCTATCAACTAGGGCGTCTATACTGGGTAAGGGGTAAGAATCTTTGGGGCATGCCTTGTTGAGGTCAGTGAAGTCCACGCACATTCTCCACTTGCCGCTTGCCTTCTGAACCAATACCACGTTCGCTAGCCACTCGGGGTACTGGATCTCTCTGATGTGCCCTGCAGCAAGGAGCTTCTGCGCTTCGTCGTGGATCACCTTCCTCTTTTCCTCGTTGAATTTGCTTCGCCTTTGTCGCACGGGTCGAACCTTAGGATCCATCGACAGACGATGGCAAAGGAAATCGGGGTCGATTCCTGGCATGTCGGACGCCGACCATGCAAAGGCGCCCATGTGCTTCTCGATAACACCGACAATCAGTTTTCGCTCTTCTTCAACGAGGGATCCCCCCAACTTGAACTTCTTCCCCCTTATATCCACTTCGACCCATCCTTCAGCTAGGTGGGGCTTTCTCTTACTGGCGATGACCGCCCTCGCGATCCCTGACTCGCGAGTAGCGATCGCGCCTTCCTCTTCTTCTTCAACCTGAGCCACCTGGGAGCCTTCCACCGTTGCGTTCTCCATCCTCTGAGCGCCCTGTGTTTCCCTAACCACCGATCGCTCTTCGCGCACACCTGGTGGTGGTGTCGTGGAGACGTGACATACACTTCTCTTCTGCTTTAGGCTGTTCTCATAACAGCGTCTAGCCTCAGCCTGATCCGACTTGATGGTTATTACGGTCCCCTCCATCGACGGCAGCTTCAGCTTCATGTGCCTCGTTGATGGTATTGCGCCCA
This sequence comes from Phaseolus vulgaris, assembly GCF_000499845.2. Lineage (NCBI taxonomy): Eukaryota > Viridiplantae > Streptophyta > Magnoliopsida > Fabales > Fabaceae > Phaseolus > Phaseolus vulgaris. Next base: position 24,095,209 of record NC_023749.2, read on the forward strand.
ACCTATTGAGGGTTGGCCTCCCCAACAAAATGTTGTACGCAGAAGGGGCGTTCACCACCAAGTACTTTATCCTTTCGGTGCGGGCTGTCGTTCCATCAGTGAATGTTGTCCTCAGCTCAATGTACCCCCGCACCTCTACCTGATCCCCTGCAAAGCCGTAGAGACACCCGGTATACGGCCTCAGTTGATCAGGGGACAACTGCAACTTGTTGAACGTCGGCCAGAACATGACGTCTGCCGAGCTTCCTTGATCCACGAGCACTTTGTGCACTCGTCTTCCTGCCGTGATGAGGAAATGACCACAGGGTCGTTATCGTGCGGGACAACGTCCCGTAGGTCAGCTTTCATGAAGACAATATCTACTTCAGGGTAATGGCTCTCGTCTACCGAGTCTACCGCCATAACCGATCGAGCGTACCTCCTTCTCTGTGACGCGGTGCATCCCCCCCCCCCGAGAAGCCTCCCGCGATTGTTTGCACTTCCCCGTGCACAGGGACTTCATGCTGCTGTTCTCCAGCCTGGGATCCCGACGCGCGATTGCCCTGCGGCTCACGCAGGTAATCTGCCAGGAATCCAGACTTCACCAACTCTGCCAGTTGGTGTCCCAACGCCAAACGGGAGTGGAGTGTGTGGCCAAAGGCCTGGTGAAACTCACATCACTCATTCTTCTTCCTACCAAGTACCTTATCTGTCTTCTCCGGTACGCGTAGTCTCGCTGCTACAGCAGGAAGGGCGATGAGATCTGCCAATCCCACCTTGAAATTGTATCTTGGGGGTGCATTGTTCTCCCTTGCGCGTCCTCTGCCTTGGTCCTTGCCTGGTGCGCAGGGACGAGGTTTTTCCCGCACCTTTTTCCCCTCCTTGGCCTCATGCACCCTTGCTTGCTGCTGCGGTTTCCCTTGCCCTCCACGCGGTCTTGGTGGTGCAGCACTCCCTCTTTTCTCAGAAACCTCTGTTTCTGCCACTATGTGCGCCATCGCGCGACGTCGGATCTCTGCAAAGGTGTTGGGATGGCTCTTAATGAGGGACTCACTGAAGGGGCCAGGCAAAACTCCCTTCTTAAACGCGTGCACCAGCATATCCTCATCCTTGCTGGGCAGTCTAACCACTTGTGCTCCAAAGCGGTTGAGGTAGTCCTTTAGCGACTCGCCTTGGTACTGTCGTACATCGAACAAATCATATGACACCACTGCGGGTGCTTTGTTGACGATGTACTGCTCAGTGAAAAGCTTTGAAAACTGAGGGAAAGACGTGATATGTCCTTCTGGTAAGCTCACGAACCACTCCATGGCGATTCCGCTTAGTGTGCTCATGAACATTTTGCAGTACACAACGTCTGAGCCCCCAGACAACATCATCTGGGTGTGGAACGCCGTCAGATGTGCCTCCGGATCTTCTACCCCTGTGAACGACGCCTTCACCCCCACCAGGTTGGGAGGCACCATGGTTCCCATGACTTCAGGGGAGAATGGCATGGGGAACGCTCTTGGAGGCGACGGTTGCCTCGACACCCTTTCGTTGATCGCGTGTTCCCTCTGTGCCTGCAACGTCCTCCTCAGCTGTTCATTGACGCGATTCAGCTCGTCATTCCTACTCTGTGACGCAGCCAACTCCGTCTGCATCCTCTCTTGTTCAACTCTCGACGCTGCGGCGCTATCCTGCAGCGTGCGCACCATTTCCAGGACCTGCGCCATTGTCACAGCTCCTTCGTCAGCAGATGGCGCAGGTGATGGTTGTATGTTTCTTGGCATCTTTCCCTAACAAAGAACTTGGTAAAACTTTGGTGAGCTTAAAAAACTATGGTGTATATGGGACCACGATTCACTCGGGCCCCACGGTGGGCGCCAAATGATCCTGCCGACAACTGGAACATGGAGAAATCGCTTTGTAGCACTCTCTGCCCCGTCTACGCGACTGTGTTATCTGCAAAATCACCCTTAGAACCTTCTCTAGGTTCTCCAAACGCGACCTGCAAAACACACAGACGGCGCCTCTAGCGGCCGTTTGCACTCCGACTATCAAGTTAGACCACAGAACCACCAAATGAGAAAAACTAGTAATGTGTGTGAAAACTCTTGCTCTCTTTTTTCTATATCCTTCTTACTCTCACCCTGATTCTGTTTTATGCCACTCCCTGTATCTGGGGCAAACAGAATTCTGTTATGCTTTCTGGCATGTGTCAGAACCCTGTTATGCTTTTCTGCGACAACGTACCTCCAGAATCAGTAGAGTATGAGTGTCTGTGCGTGTCTGCGCGTCTCTGCGCTTGGCTGCGCTTGTCTGTACCTTTAGTGGTACGGAGTGCACCTTTATCTGGACCGCGCCCTTCTCAGATGATGACACGTGGAGGTATGCAACTCACATCTAACCACACACGTGTCACTACTTGAAGGGCTCTAGCGCTTCTCTTTGTGCGCCTAAGTTATTCCCTTGCGGAGTAACTTAGCATATTTCTTCCATCTGGGTAAATCGCATACTCTCAGGAGAACGCCAGGTGTGGCTGGTCTAGGCACACTCACCAAGCATTGCTCTCTGCGTAAACGGCTTACCCTTCACGGTCTCACGCACGTAATGGGTTGAGGGAATCACCAATCACTGACCGATTTACGAGCTCCCTCAGGCCGCTCTCGTGCACGATTCCCTGAGATGTGCTAATGCGAGGTCCATGCGTAACGTTCTCGCTGGGAACCTCAGTCCCAGTTTAACTGCGTGTAACACGGGACCCCGATGACCATGCACCCGATGACTGATCGGTGCCCTGTTGCTTCTCGCGTTCTGCCCCCAGGCATTCATCTGGGAACTGGTCTGTTGGTGGCCACTTGGTTACTGACCACTGATCACCGTTCTGGGTGGTCTGTCCCCTGACTTCGCTGCCGCCTGATCTGTCGGTGGTCGCTTGGTTACTGACAACCGATCACGTTCACCCCGATCCATCTGTTACCTGGTCCACGTGTAACCCTGCGAGTGGTCCACGTGGTTCTCTGCTGCTAACATCATCGACTACCGATGACCGATCGGATCAAAATCCATGCTAATGTCTTCCCAAGGAGAATTTGCAATCGGCAAATGGGTGTAGAGTCCATGCGGCATTGTTCTAGACTTTGCTTTTAAACATGAGATGCATCTAGAACAATGTCGTTGGACATCTTTCCTCATGTGTGGCCAACAAATTTTTGCTTTTAAAAGATCTAGAGTCTTATCAACTCCAAAATGGCCCATGAGTCCCCCCTCATGTGATTCTTTGACAAGGAGTTTCCTATGTGTTCCTTGGGGAATGCAAAGTTTTCCTTCTTTAAAAAGATATCCCTCGGACATATAGTAACCTCCTTGCGCTCTATGTAGACATTGGGCATAGATGGATGAGAGTTCTTGATCTTCTTGGTAAAGCTCTCTTATGTGGTCAAATCCAAGAATTTGGGCACCCAATTTTGAAAAGAGTGTATGCCGTCTTGAAAGAGCATCAGCCACTATATTGGTGCTTCCTTTCTTGTATATGATTACATAAGGAAATTGTTCAAGAAATTCCATCCATTTAGCATGTCTCTTGTTGAGCTTGTGTTGACCCTTTAAATATTTTAAAGACTCGTGATCACTATGGATGACAAATTCTTTGGACACAAGGTAGTGTTCCCAAGTCTTTAGGGCTCGCACAAGAGCATAGAGCTCTTTGTCATAGGTGGGGTAGTTGAGGGTGGCACCATGTACTAAAATAAGCAATGGGGTGTCCACCTTGCAACAAAATCGCACCTATGCCTACCCCCGATGCATCACACTCTATCTCAAAAGTTTTGGAAAAATTTGGGAGAGATAGAATGGGTGCATTGGTGAGTTGAGCTTTTAGCCTTTGAAAGGCTTGCTCATGCTTTCATTCCAACAAAATGCAACATCTTTTTTAACAAGTTCATTCAAAGGACAAGCTAGACTAGAAAAATTAGGCACAAACCTTCTATAGAAGCTAGCTAACCCATGAAAACTTCTTACATCACTTACATTTTGTGGAGTTGGCCACTCGCGGATGGCTTTGATTTTCTCGGGATCTACATGCACCCCCTTTTTGTTTACTATGAAGCCTAAGAAAACTACACTATCTACACAAAAGGTACACTTATCCCTATTTGCAAAAAGACTATTTTTCCTAAGCACTAGAAGAACTTCCCTAAGGTGACTTAGATAGTCTTCTAGGGTTTTACTATATACTAAGATATCATCAAAATAAACTACTACATATTTACCTATACAATCCCTCAAGGTGTGATTCATAAGCCTCATGAATGTACTTGGGGCATTAGTAAGCCCAAAGGGCATCACCAACCACTCATATAATCCAAATTTGGTCTTAAAAGCGGTTTTCCACTCATCACCCTCCTTGATTCGAATTTGGTGATATCCACTTTTAAGGTCAATTTTGGAGAATAGAGTTGACCCATGCAATTCATCAAGCATATCATCAAGCCTTGGGATTGGATGCCTATACTTGATGGTGATGTTGTTGATTGCTCGACAATCACAACACATGCGCCATTTTCCATCCTTTTTGGGCACCAACAAGACAGGTACAGCACAAGGGCTTAGGCTCTTTTGAACCCAACCCTTCTCCAACACGTCTTGAACTTGTGATTCTATCTCCTTTGTTTCCTCGGGGTTGGTTCTATAAGCAGGCCTATTTGGTAGGCTTGCCCCCAGAATGAAGTCAATTTGATGTTCTATCCCCCTAAGAGGAGGAAGCCCAATGGGCCCCTCATGGGAGAATAGATCTTCAAATTCATTTAAAAGGTTTTCTATTTGAGGAGGTAAATTCATAAGTTCACTACTTGTGGCAGTGCATGTAAGTGCTCCTTTACAAAAGATAAGGCTTGGTTTTTCAACAAGAAGCAAATTTTCAAAATCGTTTTCAAGAGGCTTTTCTTGTTGACCAACCTTGTGGGAAGGAACACTCTTCGCTCACGCCTTCCTATCCCTAAGGATTTTCTCTTTTTCTAGCGCTCTTTTTTTTTTGTTTTCCTCATCCCTCTTTTGCTTCATTTGTATTTGGTCTTTTACCACTTGAGAATGTGGTAAAGGACTAAGTACAAACTTTTTATACTTGTGGGTGAAGGAAATTTCGTTAGTGAGACCATCATGCAAGGTTTTCTTATCAAATTGCCATGGTCTCCCTAATAAAATATGACAAGCTTCCATAGGTACCACATCACATAAAACCTTATCTTTGTAGTTCTCTATGGAAAACTTGATTTCCACTTGCTTGTCTACATGTAGTTCCCCATTTTCATTAAGCCATTGAAGTTTATAAGGTTTTGGGTGAGGAACTACTTGTAGCTTAAGCTTCTCCACCATCCTAGCACTACAACAATTGCAACTAGATCCACTATCCACAATGAGAGAGCATATGTTTTCTAAAACATTGCATCTTGTATGAAATATGTTCTCTCTTTGTGTTTCAATGGATGTGCTAGGGTGATTGTTGAGGGTTCTCCTAATCATAAGTAGTTCTCCCTCTAGTGGAGCTACCCTCTCATCCTCTCCCCCCTCCTCTCTCTCACTAGGCTCATCCTCGCCACTAGTGTACTCGTCTACACCCTTAAGAAACAAAGTCCTTTGGTTTGGACATTGTGCTTGCACATGCCCTCTACCATAGCACTTGAAACACTTGACATCTCTAGCTCGGATGGGTGGGGTGGAGGTTTCTTTGGTAAAAGGTTTGGTAGGTTCTTTTGGTTTTTCTTTTGATGTACTACCCTCCCTTCTAAACTTGTACCGTCCCGTATCCAGGCGCTGACTAAGTCAAGGTCAAAGTCAACGACTGGAAGGTCAAAAGTCAACGCAAGGCGTCGCCTAGGTGTAGAGATGCCATGAGGAAGCGTCGCCAAGGCCAGGCGTCGCCAAGGCAAAGCGTAGCCCAGATGGAGGCATCGCCTCGCTAGGGCGTCGCAAGATCAAACAGTGCTAAAGTAAGGCAATCACGGTGTGGTTCCCCGATACCCATGGGTAGGAAAGACCATGGAGGGAGCGACGCTGTGAGAAGGCCTCAGGTCCCAATAGCACGGGGCAGCAGTAAAGAGAAAGAAAAGGTGGCTTCAAGGCCATAGTAACAGTACCAGTGAAGGGCAGCCTGACTCGTGACGTGCTCCTGCCGCCCCAGAGACGCCCGTAGGGCAGATACGACTCAAGAGGAAAGTCATGCCCAGGGCAACCGGGTGCAGAGTACAAAAGGAAGGCAGATACGCTCTCAAAGTAAGTGACTAGATACTTAGGGGCATGAGTTGGCACCCAAAAAGTCACCCCTAGCGCAGTAGCACTCTCAGCAGGAGGACTCACACGTACAAACGTCCCCAGGTGGGCAGAAGCGCCCCCAGATGGGGTCATGGCGTCGTGAGGACCTCCACGTGTAAGACAGCCATGCCAGAACGGAAACACCCTTTAGTCAGGTGCCAGGTAATTAAAAGTCATTCAATACAGTTTCCCTTTCGAGCATTCTGGTACTATAATGACTCCCAAGCGTTTCAACGTCTTAAATGCGCTACGTTTTCTAATTAAACGCTTTAATGAGTGCGTTACGTTTGTAATTAAAAGCGCTTTAAGGCGCTTTAAATGCTTGGGTAGTTTAAATAGCGCAGAGAATGTGGGAAAAAGGGTTGGAACCTTCGGCAAATTTACCAGAGAACTCTCTAGTTGCTTGCTCGTGCTTCAAGGTTGCGTACAAGTGACTGGGGAATATTTTTGCCTGAAGGAGACAACACACACATATACACAGTTAATTCACCACCTTCAGAGTGCCACACGCGGTGCTCAGACACGGAGGTGGACAGTTTTTGGTGTTTCTTGTTGGCTGACTTGAGCGTCGGAGTGCAAACGGCCGCTAGGGCGCCTCTTCGTCCTCTTTTCCTTTTTTGCAGGAATCCACAGGCAACCAGTGGGAAGGTGTCCCTAGCTGACGGTTGAGGTCGCGCACGAAGATGTCCCGGTCAACCGGACGGAACATTTGGCGCCCACCGTGGGGCCGATATAAAACATCAGTCCCATCACAAGTTCGAGAAGGTTTATCAAGTTACAGTAACGTTGAAGGAGTTTGGAGCGACAATGGCCCCTACCAGACGAAGAGCAGCGCGCGCAGCCCCAGCAGACCTATCCATGCAGCAGGTCCTGGAAATAATGAGGGGGCTGCAGCAGGACATGGCGGATTCAAAAATGGAGCAGGAACGCATGCAGGCAGACCTTGACGCCTTGCATGAGCGGAACGAAGAGCTCCACCGTGTGAATGAGGAGTTGCGCCAGGGCCTGAGAAACGATAGGAGGCGGCCTGGGCATGACGAGACGGAGAACCATTCCCCACCGAGGGAGTTTTCCACTCCTTTCTCACAGGAGATCCTAGACGCAGCGATCCCGAACACGTTCGCGGGACCCAAGGTGATCTTCACCGGGATGGAGGACCCAGAGACGCACCTGGCTGCATTTCACACGCAGATGGTCCTGATAGGCGGTTCTGATGCTGCCAAGTGCAAGCTCTTCATGAGCACCCTGACCGGGATGGCTATGGACTGGCGCGAGTTCAACCCGTCAGAGTCAATGAGACCACGACGGGGAGAAAGAAGCCAGAGGCGAGACGCCCCTACGAGGCCAGAAAGCCCCAGCCCCGGGGCCCAGCAGGAGGCGAACGCCCCGCCAGAGAAAGAGCAAGACCGGCGAGGTACAACTTCGTAGTTGAGTTGAAGGATTTGATCGCCGTACCTAACATAGCCGAGAGGCTGAGGCGACCGGCGAAGACCGACAAGGTGTTAGGGCCCCGCAAAGACTCTTGGTGAGAATTTCACGAGGTTTTCGGGCACCAAATTGATAATTGCCTGTCGTTGGGCTACCAGCTAGATGAGCTGGTGAGGACTGGGTTTTTGAAAGATTATGTCGCAGATTCCCCAACGACCGCCACCTTGCCGCCGCCGGCAGATGAGCCAGCACACGAGATGCCTGTGCTTGGCGAGGTCCACACCATTGCTGGAGGTTTTTCCGGCGGAGGACCCACCGCCTCCCAGCGGAAGAAATACGCGAGGGGGGTGAATTCAATCGAAGAGAGGCTCTCGGGGGAGCCCTGGGAGTCAGATATTGTGTTCACAAGAAGAGACCTCCGAGATGTGGTGCCCCACGACAACGATCCCGTTGTCATCTCAGTCGTCACAGCTGGAAGGAAGGTCCACAGAGTGCTTGTTGATCAAGGAAGCTCGGCAGACGTCATGTTTCTGTCGACCTTTAATAAGTTACGGTTGTCCCCCGATCTGCTGAGTCCCTATACGGGATGTTTGTATGGGTTCGGGGATAACCAGGTAGAGGTCCGGGGGTACCTGGAGTTGAGGACTACGTTCACAGATGGAGAGGCCTCCCGTACAGAGAGCATCCGGTACCTCGTCGTGAACGCCAATTCTGCCTACAATATTGTGCTGGGCAGACCGGCGTTAAACCGTCTGAGTGCAGTGTCCTCCACTCGTCATATGAAGATGAAGCTAGCGGACCTCAATGGCCGGGTGATAGTCATCAGGTCAGACCAAGAGGAGGCGAGGAAATGCTATGAAAACAGCCTGAAGACGAAGAGAGGCGTATTTATGGTGTATGAACGTCCGCCAAGAGCGAACACGACGATGGTTGAGGCGACGCCCGTTGGGCTGACGCCTGAAGCGGCCATAGAAGAGAGGGCGAGGCCCGAAGCAGATGTGCCAATGGAGGAAGGCCCTGACGACGCGGCGCCCGTAGAAGAGGCGGCGCCTGTCGAAGAGGCGGCGTCCGTCGAAGATGATAGCAGGGAGCAGCCTGCAGCTAACGCCATAGAAAGGGAGATTGGCGGCAAAGCTTTCAAGTTAGGAAGTTCGCTAAGCCCAGAAGAACAGGAAGGGGTGGTAGAAGTGATTTCGCGCCACCTGGATGCCTTCGCATGGTCCGCTTCGGATATGCCAGGCATCGACCCTGATTTCCTGTGTCACCACCTCAGCATGGACGCCACGGTCCGCCCCGTGCGTCAGAGAAGGAGGAAGTTCAATGAGGAACGACAACAGGTGGTGAGAGACGAAACGCAGAAGCTGCTGAGTGCTGGCCACATTAGGGAGATTCAGTACCCTGAGTGGCTCGCCAATGTCGTCTTGGTGGAAAAGGCGAACGGAAAGTGGAGAATGTGCGTTGACTTCACGGACCTGAACAAGGCGTGCCCAAAGGATTCCTATCCGCTGCCCAGCATCGACGCCTTGGTAGACAGCGCATTCGGCATCTAGGTGTTAAGTTTCCTGGATGCCTTCTCAGGGTACAACCAAATCAAGATGCACCCAAGAGACGAGAGCAAAACTGCATTCATGACGGAGACATGCAGTTACTGTTATAAGGTGATGCCCTTCGAGCTGAAAAATGCGGGCGCCACGTACCAGAGGCTAATGGATAAGGTCCTGGCGCCAATGCTTGGGAGGAATGTGTACGCTTATGTCGACGACATGGTGGTGGCGTTGCCGAGTAGGGTGCAGCACATGGCAGACCTCGAGGAGTTGTTCAACACAATATCCAAATACCGCCTCAAGTTGAACCCCGAAAAGTGTGTTTTCGGGGTAGAGGCCGGTAAGTCCTTGGGTTTTTTGCTCACCGAGAGGGGGATAGAGGCGAACCCCGACAAATGTGCGGCTATTATCGCCATGCGGAGTCCGACATCGGTAAAGGAGGTGCAACAGTTGACAGGGCGGATGGCGGCGCTCTCGAGGTTTGTTTCCGCCGGAGGAGAAAAGGGGCACCCGTACTTCCAGTGCCTCAAGAGAAACAGTCGCTTTGCCTGGACTGATGAGTGCGAAGCGGCTTTCATTAAGCTGAAGGAGTACCTGGCGACGCCACCGGTCCTCTGCAAGCCGGTAACGGGCGTGCCCCTCCGTTTGTATTTTACTGCAACGGAGCGGGCCATCAGTTCTGTGTTGGTCCAAGAGCAGGACCAGAGTCAGAAGCCCATCTACTTCGTGAGCAAGGCCTTACAGGGGGCTGAGACGAGGTACCAAGCACTAGAAAAGGCGGCGCTGGCAGTAGTGTTTTCTGCTAGGAGGCTCCGTCATTACTTCCACAGTTTTACGGTGGTAGTGATGACCAATCTCCCCATACAGAAAGTGCTGCAGAAACCCGATGTGGCAGGAAGAATGGTACGCTGGGCAGTGGAGCTGTCAGAATTCGACATCCAGTACGAGCCTAGAGGGTCCATCAAAGGGCAGGTGTACGCGGATTTCGTAGCAGAACTTTCGCCCGGAGGTGAGCAAGAGGTGGAACCTGGTTCGCAGTGGCTACTCTCGGTTGATGGCTCTTCAAACCAACAAGGGAGCGGTGCGGGAATAGTGTTGGAGGGACCCGACGGCATACTCATCGAGCAGGCCTTGCGTTTTGCCTTCAAGGCAAGTAACAATCAGGCAGAGTATGAAGCCCTGATAGCAGGAATGCTCTTGGCGAAGGAGATGGGCGCACAGCACCTCCTGGTGAAGAGCGACTCTCAGTTGATTACGGGGCAGGTGTCGGGCGAATTCCAGGCGAAGGACCCACAGATGGCGGCGTATCTTAGATACGTCCAGTTATTGAAGGGGGCGTTCAACGCTCTTGAGCTGATACATGTCCCGAGGGAGCAGAATGCCAGAGCTGACCTGCTTGCAAAGCTGGCCAGCTCAGGCAAGGGGGGTAGACAGAGGGTAGTGATCCAGGAGACTCTCAAAGCTCCGCGTCGATTCGTGGAAGACAACAGGGTGGATGTCCTCCAGATTTATACATCAAGGGGAAGGCCGAGGAGCCATTCCTCTTTAACCCAAGATACGCAGAAGGCGCCCCGCATCAGCATATACGCGGGTGGGCCTGAGGAAGAGCAGAGGCAGGTCTGTGTTTTGTCCAGAGGAGACACCTGGATGACGCCCTATAAACGGTACCTGGCGGATGGGGCTCTTTCAGTGGACCCTGAAGAGGGCAAAAAAGTCAAAAGAAATGCCGCCAGATATACTTTGGTGGATGGGGTGCTGTTCAGGCACGGCTTCACTCACCCTATCCTAACATGCGTCAGTGGCGATGAGTGCACCAGGATAATGGCGGAGCTACACGAAGGCATCTGCGGAAGCCATGTAGGGGGAAGATCCTTAGCCTCCAAGGTAATACGCGTAGGTTTTTTCTGGCCAACAGTGAAAGAGGACTGCGCACGGCATGCCCAGCGGTGTATGCAATGCCAAAAGCACGCCGACTGGCACAAGGCGCCGCCAGAAGAGTTAAGGTCTATATACAGCCCGTGGCCTTTCCACACATGGGGAATTGACATCCTGGGCCCTTTCCCACTGGCTATCAGGCAGATGAAGTATCTGATCGTCGCCATAGAATACTTCACTAACTGGATAGAGGCGGAGCCTGTGGCACAAACCACCGCGCATAAGGTACAGCATTTTGTGTGGAGAAACATCGTGTGTCGCTTTGGCGTACCCAGGCGCCTGATATCTGACAACGGGACCCAGTTTGCCAGTCAGCAGCTGAGAAATCTGTGCGCTGAAGTGGGAATCAAACAAGTGTTCGCATCGGTCGAACACCCCCAGACCAATGGACAAGTAGAGTCAGCAAACAGAGTCCTTCTGAGGGGGTTAAAAAGAAGGTTAGAGAAGGCCAAAGGGGCGTGGGCAGAAGAGGTGCCAAGGATTATATGGGCATATCACACCACGCCCCAATCCTCTACTATGGAGACGCCTTTCAGTTTGGTATACGGGTCGGACGCGATGATTCCAGTAGAAATACACGAAAGCTCACCGCGTTTTCAAAACTTTGTGGTGGAAGAATCTAATGAAGAGAGGCGGGTGAACCTGGATCTGCTAGAAGAGGCCAGGGAAGAAGCTAGAATAAAAGCTGAAGCGATGAAGAGAAGAGTAGAGCGGCAATATAGCTCTAAGGTAAAGCCGCGACAGTTTCAGGTGGGCGACCTGGTGATGAGGAAAGCCCACCCATACGAGTTGGAGAATAAACTGTCTCCCAAGTGGACCGGGCCCTTCAGAGTTACTGAGGCTAAGGGCAATGGTTCGTACAACCTGGAGACTTTAGATGGAGGCCCTATCCCGCGCAGTTGGAATGCAGCCAACTTAAAATTTTATTTCAGTTGACTTATGTAAGCAGTATGTAACAATTTAGTCGAAGGGGACGCTCTTTTTCCCTTTCGGGCGTTTTTTAATGAGGTCACCCTAATAAACGGAAAAACCAGTTGAGAAAAAGAAGTGCTTTGGTTTTCAGCCTTTATCTTCCCTTGTTAAAAGTAATGTGATGCGCCACCTAGGCCATGGTGTCGCCAAGGAAGAAGGCGTCGCCTAGGTTGTGGCGTCGCCCCGAAAGGGGGCGTCGCCCGAAGTGAAAGCATGCATCGTGGGCAGAACGAGGCGAAAGGAAAGCGCGTGGTATATGAGGCACATGCAAAGTAAAGTGGCGTTGCAAAAAGTCAAGTATGATATTGAAAGTTGTTGTTACAAGCAATGTTCAATACAATGGGAGTGGTACAAACGAAGCAAACGCTACAAATCATACAAAAAGGCCAACAAGCCATTCCTCAGTAGTCATCAGAGTCATCGCTAGAGGATGACGAAGCCTCTTTTCCATGCACGTACAAAAAGCAACAAAGGCCGGAGTTGCCAAGGCAGCGGTTCTTACATATGTACTTCTCAAGAGTCCCAGCATTAGACTCCAGGCTGATCACCGTGGCAGAGTCAAAACCTCCTGCCCCAGCAAGAATCCGGCAAGCTATTTGATCACTTGGAGCTAGATTCTTGAGGGGTTTGGCTTTGAGGACCTTTTCCTCTCTCACCCAATACAGCGGAAACCCATCCAGAGCGTCGGGGACAAGGTCAGTACGACAGATCTTGAAGAACCGGCCTTTCCACCCGGTGAACGAGCTCTGGAAGGGTGTGAAGAGAACCCTCCCGGGCACATTACTGAGAGTTACCCAGAGGTTGTGTCTCTGTCTCTTCACCTCAAAAAAGTGAAGAAAGAGGTCAACCGAGGGTGCACAACCCAGAGACCCGAAGAGGACATCGAAGGCCTTGACAAAGGCCCAGCTGTTGGGATACAACTGGGTCGGAGCCACGTTGATCTCTGTCAGCAGTTCCTTCTCGAACCAAGAAAAGGGTAAGCGCACTCCGATGGTCTTGAACACCACCTGGTAAAAGTAAAAGAAAGGGACCCCTTCGTTGGCCCGTTCGACTCCACATACTGGCTCCCCTAGAGTGCAAGGGAGCACAGCGATGTCGTCGTCATGCCTCCTCGCAAAGGCCCGGTGGTCGTAGGAACATGACTCTCCTTTGTGCTCCCGTATGGCCCTGGTAGAGAGTAAGCATGAACACTCGTCAAGAAGTTCATTCGAAGCCCAAGGGTACAAGTCTTTGGGACGAACTCTGGAGGAAGCAGCGTGAGAGGACATTCTTTAACAAGCTTAGGACTGCCAGAAACGCAAGAGTTGAGTGAGGCGAGCGAAGGCTAGAACAACCCTTCGACAGAGAAGAAAGGGCGCAAGAAGGAAGGGTGCAAGAAGGAAGGATGCAAGAAGAAAGAACGCAAGTAGGTTATGAAGAGTGAGTAAATGATGAAGACAGTTCCAGAGCTTGAAGAGTTAAATAAAGCGGTTAGAGCGCCAAACGACGTTAATGGATGCACCGCACGATTGATACACGTGGCAGAAGATGAAAGGATGACGCTGGCACCACTGGTTTAAATCAGAAAACGTCGTATCAGCAGAATATCCAGTGGTACGATGCGCCGTCGAAAGTGAGCCAGGGGTACAGCAGGAGTCAGAAAATGGAATGACTAGATACCCCATCAACCATACAAGCAGCGCCATGTGGATCAAGTCGAATGACAAAAGGTCCCATCAGCTATACAAGGAGCGCCACGTGGATGGCACAGACCAAGCCTTGGGCTCTTCGCTGTTATCAGGCGTTGACCAAGGCAAGAATTAAGGTCAATGTCGAAGTAAAGGTAACGCCCGAGGCGTTGCCAGGGAGGACGTAAAGGGCGACGACAGCGCGAGATGTCGCGGGCATCGCCAACCCAAATACCGACTGGCGTCACCTCCCCGATACCCACAGGTAGGAAAGACTGTGGAGGGAGATGAGATCGCCAAACGCCAGCGAATCGCTGGCAGGGCGTTCCCCGATACCCACAGGTAGGAAAGACTGTGGAGGGAGAAGAAATCAAAGAAAGGCAAAGTTAGTCACAGGCGTCACCTCCCCGATACCCACAGGTAGGAAAGACTATGTGATGAGAATCAACTAAAGGTGGCTTTTTATAATGAAGAACAAGATCATTCGCCTTCACATTTAAAGTTTTTCTTGTTAATCTTTGCAAAAGATAAAGCCCAAGCCCAAGCCCAAGCCCAAGCCCAAGAAGGCCAAAGCCCACAAAAGCCCAAAGACCATCCCATGAAGGGCAAGGCCAAGTTTTAAATAATTTAGAAAGGTGCTTAGAGGGAAACATTAGAAACCTCTATTGTTAAAGCATCTTTTAGTCTTTAGTTAAGAGTCTTAGGGGGGGTGTATTAGTAGATAGGTGTAGGAGTAAATAAGGAGGTGCCAAAGTGAGAGAAAGGATCACACCTTCCTCATGCATAGGATTAGGCGCCGGATTTGAGTAAGTTTAGGAGGGAATTTTGAATTCTCTTAGCTTTGTTTTTCAGCACCTTAGGCTATAAATAGAGGTGCTCTCCTTGTATTTTTCAGATTTGAATTCATCTAAAGAAACTATACTCAAAATTGGAGTGAGCATTTGAGAGCTTTTGAGCTTCTACTCTAGTCTTATCTTGAAGGACCATGGTTTCCTCAAGTGGCGGCTTCCACACTCATCTAGGAGCATCCATACTTCTAGTGGCGTGATCATCCAACCTATCTTCCATCTTCATGAGCATTCTCTTCTCCTTCCTTTCTTCTCTTTCAATTACTCTTGTTGTCTTGTGTTCTTGAGCATGTTTTGGTTCGGCTATTCCATTTTCCAGCACATGTGTTCTGTTTTTGTTTTTCAATTCCTTTTATGTTCGGTTCTTATGTGTTCTTGCATAATTCTGTTCGGTCAATTCATTTTATGTCTCCTTTGTTGATTCAATTTGACAATATTTGGTTCAACCAAATGAGTTTGGGAATTGGTACTTGTTATTGGTGAGTTCTTGACTTAGAACCATGATCCAACTTCTAAGAAAGTGCCTCTATATTTTCCAGCTCAAGGTGATTCCTCAAAGTGTCAAGAATCTTGTTCTATGTGGCTATTGGAATCACATCATGTGGTATCATGAGTCTTAGGTTCATTCTTGTTAATTGTTGAGTTGTGTGCACTTTAATTTCAAGAGCTCTTTATTTTTTCTTGCAATTTAAGTTTCTGTTTTAGACTTTTAATTGAGTATTCTTGCTGTTTTTCTTTTGCTCCAAGTGTTTGTGGAAAGGTTTATGGCACTCATAATTCTTATGAGTATGGTTGCTCTTTTGGAATGGCATTATCCTTCCTAGAGTATACCTTAAGCTTCCTTTCACTTGTTACAATTTGTGTTGTGTCTTTTAATTTTTGAATCATGTCAAGTTTTGTCTTAGTCATGTTTTTCCATATATGTCATTACTTCTAGTAGTACTTTTATTGTTTTGATTGTTTCTTGCTTTGGTGTCCTATAATTTTCTGAATTGATGTTGATCCTTTGTGCATTTTCTTTTTAGAATTAAGTTCATACTTGTATTCTAGACCTATACAAGTTCCAATACATCATTTTCTATTATGTCTTTGCTAGTTCATCATTCTGTTTTTTATTCCTATTAGGATTCCTCTGTTTCTGAAAAGAGTGCTTACTGTTTTTCCTTATTGCAACTGATTTACGTACTGTAAAATTCTTAAATTCTGGAATTGAGATATTCAAAGTGTTAGAAAAGAATAGAAAAAAGAATCATTCAAAAATATGAAGTACACAAAAAATGATAAATAAAATAAAAAAAGTGTACATTCCTGCCGAAAAAAAATACGGTAATCTGGCAGTGATTTTAAAAAATTTATTTCTCTCAATTGGCTTACTGTTTTTAATTGATTCCAGTGCCATTTTTTAGTTAACATCTTGAAGTTTCTGTGGTATAAGTTTCATAATCCAGTTCGCTCTACAACGTTCCAGTTAAATCAGTGAATATCAAGCACAGTTTGCATTTTTAAAAAAAAAAAAAATTCCAGTAGCTAAATTTTTTTTGTTTTCTTCATCTACTCTAGAGCTTTTCCTTAAGTATTCTTTTGTGTGCCTACTTTTCTCATTGAGTTCTTTATTTTCTTGATTGTCTTTCATTCTTACTCTTTGAGTTTGTCTTACATATAGTATTCCTTTTGCAATTACCTTTCCTTGCTTATACCTTTTCTTGTTTGTCTTTATTGTTTCTTTGGTTTTGTGGTGGTTTGCTCTTAAGATTGGTGTGCTTGCTTTGGCATATTTCATTTGAGGATTCCAAGGCCTCAATATCAGATTGGAGCAAGAACATTATTTCTTTGAGAGTGATATCTTTTTCAGCCTTAAATTCACTTCGGCAGTTTCAATTGCAAAGCTCACTGTTTTTTGCTAATTTTCTCACTTGTTTGCTGTTTTGTGTGTTTGCTGTTTTTAATTACAAATGGCTGGATTTTCAAGTGATGCATCCTACAAGCAGAATTCTCCTTCCAAAGCTTCAATTCTTGGTGAATTACATGAAGCTCAACGAACAATTAGAAGGTTGGAGGAGAAAATGCAAAAGATGGAGGTCCAACAAACTAGACCATCTCCTTCTATCCATGATGGACATCATTCTCATAGACCATCTTCAAGAGCTTCTTCAAATGATGTTGGCCGTGAAGATGAGCATAGGAGAAGGAGACCTCCACCCCAAGTCCATGGACAAAGACATCATCACCAAGGGGAAAGAATTCACTACGGCAATGGTTTCTACCATGATGCAAAGTCCAAGCTTCCTTCGGTCAAACTACCTTGTTTTAATGGTTCTAGTGATCCAAATGTGTATTTAGATTGGGAGGCTAAGTGTGAACAAATTTTTGAGATCCATGAGATCCAAGATGAGCATAAGCTCAAGCTAGCCACCCTAGAGTTTAGTGATTATGCCATGAAATGGTGGCATGGGATTGTAAAGGACATTATCTATCACAAGGGTCCTCCCGTGGACTCTTGGAACTCTTTAAAGGATCATATGCGCGCTACATTTGGGCCCCCACATTTTAGGAAAGACCTCATGTTGAGACTCCAACGGTTTCAACAAGGCACGCTAAATGTGGATGAATATTATAAAGAGCTAGAAACGCTTGTGCTTAAAATTGAATTAGAGGAAAGTGAGGAAGCTATGATTGCTAGGTTTGTGAGTGGTCTTAGGAAGGATATTCAAGACTTTGTTGAGTTACAAGAGTATTCATCATTGGGCTCTTTAGTTCATCTTGCAATGAAGGTGGAAGCCCAACTTGCTAAGAAAAACTCTTTGAAAAATGCTTCCAATGATGGATACTACTCCAAGTCTTGGAGAACCAAAAATTCTTTTTCTAAACATCCTTCCAAAGATTCTTCTTTCAAACCCAAGGATCCTACGCCATCTACTTCTAGGCCTAAATCCCCAATTAAATCGTCTAGTCAAAAGTGTTTTAAATGTTTGGGATATGGTCACATTGCTGCTAATTGCCCTTCTAAAAGAAGTATGTACATGCATGAAGGCATTGTAGTTAGTGAGCATGATTCCACTTCACCTAGGCATTCTTCACCTTCTAGACCATCAAGTGAAAATGAGAGTGAAAGTCCTTGTGAAGGTGACTTATTGATGGTAAGACGTATGTTGGGCACAATTCCAAAATCTTTGAATGATACTCAAAGAGAAAATATTTTTCACACCCGATGTCTTATCAACAACAAGTTATTCCTTGATTATTGATGGGGGAAGTTGCACTAATGTGGCTAGTACAAGAGTTGTGGAGAAGTTAGCCTTACCCACTATCTCTCATACCAAGCCCTACAAATTACAATGGCTTAGTGAAGTAGGTGAAATCATGGTGAATAAACAAGTCCTCATTAACTTCGCTATAGGAAAGTATAAAGATGAGGTTTTATGTGATGTTGTGCCCATGGAAGCTTCTCATCTTCTTTTAGGAAGGCCTTGGCAATATGATAGACATGTTTTACATGATGGCCTATCCAATACAATGTCTTTTTCCTTCCTAGGGCGCAAGGTTATATTAAAACCCCTCTCTCCCAAAGAGGTTCATGAGGACCAAATAAAAATGAAAACTAAAAGAGAAAATGAGAAAGAAAAAGAAGTAAGTACTACACCGAGTCACACCATTTTCTCCTCTAAATCCATCATGTTGACTCGTGCTATACCTCAAATGGACCCTCCAAGGTCTTCTTCTTCTTTATCTTTTTCATTACCCAAGGTTCCTATTTCAACACCACCTTGGTTAAAATATGTTAGGGATGATTTTTTCATACCTCTTAATGGGTTTCACCATTTAAGAGGTCTTTTTCCAAAAAATATCATCATTCCCAAACAAATTTTTCCAACTTGGTTGATTCATAGGACCTCCCTTTCTGCAATCCCTTTGATTCCCTATACTAAGTCATGTATTCCTTTTTCTTACTCTTTTGATTGTAAAAGTACATTGACTTTGTTATATGCAGGGATTCAGAATTCGAGGGCGAATTCTCTCCAACTCGGGGAGTATGATGAGAATCAACTAAAGGTGGCTTTTTATAATGAAGAACAAGATCATTCGCCTTCACATTTAAAGTTTTTCTTGTTAATCTTTGCAAAAGATAAAGCCCAAGCCCAAGCCCAAGCCCAAGCCCAAGAAGGCCAAAGCCCACAAAAGCCCAAAGACCATCCCATGAAGGGCAAGGCCAAGTTTTAAATAATTTAGAAAGGTGCTTAGAGGGAAACATTAGAAACCTCTATTGTTAAAGCATCTTTTAGTCTTTAGTTAAGAGTCTTAGGGGGGGTGTATTAGTAGATAGGTGTAGGAGTAAATAAGGAGGTGCCAAAGTGAGAGAAAGGATCACACCTTCCTCATGCATAGGATTAGGCGCCGGATTTGAGTAAGTTTAGGAGGGAATTTTGAATTCTCTTAGCTTTGTTTTTCAGCACCTTAGGCTATAAATAGAGGTGCTCTCCTTGTATTTTTCAGATTTGAATTCATCTAAAGAAACTATACTCAAAATTGGAGTGAGCATTTGAGAGCTTTTGAGCTTCTACTCTAGTCTTATCTTGAAGGACCATGGTTTCCTCAAGTGGCGGCTTCCACACTCATCTAGGAGCATCCATACTTCTAGTGGCGTGATCATCCAACCTATCTTCCATCTTCATGAGCATTCTCTTCTCCTTCCTTTCTTCTCTTTCAATTACTCTTGTTGTCTTGTGTTCTTGAGCATGTTTTGGTTCGGCTATTCCATTTTCCAGCACATGTGTTCTGTTTTTGTTTTTCAATTCCTTTTATGTTCGGTTCTTATGTGTTCTTGCATAATTCTGTTCGGTCAATTCATTTTATGTCTCCTTTGTTGATTCAATTTGACAATATTTGGTTCAACCAAATGAGTTTGGGAATTGGTACTTGTTATTGGTGAGTTCTTGACTTAGAACCATGATCCAACTTCTAAGAAAGTGCCTCTATATTTTCCAGCTCAAGGTGATTCCTCAAAGTGTCAAGAATCTTGTTCTATGTGGCTATTGGAATCACATCACTATGGAGGGAGATGAGATCGCCAAACGCCAGCGAATCGCTGGCAGGGCGTTCCCCGATACCTATGGGAAGGAAAGACCATGGAGGGAACAGACCCTCTCCAGAGCGCTCAGCGTTTTAGACACCCGGGGACGAAACGGTGCGGCTGTTAGCAGGCCTCTCCTTAGGCGTGGGCGCCGGGCGTTAAGGATCAGAGAAAGGGCCTTTCGGTATCAGAGACGTCCCGTGGACGATACGGCGTCACTAAGTGAGCCTCTCCATGGGCGTGAGGGTTGGCGCGCAACCTTTCCCGATCATACCAAACCGCCCAACGAAGTGAAAGAAATGGGCAGAACACAAATAAAATAATTAAAGCGTGTGGAGGGAAAAGAGAATGAGATCGCATAGGCAGAATCGTATGTGACAAAGAAATAAAGGCAACCATACGAACGTCCCAAATCAGTAACAAGAGTGCGGATAGTTCAAAGAATTACAAGTTTTGACAGATAAAATCAAGAAACGAAGGTAAAGAATAAAAGAGTGGAGCTTGAAGAGGAAGGCGGCGGATGAGAGGCAGCGGTTCAGTCATCCAGATCCATGGGCACGACCTTCCCGTCAAAGACGTGGTGTGTGGGATCGCAGCTCGAAAGGTTGACGCCCGGATTCTCGCATGACGCCTGGGTCAGGGCCTCTTGGAACCCCTCCTCGAAGGTACCCGCCATCTCCTGGATAAGGGACTTTTTCTCTTTCTCCAGTTCCTCAATGGCGGCGTCTCCAGAGGTCACCTGCTTCTCCAGAGCCTCTTTCTCCACGCGAAGCCGGCTAACCTCGACCTGCAGTTTGTCGTAGTCAACTCGGAGAAGGTCCATAGCTTTGGCCTGGGTGGCCATTTCCTCCTCCATCCGCTCCACCTTGGCAGCCTGTTCGCAGCAACGGTCCTTCAGGTCCTTTTGAGTTTCTGCATCCGCTTTGACCACTTCCTGAAGACCCGCTACCTGTACTTGAAGAGCAACTTCCCGAGTGTAGAAGCCTGCCTGGAGCTCCAATGCCTCCGCCAGTCGCCTCTCTGTTTCCGCTTTGGACTCTTGTATTTGTCTCAGGGAAGTTTGATACGCTTCGTTCTGGCGTCCCAGGGTCCTCATTTCCTCTTCCAGAGTAGATGCTTTTGTTTCCAAGGCTTGGAGGGTATGAGCTTGCAGGACCGCGTTTCTGGCCTGGGAGCGCCATTCAAGGGCCACCGCCAAGAAGGCCCCCAAGTAGAAAGGCATGCCTTCCCTCCTGTCGGTACCTTCTGGCATAGTCCCGCCACTGAAACCCCTCATCAGATGCATGATTGGAGGAGGGATGGCGATGAAGTCGGGGGCAGCAGCGTCGGGAGCCGGGGAAGCAGTGGTTTCTGGCGGCGGCGGAGGCGGGGCAGATTCGGCGCCTTCGCCCCTTTCCTCTTGGAGTATCATAGGAGGGAGTGAGGTTGCGCTTGGAGGGTTGTCCATAAAGGGGTTCCCTCCCTGCGGCGACGTCCCTACCAGAAGAGGAACCCGCGCAGATTTTCTCCTTCTGAAGGGTGCCACCCCTTCCGAATCCTCGTCATCTGACAGAATCTCCAAAACCCTTTTCCCTTTATCAAGGGGGGTTGGAACCGGTGACGAGGCCGCAGCTAGGGGAACAGCGGCGATAGGCGGAGGAGAATTGGGAGTTGGAAGCACGGCGGAGCCAGGTGGAGACGTCGGAGATGGGCTAGAAGCAGCTTCAGCAATGACTGGAGGTAGCGGTGACGGAGCCGGTGGGAGAACCGGATTGGCAACAGGGCTGGAGGAGACGCCTGCCTTGGCGGCACGAGCCTCCTTCAGTGCTTTCGCCAACATTATTCTTTTGGAAACGCCCATCACCGATCCTATATCAAGACATGTCAATCAACAAGGATTAGCACTAGAACAGTTCTGCGAATTCACAATACATGAAGAGGCGTGAAATGCAAGTAACATTGTACAGCGAAAATTGGTAGCATAAGTTTGATTCAGATGAATCAGAAGGAAGATTCTATGGCCAAATACATGCAGATAACCACAACAACTAATGCATCATAAATCACCAAGAGCAGATACCGAAGTAGGTAGAAAGCCCATGGGCATTGAATTCGTTCGCGATGAGTTTGGCGGTATCGAAGACTATTTCCAATCCCGCCAAGGCTTTGCATACATCCCGGTCAGGCGGGGCGAGCTCGTCCAGAGCCAAGGGCTTCATGGTTATGGGTTTGTCTGTCCAGTACAGGGGAAAGCCCTCTAGGATAGTAGGATCGCGCTTGGTCGCGCGTACCTTGAAGAATTTCCCCTTCCATCCTTTGAACAAATTCTGGAAGAGCGTAAGGATGATGCGCCCGGCGATGCCAGAAAAGCTCATCCAAAGGCTCTTCCCTTGCTTCTTTACCTCGAAGAAGTGAAGAAAAACGTCCACAGAGGAGGGAACGCCTAGATAGCCGCAGAGAATTTGAAACCCCCTCACGAAAGCCCAACTGTTGGGATGGAGTTGGGCGGGAGCAATGTTTATCTCTGTCAGTAGCTCTTTTTCGAAGGGAGTGAGGGGTAGACGCAGGCCCACCCTCTTGAGCACCATCTGATAGAGGAAGAAGAAAGGGCATCCCCCAGTATCCCGTGAGTCCGCACAAACGGGCATCCCAGGTCGCACCCGGCTTACCAGGACTTGGGAGTCGTGATTTTTGTGGAACGCATTGAAGTTATAGAGAGCAGGGTCCCCCCTATGAGCCTCCACGTCCTCAACAGAGTTCAGGAGGGAACATTCGTCCAGAAGTTCGTCGGGGGCCCAGGCGTATTCGCCCTTATAATGAGACTTGGGGAGCGGGGGAGGCGCGGTGGTTTTAGTTTTCGCCATCAATGCCAATGCTGAAGATCAAAAGAGAAAGAAAGGGTTCAGAGAAAAGGGGTTTGGGAGAAGAGAAGGGAAAAATGGAAGAACCCTAGGAGCGCCCTACCCACGACAAAACGAAGGGAAACGAGAGGAACAAAGAAACATACAAACGATATCCAGAGAAATGCGGTAATATGGACAGTCCCAGGCAGTTCATACAGTAAAGAGAATCATCAAGGAGGGAAAAACCGTACCTTTGGGGGCTGAAGGGTGTGGAGAGCGGAAACACGAACGAACAGGGGTCGCAAGAGAAGGGATTTAGAGAAGATGAACAGTGACTGAGGGCAGAGAAAGTGAATGTAACAGTAGTGGCAATCGCGGGGTTTGGTAACTTAAACGTTACGAGAAGCGCGAAGGGGTAACCGTGTGATGACGCCACGTGTTGCAAGATTAAGCGCTCAAGGGAAGCGCGAGGGTTTCTGAAGACGACCGCACGATGAACAACGTGGCACGCGATTAAGCGCAACTTCAAAAGACATCATTTTTCCCATTTCAGAGATGTCCAATCAGCCATTAAGAATACCTCTGGTTCAGAAATTGTCACGTCAGTAATTCGAAAAAATTGATGAGTCAGCAGAGAATGACACGTCATTAGGAAGGCACGTGGACGGCGTGGGCGAGGCTTTAGTCTTTGCGCTGAAGACAAGTCTTCGGCTTAAGACTGGGGGGCTTGTGTACCGTCCCGTATCCGGGCGCTGACTAAGTCAAGGTCAAAGTTAACGACTGGAAGGTCAAAAGTCAACGCAAGGCGTCGCCTAGGTGTAGAGATGCCAAGAGGAAGCGTCGCCAAGGCCAGGCGTCGCCAAGGCAAGGCGTCGCCAGGGGAAGGCGTCGCCAAGGCAAAGCGTAGCCCAGATGGAGGCATCGCCTCGCTAGGGCGTCGCCAGATCAAACAATGCTAAAGTAAGGCAATCACGGTGTGGTTCCCCGATACCCATGGGTAGGAAAGACCATGGAGGGAGCGACGCCGTGAGAAGGCCTCAGGTCCCAATAGCACGGGGCAGCAGTAAAGAGAAAGAAAAGGTGGCTTCAAGGACATAGTAACAGTACCAGTGAAGGGCAGCCTGACTCGTGACGTGCTCCTGCCGCCCCAGAGACGCCCGTAGGGCAGATACGACTCAAGAGGAAAGTCATGCCCAGGGCAACCGGGTGCAGAGTACAAAAGGAAGGCAGATACGCTCTCAAAGTAAGTGACTAGAGACTTGGGGGCATGAGTTGGCACCCAAAAAGTCACCCCTAGCGCAGTAGCACTCTCAGCAGGAGGACTCACACGTACAAACGTCCCCAGGTGGGCAGAAGCGCCCCCAGATGGGGTCATGGCGTCGTGAGGCCCTCCACGTGTAAGACAGCCATGCCAGAACGGAAACACCCTTTAGTCAGGTGCCAGGTAATTAAAAGTCATTCAATACAGTTTCCCTTTCGAGCATTCTGGTACTATAATGACTCCCAAGCGTTTCAACGTCTTAAATGGGCTACGTTTTCTAATTAAACGCTTTAATGAGTGCGTTACGTTTGTAATTAAAAGCGCTTTAAGGCGCTTTAAATGCTTGGGTAGTTTAAATAGCGTAGAGAATGTGGGAAAAAGGGTTGGAACCTTCGGCAAATTTACCAGAGAACTCTCTAGTTGCTTGCTCGTGCTTCAAAGTTGCGTACAAGTGACTGGGGAATATTTTTGCCTGAAGGAGACAACACACACATATACACAGTTAATTCACCACCTTCAGAGTGCCACACGCGGTGCTCAGACACGGAGGTGGACAGTTTTTGGTGTTTCTTGCTGGCTGACTTGAGCGTCGGAGTGCACACGGCCGCTAGGGCGCCTCTTCGTCCTCTTTTCCTTTTTTGCAGGAATCCACAGGCAACCAGTGGGAAGGTGTCCCTAGCTGACGGTTGAGGTCGCGCACGAAGACGTCCCGGTCAACCGGACGGAACAAAACTCTTTCTTGGGATAAAAGTTAGAGTAAGGGCTCACCTTTTGACTTGATGTTTTGCGTAAAATTTGTTGCTCAACTTTAATGCAAAGTTGAACCAAATCATTCAAATCTTGGTAAGGTAAGAGCTCCACTCTATCTCTTATCTCAAGTGATAGGCCACTAAGGAACCTAGCTATTGTGGTATCCTCCTCTTCTCTAATGCAGGCTCTCATCATGTAGAGCTCCATTTTTTGTCTATACTTGATCCTGCCTGTTGACCAGAACGCTGGAAACTGCCTCGTCAAAGGATCGACGTGTGCACCGCTTCAAACCTCCGTTCCTCTACGAGATCCACCTCAAGAACCTGCAAAAGAAACAGAGCGGCGCCGCTGCGGCCGATCGCACTCCAACGCCCAAGTCAGTGACCGAATCACCAAATACTAAGAGAACAAGAACCGTGCAAATCCTCTCTCACAGTAAGCTTTATAACTCGCAAGCGTAAAGAGTATATTCTGAACGTGCGTACCTACGAAAGTTCGTTAAGAACTCTTATATACCTGGTGACTTTCTCTCTCCTGGCAGTTACAGACTTGGACACGTGGCTCGCATCCAACTGTACACGTGCCATCATCTGGAGCCTCCTTGACTTGGGCGCCGCTTCTACTCTCGTTTTGCTAAGTTACCTATGCATGGTATTTCCCAGTACATAGCCAACTTGGGAGTGCGATCTCTACTGGAACTGGCGAGTTAGGGTGCCTTCGTACACCTTCCCTGTGGTCTCGCCGGCCGCCTTCATAATCTGCACCACCTTCATTTCTGGCGAATATTTTTGCCTGAAGGAGACAACACACACATATACACAGTTAATTCACCACCTTCAGAGTGCCACACGCGGTGCTCAGACACGGAGGTGGACAGTTTTTGGTGTTTCTTGCTGGCTGACTTGAGCGTCGGAGTGCACACGGCCGCTAGGGCGCCTCTTCGTCCTCTTTTCCTTTTTTGCAGGAATCCACAGGCAACCAGTGGGAAGGTGTCCCTAGCTGACGGTTGAGGTCGCGCACGAAGACGTCCCGGTCAACCGGACGGAACAAAACTCTTTCTTGGGATAAAAGTTAGAGTAAGGGCTCACCTTTTGACTTGATGTTTTGCGTAAAATTTGTTGCTCAACTTTAATGCAAAGTTGAACCAAATCATTCAAATCTTGGTAAGGTAAGAGCTCCACTCTATCTCTTATCTCAAGTGATAGGCCACTAAGGAACCTAGCTATTGTGGTATCCTCCTCTTCTCTAATGCAGGCTCTCATCATGTAGAGCTCCATTTTTTGTCTATACTTGATCCTGCCTGTTGACCAGAACGCTGGAAACTGCCTCGTCAAAGGATCGACGTGTGCACCGCTTCAAACCTCCGTTCCTCTACGAGATCCACCTCAAGAACCTGCAAAAGAAACAGAGCGGCGCCGCTGCGGCCGATCGCACTCCAACGCCCAAGTCAGTGACCGAATCACCAAATACTAAGAGAACAAGAACCGTGCAAATCCTCTCTCACAGTAAGCTTTATAACTCGCAAGCGTAAAGAGTATATTCTGAACGTGCGTACCTACGAAAGTTCGTTAAGAACTCTTATATACCTGGTGACTTTCTCTCTCCTGGCAGTTACAGACTTGGACACGTGGCTCGCATCCAACTGTACACGTGCCATCATCTGGAGCCTCCTTGACTTGGGCGCCGCTTCTACTCTCGTTTTGCTAAGTTACCTATGCATGGTATTTTCCAGTACATAGCCAACTTGGGAGTGCGATCTCTACTGGAACTGGCGAGTTAGGGTGCCTTCGTACACCTTCCCTGTGGTCTCGCCGGCCGCCTTCATAATCTGCACCACCTTCATTTCTGGCGAATATTTTTGCCTGAAGGAGACAACACACACATATACACAGTTAATTCACCACCTTCAGAGTGCCACACGCGGTGCTCAGACACGGAGGTGGACAGTTTTTGGTGTTTCTTGCTGGCTGACTTGAGCGTCGGAGTGCACACGGCCGCTAGGGCGCCTCTTCGTCCTCTTTTCCTTTTTTGCAGGAATCCACAGGCAACCAGTGGGAAGGTGTCCCTAGCTGACGGTTGAGGTCGCGCACGAAGACGTCCCGGTCAACCGGACGGAACAAAACTCTTTCTTGGGATAAAAGTTAGAGTAAGGGCTCACCTTTTGACTTGATGTTTTGCGTAAAATTTGTTGCTCAACTTTAATGCAAAGTTGAACCAAATCATTCAAATCTTGGTAAGGTAAGAGCTCCACTCTATCTCTTATCTCAAGTGATAGGCCACTAAGGAACCTAGCTATTGTGGTATCCTCCTCTTCTCTAATGCAGGCTCTCATCATGTAGAGCTCCATTTTTTGTCTATACTTGATCCTGCCTGTTGACCAGAACGCTGGAAACTGCCTCGTCAAAGGATCGACGTGTGCACCGCTTCAAACCTCCGTTCCTCTACGAGATCCACCTCAAGAACCTGCAAAAGAAACAGAGCGGCGCCGCTGCGGCCGATCGCACTCCAACGCCCAAGTCAGTGACCGAATCACCAAATACTAAGAGAACAAGAACCGTGCAAATCCTCTCTCACAGTAAGCTTTATAACTCGCAAGCGTAAAGAGTATATTCTGAACGTGCGTACCTACGAAAGTTCGTTAAGAACTCTTATATACCTGGTGACTTTCTCTCTCCTGGCAGTTACAGACTTGGACACGTGGCTCGCATCCAACTGTACACGTGCCATCATCTGGAGCCTCCTTGACTTGGGCGCCGCTTCTACTCTCGTTTTGCTAAGTTACCTATGCATGGTATTTCCCAGTACATAGCCAACTTGGGAGTGCGATCTCTACTGGAACTGGCGAGTTAGGGTGCCTTCGTACACCTTCCCTGTGGTCTCGCCGGCCGCCTTCATAATCTGCACCACCTTCATTTCTGGCGAATATTTTTGCCTGAAGGAGACAACACACACATATACACAGTTAATTCACCACCTTCAGAGTGCCACACGCGGTGCTCAGACACGGAGGTGGACAGTTTTTGGTGTTTCTTGCTGGCTGACTTGAGCGTCGGAGTGCACACGGCCGCTAGGGCGCCTCTTCGTCCTCTTTTCCTTTTTTGCAGGAATCCACAGGCAACCAGTGGGAAGGTGTCCCTAGCTGACGGTTGAGGTCGCGCACGAAGACGTCCCGGTCAACCGGACGGAACAAAACTCTTTCTTGGGATAAAAGTTAGAGTAAGGGCTCACCTTTTGACTTGATGTTTTGCGTAAAATTTGTTGCTCAACTTTAATGCAAAGTTGAACCAAATCATTCAAATCTTGGTAAGGTAAGAGCTCCACTCTATCTCTTATCTCAAGTGATAGGCCACTAAGGAACCTAGCTATTGTGGTATCCTCCTCTTCTCTAATGCAGGCTCTCATCATGTAGAGCTCCATTTTTTGTCTATACTTGATCCTGCCTGTTGACCAGAACGCTGGAAACTGCCTCGTCAAAGGATCGATGTGTGCACCGCTTCAAACCTCCGTTCCTCTACGAGATCCACCTCAAGAACCTGCAAAAGAAACAGAGCGGCGCCGCTGCGGCCGATCGCACTCCAACGCCCAAGTCAGTGACCGAATCACCAAATACTAAGAGAACAAGAACCGTGCAAATCCTCTCTCACAGTAAGCTTTATAACTCGCAAGCGTAAAGAGTATATTCTGAACGTGCGTACCTACGAAAGTTCGTTAAGAACTCTTATATACCTGGTGACTTTCTCTCTCCTGGCAGTTACAGACTTGGACACGTGGCTCGCATCCAACTGTACACGTGCCATCATCTGGAGCCTCCTTGACTTGGGCGCCGCTTCTACTCTCGTCTTGCTAAGTTACCTATGTATGGTATTGCCCAGTACATAGCCAACTTGGGAGTGCGATCTCTACTGGAACTGGCGAGTTAGGGTGCCTTCGTACACCTTCCATGTGGTCTCGCCGGCCGCCTTCATAATCTGCACCACCTTCATTTCTGGCGAATATTTTTGCCTGAAGGAGACAACACACACATATACACAGTTAATTCACCACCTTCAGAGTGCCACACGCGGTGCTCAGACACGGAGGTGGACAGTTTTTGGTGTTTCTTGCTGGCTGACTTGAGCGTCGGAGTGCACACGGCCGCTAGGGCGCCTCTTCGTCCTCTTTTCCTTTTTTGCAGGAATCCACAGGCAACCAGTGGGAAGGTGTCCCTAGCTGACGGTTGAGGTCGCGCACGAAGACGTCCTGGTCAACCGGACGGAACAAAACTCTTTCTTGGGATAAAAGTTAGAGTAAGGGCTCACCTTTTGACTTGATGTTTTGCGTAAAATTTGTTGCTCAACTTTAATGCAAAGTTGAACCAAATCATTCAAATCTTGGTAAGGTAAGAGCTCCACTCTATCTCTTATCTCAAGTGATAGGCCACTAAGGAACCTAGCTATTGTGGTATCCTCCTCTTCTCTAATGCAGGCTCTCATCATGTAGAGCTCCATTTTTTGTCTATACTTGATCCTGCCTGTTGACCAGAACGCTGGAAACTGCCTCGTCAAAGGATCGACGTGTGCACCGCTTCAAACCTCCGTTCCTCTACGAGATCCACCTCAAGAACCTACAAAAGAAACAGAGCGGCGCCGCTGCGGCCGATCGCACTCCAACGCCCAAGTCAGTGACCGAATCACCAAATACTAAGAGAACAAGAACCGTGCAAATCCTCTCTCACAGTAAGCTTTATAACTCGCAAGCGTAAAGAGTATATTTTGAACGTGCGTACCTACGAAAGTTCGTTAAGAACTCTTATATACCTGGTGACTTTCTCTCTCCTGGCAGTTACAGACTTGGACACGTGGCTCGCATCCAACTTTACACGTGCCATCATCTGGAGCCTCCTTGACTTGGGCGCCGCTTCTACTCTCGTTTTGCTAAGTTACCTATGCATGGTATTGCCCAGTACATAGCCAACTTGGGAGTGCAATCTCTACTGGAACTGGCGAGTTAGGGTGCCTTCGTACACCTTCCCTGTGGTCTCGCCGGCCGCCTTCATAATCTGCACCACCTTCATTTCTGGCGATGTGCTTTCTCTGGCGATCTCCAATCTCAAGGTCGCCTGAGTTTACATCTGGCGACTTCATCTTTAACCCGGTGATCGGAACACGCCACCTTAATAACTGGCGACTTCACGAGCCCCTCGACTTCCTTCCTTTCTGCCAACTTGGCGCCTTGTCAACACGCCCATACTGTAGCTTGACGCCACGTCATCACTTCCGACTACCAGGGCGGTACAATACTCTTCCACACTCATGTTTTTTTGTAGGAGTCTTTGGAGCTTGTCCATCAACTCCCTATGGTAGTAGGAAGGTATGTGTCGGCGTCTTAGGGCTCCCCTAAGGTCATTCCAATATGTAATGGGAGGTTCCCAATGAAGACGCCTTTCTCTTTTGAGAGAGGTCCACCAATACATGGCGTTCCCTTGGAAGCTAAGGGCGGCTAAGGGTACTTTACATTCCTCACTTACCCTATGGCAAGCAAAGAGTTGTTCTACCTTCATCTCCCAATCTAGATAGATTTCTACATTTTCCTTTCCATGAAAATGAGGTAGGTCTACTCTAGTTTCCCTTGGCACCTCTTGCTCCCTTTGCCTATTCCTTCTAGGGGGTGGTTGGTAGTAGTCATTAATTCTAAGGCTTCCCTCTCTTAGAGACTCATTACTCCTAGATGCATGAGTATGAGTTTTTTTTTTTTTTTGTGATTTTTGTGATTTTTGTGATTTCTCTTCTTGAGCTTTAGCCATCTCATTGATTTTGTTCTCATTCTCCAATTGTCTAAAAGAAATTAATTGTACCGCTTGTGATACTTCTTTCAAAAGAGTTTTCAAAGATTTTACTTCACTTTCAATATACTTTGGAGAGTGAGAAGAAGAAGACATGGCTAAAACTTTGTGTATATAGGTGTTTGACCTTGAGAAAGTTTAGGAAAGTTAAAGAAGGTAGTTTTCCAGGTAAGGGAGGTGAGTCACAAAGGACTACTTAAGTACCAAGCCTTTTCCTTGCCAAAAACTATCCCCCAATGTCTTTACACAAAACTTTCTCTTAGTAAAGCACTTAGAACACAAGTAAGTTGAGAAAACAAATGCAATAAGAAAACAAATGTATCCTACTAATTTAACAAAGCTAGTCGGTTTAACACAAAAATAAGCATGCAAAGCGTCACTACTAAGCAAAAGAAAAGACAATTACAAACAATTAACAATTGCTAATTAAGAATTCTATACTAGTCGGCCCTAGGTGAGGCTTCTTGGACACTTTGAGCCCTTGAAGACACACTCACCGTCTAAACGTAATTAAGAAGTAATTAACACAAATTAAGTTGTAAGGAAATTAAGAAAAACTCCCTTTGTTGATCCTCTTTTTGCTAAGTGCACTTCCTTGTTGTCTTTGCTTGTTGATCCTCCAAGTGTTTGTAGTGTTTTTCAAGAATGCTTGTTTCGGCCTTGGTTTTTAATTCTCCAATTCCAGCACCTATCAAAAGACTAGACCTTACCCAAGTCAAGTTTCCATTCAATTAAGCACCAAAGGAGAAATAAATTTCAGCACCAAATTAGAGGTCAAAGAACAAAAGCAAGAAGCAATTTAATTGAATAAAACAGTACCACCAAAAGGAGTTAGATTATGACAACTAGAAAGAGGTCCAAGAAATATAAAGCAAGCAAATAAAGGTACCAAAATAAAGGTAGGCACACAAAAGAATCCTAAGAATGGCACTAGAATTAGATGACCAAATAAAAAAAAACAACACAACTGGAAAATGTTGTGGGCCAGAAACGTGTTTTTTCCCCAATTTATGCTGAGCTGTGTTTTTAAGATATGATCCTGCCGACAACTCAAGCGTGGAGGAATTGCCTTGTCGCTTCCTTGCCCCGCCTTTGGCAACTGTGTTATCTGCAAGAGTGCTCTTAGAACCTTCGCTGGGAACTTCAAATGCAACCTGCAAAATACACAGACGGCGCCTCTAGCGGCCGTTTGCACTCCAACGCTCAAGTTAGGTCACAGAATCACTAACGAAAATAATGTGTGTAAAAAAGTGTGTCTGTATTTCTCTCTGATTCCCTTTTTATCTCCCTCTGTGTCTGTGCCTAACAGAATTCTGCTACGCTGTTCTCTATGTGTGTCAGAATTCTGTTATGCTTTTGTACGAAAACGTACCACAGTCAGGGTCGTGGGTGTCTGGGTTTTCTGTCTGTACCTTTCACGACACGGAGTGCACCTTTATCTGGGCCGCGCCCCTCTCAGACAGTGACACGTGGAGGCATGCAACTCACATCTAACCGTGCACGTGCCACCACCTGAAGGGCTCTAGCTCATCTCTTTGTGTGCCTAAGTTATTCCCTTGCGGAGTAACTTAGCGCGTTTCTTCCATCTGGGTGAAATCGCACATTCCCAGGAGAACGCCAGGTGTGGCTGGACTAGGCACACTCACCAAGCATTGCTCTCTGCATACACAATTTCCCCTTCACGATGCCATGCACGTAATGGGTTGAGAGAGTAACCAATCACTGACCGGTTTACTGACTCCCTCAGGCCACTCTCGTGCACGACTATACCAACGAGGAGCTCTTCTTTCTCTGAGGTATGATCATGCGAGGTCCATGCGTAACGCTCTCGCTGGGAATCTCAGTCCCAGTTTAACTGCGTGTAACACGAGACCCCGATGACCATGCACCCGATGACTGATCGGTGCTCTATTGCTTCTCGCGTTCTCCCCCGGGTGTTTATCTTGGAACTGATCAGTCGGTGGCCACTCGGTTACTGACCACCGATCTCCATACCGGGGGATCTCCTCCATGATTACTCTGCCACCTGATCCACGTGTCCCCCAGCGAGTGGTCCATGTGGTTATCTGCTGCTGACGTCATCGACTACCGATGACCGATCGGATCACAAGTCCCCTAGTCTCGAGCTGTGAACTCGTTCTCAGCGAAGAGACTAAGTGGTCGCGCTCTCGGTCCACGTGGCAAGTGGGGCCGCATCACGTGCCACCTCACGTGTTGCCTTTTAACGTTACAACTTCCTTTCTTAATCTTGCAACACGTGGCCGCATCAACGGCCAGCGTGGAGTGTCGCTAGCGCTTCCCTTATTCAAATAGGCGCGCGTTTTCACTGTTTCATCATCTTCTTCAACACTCTCAGGCTCACTTCGAATTCCCTCTCTGCGCCCTCATCTTCCTTCAAGCTTTCTACCTCCAAACCTTTCGCGATCACTCAAAGGTATGGTTTTTCTTCTTCCTTGGTCTATTTAGGTTTTTTCACCGATTGCATTCGTCCCTTTCATTATCATGCATTCATCTTCTCTGTTTTTCCTCTTCTCGACCCGCGCTAGGGTTTTCGCGCCCCTCACTCTGCTTTCTGCTTCTCCCTCTTCCTCTTTTTCGCCTGGACATTTCTTTCTTCTTCCCTTCCTCTGTTTTTCACCGAACCATTCATCATTTCTTCTTCTTCCATTCCTCTGACCCTTCATTTTTCTCCATTGCAGTTATCTCGCAATGGCTCGCTTAAAACAAACCGCTCGAATCGTCGCCTCGTCTTCTGGTGCACAGTCTTCAGCAAGTGCACCGGCGCCGCCACCACCCGATGCAACCTCCTACCATGACAACGCCAGGGTCTACGACTGGAATCCCTTGGCGTTGCTGGCCGAAACCTCCACCCTACTACCGCAGGGTCACCTCAAATCCCTTATGAGCAACGACCCAGATGAGCCTTCTTGCGCCGTCGACAGGGAAAACGATTTTAATATCCGTATACGCATTCCTCCTCGAGGGATGCCCATCTGTGCGGATGACAGGGCCACCAACGGGGTTCCCTTCACCTTCGTCTACTCCGCCATCTTCAAGAGGTTGAAGTTGCCTGCCCTTCACTTTCTTT
Organism: Phaseolus vulgaris; assembly: GCF_000499845.2. Classification (NCBI taxonomy): domain Eukaryota; kingdom Viridiplantae; phylum Streptophyta; class Magnoliopsida; order Fabales; family Fabaceae; genus Phaseolus; species Phaseolus vulgaris. The sequence continues at coordinate 24,128,683 of NC_023749.2, forward strand.
GAGAAGGAGCTGATAATGGAGCTAAATGTCGCCCCCTGCCAGCTCCATCCGAATTCCTGGGCTTTCATACGGGCATTCGAGATCCTCTGCAACTACTTCGGGCATAACGCCTCCGTAGATGTATTCCTATACTTTTTCGAGGCGAAGAACCCCGGGGACAGGTCCTGGGTCAGCCTGAACGGGGTTGCTGGACGGGTGCTCTTGGGCCTGTATCAGCAATCCTTCAAGGATTGGAAGGGCAGGTTCTATATGATATTTGCTACCCCGCAAAGTCCAACATTGCTCGAGGGGTTTCCCCTTTATTGGGTTCCTGGAGTTGAATTCAAGAAACCCCGTGGCCTCGAAGTCATGGCCACTTACGAGCGCGAACTATGTGGGGCTGTTCCTAGGGGCAAAGTACAACTCAGCTATTCTCATCAAACACGAGTTTGATGTGTTGGCTCTGAAGAAGTACATAGGTAGGCTCTTATTCTTTCACCTCTTAGGATACTTGCACATACTTATGCATACTTGCATACATTTTGACCCACTTGCATAATTATGCCATCTAACTCTTCTTTTTTTTCTTCGATGTAGACATGACTTCAGGGAAGGAAAGGAGGAAGGCATTGCTGGAGCTTGCCCGAATCCAGGGCGCCAAGATGATTGGCTCTTCTTCTTCCACCACCGAACCCATCGCAGCTCCTCCTCTCTCGGTCGCGCCAGCTGAAGGCCCCGAGCCAGTGAGGAAAAGAAGAAGGCTAGCGAAGGCCTTTCCTTCATCTGCCGCAGCTGCTGCTGCCCCTACCCCCTCAACCGAAGAGGAGAGTTCTGGCTCTCCTCTTGTACACCGCAAGAGGAAACTTCCAGAGGTTGGGGGGGCTTCATCCCTTCAGCCTGGGGAGATTGAAGTGGTGGAGATAGAGGAAGGTTCAGCCTCGCCTCTTTCTGCTCAACCTGCCCCAGCACCAACATCCTTCCCCTCTCCCAAACAACTACCATCTGCAGCTCCTTGACCACCATCTCCAGCTCCACTTCCATCTCCTCCCCCAGCAGGCCAAGCTCTTGGTCAATCCACTCCACCTGCTGGGGGCGATTCTGCTCACTCGGGGGATCCCCCGGGACTTCTCGGATCGCCACCACCACCACCAACCTCCACTGCTACCGCTGAAGGTGGTGGGGGCAGCTCGCGACCAAGCGGCTCTGGAGCTAGCAATGAGAATTTCAGCCGAGTCATTGCTTTGGTCCGACAGCTCATTCGCAGCCGGGAGCTTATCGAATGGAACGGAGAGGAGGTGGACAAGCACTTGGCTAAGCAGATAGTGCTTTCCCTGGAGTTTTCCACCCAGCACCGCAAGCAACTAATCCTGGAGAAGAGGATCAAGGAGCTTGAGCATGACAAGGAGTCACTGCAAAGTGACTTTGAGGCTGCCCAAGGGTCCGTAGATCTGATGAGGGGTATGGTGGAAAAAGCCAGGGGAGAGTACCTAGCGCAGGTCCAAGAGACCATCAAGACTGAGATCTTGATGGGGCAAGCCGTCAACTCTATGGACTGCGAGGTGGTGCAACTGCGGAGCAAGGTGATCCACCTGGAGGCCGAGACCTCCTCCCTACGCCAACTGAACTCACAACTAGTGGGGGAGCTCGAGTCTACCAGGGAAACGGCCGCTACTGGGGAGAAGAAGCTTGAGGAGGTGGTGAGCAAGCTGTTTGAGGGAAAGGGCCAATTGGAAGAAGCTGCCTCTTCCATTGCTGCCCTTACCACCGAGAAAAATGCTGCGGAGGCCTCAAAGCAAAAATTAGAAGCTGAGAACGCCGACCTTATGAGTGTGGGTGCTGAAGCCCTTGCTGACGGATTCGAGCTGGCGCTCAAGCAGATCCAATGCGTTCTCCCGGATTTGGACCTCTCACAGTTCAGCATTTATCATGAAGTGGTGGATGGAAAGCTCATTCCTCCTCCTTGAGCTCTTTTTCTTTTTTGTAATTTTATACTTCTACACAACTTTTTGTACTTGGAATTTGTATAAAACTTGGTGTGAATACATACTCGTTTCAGCTATAAGCTTCTTCTCTTGTACTTTCTTGAGCTTCATCTTCCTTTATGCACACTACTAACTGTTAGCTAGCTTAGGTTTAGCGCGATCTTGTACTCTTTGATCTTGGCCTCTACTTGATCACGACTAGCTACTCCCTTAGCTTTGTCTTTAACAGTTCTTATGCATAGCTTTGTACTGGATGACTGACTAGGCGTAGTCTGTCTGCCTCAGCTTGTTGTGTAAGAATTTGTTTGGAAAAGTTTCCTTCGACAAGGCAAGACTGATCAGTCATCGTTCTTCAAGCAGCGTACCCACCAACAACTCATCAGTCATCGTTCTTCGGGCAGCGTACCCACCGACAACTCATCAGTCATCGTTCTTCATACTTCACTTTGCTTCTCTGTCGCTCTAGCGCTAAGTGCATAGAGGACATCGATCGTCAGAGGTGATACCTTGTTTGGGGGAAGAAGAGTGTTTCTCGGTAACCCCTCTTACTTTCCCCAAGGTCATCAACCTTAGGCGGATCGGGTTATTCTTTCCCTGCCTCACTCCTGGGGTGAGAAGGGTTTAAACTAAGAGCTTTACTGGGCCAATATTGGTATATGCCAAGTGGGTAAGGACGTTTGTCAAAATCCTTCCTTTCCCTCTCTTGGTCTTACTAGCACCCCTGGCTTTTCGAACCCTAGTCGCCTGCACTCACACCTGGGGTGAGGAGGACTTAGATCAGCGCCCATATTCGCACCTAGGGCGAATAAGGCCTAACCGATCACCTGCACTCGTGCCTGGGGTGAGGAGGATTTTAACTTGAAAACTTTCGCACACTTGATATACTGATAATCTTTTTATTGGGTGGCCTCATTAAAAACCCTCCTTAGGGAAAAAAGTGCCCCCTTTATCTGTTCAACTGTTTTCAGTATATACACTGAGTGTGTCTTTAGCGCGAGAACGCAACTACTTTACAACTTAACTGAAATAAAATTTCAAGTGGGTGGCGTTCCACGTCCTGGGGATTGCTCCTCCTTCCAGAGTCTCCAGCCGATAGGCTCCATTCTCCAATGCCTCAACCACCCTGTATGGGCCTGTCCATTTTGGAGACAGCTTGTTTTCCATCTCATTCTGATGCGCCTTTCTCATCACCAGATCACCTTCCTGGAAGCGCCTGAGCCTCACCTTGCAGTTGTGCCTTCGTTCTACTCTTCTCTTGACGGCTTCAGCACTAACTCTGGCTTCTTCTCGCACTTCGTCCAGTAGGTCGAGATTCACCTTTCGCTCTTCATTGGATTCTTCGGCAATGAAACTCAAAAACCTGGGGGAGCTCTCCTATATCTCTACGGGGATCATGGCATCCGTCCCGTAGACAAGGCTAAAGGGTGTCTCATGGGTGCTGGACTGCGGAGTGGTATGGTAGGACCATACGATTTTGAGGACCTCCTCTGCCCATTTCCCTTTAGCTTTCTCTACTCTTCGTTTCAGCCCCCTGAACAGTACTCGGTTGGCTGACTCCACCTGCCCATTGGTTTGTGGGTGTTCCACTAAGGCGAAGACCTGTTGTATCTTTAACTCCTCGCACATCTTCCTTAACTGATGACTTGTGAACTGGGTGCCATTGTCGGAGACCAGCCTCTTGGGTACTCCAAAACGACAGACGATGTTCTTCCAGACAAAGTGTTCAACTTTCTGTGCGGTGGTGTGTGCGACCGGTTCTGCCTCCAGCCACTTGGTGAAATATTCAATGGCCACAATGAGGAACTTCATTTGCCTTATCGCCAGGGGAAAAGGTCCCAGGATGTCGATTCCCCATGTGTGGAATGGCCACGGGCTATGGATAGACTTCAACTCCTCGGGGGGTGCCTTATGCCAATCTGCGTGAAGTTGACACTGTTTGCAACGTTGAGCATACCTCACGCAATCTTCCTTCAACGTTGGCCAGTAGTACCCTGCGCGGAGGATCCTACTTGCCAAAGCACGACCGCCCAAATGACTTCCGCACCCCCCCTTGTGTAGCTCTGACATAAGCCTAGTGCATTGCTCTCCACACATGCAGATCTGCACAGGATGAGAAAACCCAAATCTAAACAGGTTTCCGTCAATCAAAGTAAACTTACTCGAGCTCCGCTTTACTCTTTTGGCCTCTGCCGGGTCCAGTGGGAGTATACCATCTTCTAAATACAACTGGTACGGTGTTATCCACGCGTTGGGCTCCCTTGCAGCGCAGACTTCCATCATCTCATCGGTCTTTGCCGGTCGCGCTCTAACCTTTGGCGCTTTCAACGTCTCTTGGGTTAGTGAACGATGACCGATCGCCAGACGCTCCATCGATTTGTACACTTGAAGTACCTGGTTGTCTGACACGAACACTCACGGTACCTTCAAGGTCTCCTGAATGACGGTCCTCTGCTTTCCCCCCTTGCCTGAGCTGGCCAGCTTGGCAAGCAGGTCTGCTCTAGCATTTTGCTCTCTGGGCACATGAACCAGTTCGAACTCGGTGAAGGACGTCTTCAGGAGTTGTACATACTCTAGGTAAGCTGCCATCTGGGGATCTTTCACCTGGAACTCCCCCGTAACTTGCCCGGTGACTAGCAAAGAGTCACTCTTGGCAAGCAGACTTCTTGCTCCCATTTCTCTTGCTAGCAACATTCCTGCGATCAGGGCTTCATACTCCGCCTGATTGTTGCTAGCCTTGAAGGCAAAGCGGAGGGACTGCTCGATCAACACTCCGTTCGGGCCTTCCAAGATGACCCCGACGCCGCTTTCCTGCTGATTGGAAGAGCCATCCACTGATAATACCCATCGGAAGTCTAGCCCTTCCGAAGGTGCCGCGACCGACGACAGCTCGACCACAAAGTCAGCGAACACCTGCCCCTTTATCGGTCCTCGGAGCTCGTACTGGATATCGAACTCTGACAATTCCACCGCCCACTTGACCATCCTTCCCGCTACGTCTGGTTTCTTTAGCACCTTCTGGATGGGCAGATCTGTCATTACCACTACTGTGAAGCTGTGGAAATAGTGTCTGAGTCTTCTTGCTGAAAATACTACCGTCAGGGCAGCCTTCTCGAGGGCTTGGTACCTTGTTTCAGGGCCTTGCAGCACCTTACTCACAAAGTACACAGGTCTCTGGACCTGATCTTGCTCTTGCACCAGTACTGAACTGACTGCTCTCTCCGTCACAGCAAAGTATAGACGAAGAGTGGTGCCTACCTGTGGCTTGCACAGGACCGGTGGGCTTGCCAGGTACTCCTTCAACTTGATGAAGGCCTCCTCCCACTCCTGTGTCCAAAGGAATCTGCTGTTGCGCTTAAGACACTGGAAGTACGGATGACCTTTCTCCCCTCCAGCGGACATGAACCGGGATAATGCCGCCAACCGACCGGTGAGTTGTTGCACCTCCTTCACCGTCGTTGGACTCCTCATTGCCACTATTGTTGTGCACTTCTCTGGATTGGCTTCGATTCCCTGCTCTGTCAGGAGGAAACCCAGGAACTTCCCTGCCTCCATGCCGAAAATGCATTTTTCAGGGTTGAGCTTCAACCTGTACCTGGCGATGGTGGTGAATAGTTCCTCCAGATCGGTCACATGCTGCTCATTTTCTCGGGATGTGACCACCATGTCATCTACGTAAGCATGCACATTTCTTCCCAGCATGGGCGAGAGCACCCTATCCATAAGTCGCTGATAGGTAGCCCCCGCATTCTTCAGCCCGAACGGCACCACCTTGTAGCAGTAGCAAGACCGTTCTGTCATGAACGCTGTCTTGCATTCATCCTTGGGGTGCATTCTGATCTGGTTGTATCCTGAGAATGCATCCAAGAAACTGAGCAGCTTTCCCCCTGACGCGCTATCCACCAGAGCGTCTATGCTGGGTAAAGGGTAGGAATCTTTGGGGCATGCCTTGTTGAGATCAGTGAAGTCCACACACATCCTCCACTTGCCGTTTGGCTTCTGAACCAGTACCACGTTCGCTAGCCACTCTGGGTACTGGATCTCCCTGATGTGCCCTGCGGCAAGAAGCTTCTGCGCTTCGTCATGGATCACTTTCCTCTTCTCTTCATTGAATTTCCTTCGCCTCTGTCGCACAGGTCGGACTTTAGGATCCATCGACAGGCGATGGCAAAGGAAGTCAGGGTCGATTCCTGGCATGTCAGATGCTGACCATGCGAACGCACCCATGTGCCTCTCGATCACCCCAGCGATCAACCCTCGTTCTTCTTCGCCGAGCGATCCTCTCATCTTGAACTTTCTTCCCCTTATATCTACTTCTACCCACCCCTCAGCTGGGTGGGGTCTTTTCTCGCTGGCGATGATCGCCCTCGCGATCCTTGACTCGCGAGGAGTGATCATGCCCTCCAGCGTAGCAGCTTCCACCAGAGCTACCTGGGAGCCCCCCAGCGTAGCAGCCTCCATCCCTTGATCGCCACACGTTCCCCTAACCACCGATCGTTCTTCGAGCACACCTGGTGGTGGTGTTGTGGTGACATGGCATATGCTCCTTTTCTGTCTGAGGCTGTTCACATAACAGCGTCTAGCCTTAGCCTGATCTGACTTGATGGTTATTACGGTCCCCTCCATCGACGACAGCTTCAGCTTCATGTGCCTCGTCGATGGCACTGCACCCAACCTATTGAGTGTTGGCCTTCCCATCAAGATGTTGTACGCAGAAGGGGCGTTAACCACCAAGTACCTTATCTTTTCGGTGCGGGCTGTCGTTCCATCGGTGAACGTCGTCCTCAGCTCAATATACCCCCTCACCTCTACCTGATCCCCTGCAAAGCCATAGAGACATCCAGTATATGGCCTTAACAGATCGGGGGACAGCTCCAACTTGTTGAACGTCGGCCAGAACATGACGTCTGCCGAGCTCCCTTGGTCTACGAGCACTCTGTGCACTCGCCTTCCTGCTGTGATGAGGGAGATGACCACAGGATCGTTGTCGTGCGGTACAATGTCCCGTAGATCAGCTTTCCTGAAAGTGATATCTACCTCGGGGAAATGGCCCTCGTCCACCGAGTCCACGGCCATTACCGATCGAGCATACCTCCTTCTTTGTGATGCGGTGCATCCCCCACCGGAGAAGCCCCCCGCAATCGTCTGCACCTCCCCATGCACAGGGATTTCATGCTGCTGCTCTCCTGCCTAGGACCCTGACGCGCGATCACCTGGTGACTCCCGCAGGTAATCTGCTAGGAAACCAGACTTTACCAACTCTGCCAGTTGGTGCCCCAACGCCAAACAGGAGTGGAGTGTGTGACCAAAGGCTTGGTGAAACTCACACCACTCGTTCTTTTTCCTCCCTAGTACCTTGTTTGTCTTCTCTGGTACTCGAAGTCTCGCTGCTATGGCAGGAAGGGCGATCAGATCCGCCAACCCTACCATGAAATCGTATCTTGGGGGTGCATTGTTCTCCCTTGCACGCCCCCGACCCTGGTCCTTCCTGGGTGCATAAGGACGAGGTTTCCCGTGCACCTTCTTTTCCTCCTTTGCCTCATGCACCCTCGTGTGCTGTTGTTGCTTCCCTTGTCCACCACGCGGCTTCAGCAGTGCCGCACTTCCTCTTTTCTCAGAAAGCTCTGTCTCTGCCACTATGTGTGCCACCGCGCGTCGCCGTATCTCCGCAAAGGTGCTGGGATGGCTCCTGATGAGGGATTCACTGAAGGGACCAGGCAGCACTCCCTTCTGAAACGCATGCACCAGCATATCCTCGTCCTTGCTGGGCAATCTAACCACTTGCGCTCCAAAGCGGTTGAGGTAGTCTTTCAGCGACTCACCTTGATACTGCCGTACGTCGAACAGATCGTACGACACCACTGAAGGTGCTCTGTTAACGATGTACTGCTCAGTGAAGAGCTTCGAAAACTGATGGAAGGACGTGATATGACCCTCTGGCAGACTCACGAACCATTCCATGGCGATTCCTCTCAGAGTGCTCATGAACATCTTGCAATACACGACATCTGAGCCTCCAGACAGCATCATCTGAGTGTGGAACGCTGTCAGATGCGCTTCTGGGTCTTCTACCCCTGTGAACGACGCCTTTACTCCCACTAGGTTGGGAGGTACCATGGTCTGCATGATTTCAGGGGAGAACGGCATAGGGAACGCTCTCGGAGGCGATGGTGGCATCGACATCCCTTCTCCAACTGCGCGTTCTCTCGGCGTCTGTAACGTCCTTCTCAGCTCCTCATTGACGCGATTCAGCTCATCGTTCCTACTCTGCGATGCAGCCAACTCCGCCTGCATCTTCTCTTGTTCAGCTTTCGACGCTGCGACAGTGTCCTGCAGCGCACGCATCATCTCCAGGACCTGCGCCATTGTCACAGCTCCTTCATCGACAGATGGCTCAGGTGATGTTTGTCTTGTTCTCCTCATTTTCTCAGCAAAAACTCAGCAAAGACTTTGAGAAACTCTAGAAACTTTGGTGTGGATGGGACCACGATTCAAACGTGCCCCACGGTGGGCGCCGACAACTCAAGCGTGGAGGAATTGCCTTGTCGCTTCCTTGCCCCACCTTTGGCGACTGTGTTATCTGCAAGAGTGCTCTTAGGACCTTCGCTGGGAACTTCGAATGCAACCTGCAAAATACACAGACGGCGCCTCTAGCGGCCGTTTGCACTCCAACGCTCAAGTTAGGTCACAGAATCACTAACGAAAATAATGTGTGTAAAAAAGTGTGTCTGTATTTCTCTCTGATTCCCTTTTTATCTCCCTCTGTGTCTGTGCCTAACAGAATTCTGCTACGCTGTTCTCTGCGTGTGTCAGAATTCTGTTATGCTTTTGTACGAAAACGTACCACAGTCAGGGTCGTGGGTGTCTGGGTTTTCTGTCTGTACCTTTCACGACACGGAGTGCACCTTTATCTGGGCCACGCCCCTCTCAGACAGTGACACGTGGAGGCATGCAACTCACATCTAACCGTGCACGTGCCACCACCTGAAGGGCTCTAGCGCATCTCTTTGTGCGCCTAAGTTATTCCCTTCTGGAGCAACTTAGCGCGTTTCTTCCATCTGGGTGAAATCGCACATTCCCAGGAGAACGCCAGGTGTGGCTGGACTAGGCACACTCACCAAGCATTGCTCTCTGCATACACGATTTCCCCTTCACGATGCCATGCACGTAATGGGTTGAGAGAGTAACCAATCACTGACCGGTTTACTGACTCCCTCAGGCCACTCTTTCATGGCATAATCAACAAATTCTAGAACGGCTAGCGTCACCTTTTGGCCCTCCTCAACCTCAAAAGTGTTAAAAATTTGTTCACATTTAGCCTCCCAGTCTAAATACACATTTGGATCACTATCCCCATTAAAGCTAGGGATTTTCATAAAAGGAACTTGGGGCTTGGTCTCTTGTTGATGTCTTTGTTCACGGTGGTGGCCTCCCCCATTGGAAGGATGACGATGCCTCCTTCTTCTAGTATCCTCTCCATTGCCATGAGCAGATGCAGAACCCTTTGAAGAATGCCTAGGAGAAGGTTGCCTCTCATGCAAAGAATGGACAACTCCTTCTTGCTGCAATTCAATCTTGGCCAAACGTGCTTCTAATCTGTGCAATTCTTCATCCTTTTGAGCAAGAGCCTTCCTTGCTTCTTTCAATTCATTAAGAACATAATCTCTATGAGTAGAGCGTGGCTTTGAAGATTCAGCACTTGAATAGGTATCCATTAGAAAAGAAAACAACAAACACAAGAACAAACAATGTTAAGAAAACAAAGTTAGCAACAACAATTAGAACAAAATGCCGAAGATAGGAGTCACTCAAAGCATTCCAAAGAAAGAATACTTCCTTTTACCAATCTGATCTTGAGGCCTTTAGTAACCTCAAATGAAAGATGTCAAAGCGTTAACACACAATCTCAAAGCAAAACACCACAAAACCAAAGAATCAATGAAAGACAAACAAGAAAAGGTATAAACAAGAAAAGGCTATAACAAAAGGAATACAAGATATATGACAAACTCAAAGATTAGTGAATAAAAGACAAGCAAGAAAATAAGGTACTCAAAGAAAAAGAAGGCACACAAAAGAGACCTAGAGAAAAGCACTAGAGTAGATGAAGAAAACAAAAACAGAACTACTGGAAAATATTTTTATGCAAACTGTGCGTAATGTTTACAGATTTATCTGGAATGATATAAAGCGAACTGGAATATGAAATTGTAACCACAGAAAGTTCAAGATCTTAGCTCAACAATGGCACTGGAATTACTCAAAAACAGTAAGCCAATTAATTGTGATAAGTTTTCTAAAATCACTGCCAGATTACCGTATTTTTTTTGGCAAAATTACACACTGTTTGTATTTCATTTATCATTTTTTTTGTACTTTGAATATTGAAGTACTTCTTTTTTCTACTTTTTTATAACACTTTGACGAACTCCAATCCAGAATTTGAGAAATTTCCAGTAAGCAAATCAATTGCAATAAATCGAAACAGTTAGCACGTGTTCAGAAAAACAGAGGAATCCTAACAGGAATGAAAAACAGAATTAAGAACTAGCAAAGACATAATAGAAATGATGTTTAAGAACTTGTATAGGTTTAAAATACAAGTATGAACTCAATATTAAAAAGAAAATGAATCAAAGGATCAAGAAACAAACTCAGAAAACTGCACCACACAAAATCAAGAATCAAAAATTACAACAAAAGGACTACAAAGAATTGATAACATTGTTGGAAGAAACATGACTTGACAAAACTTTATAAGGATTTACAAATAAAAAAGACACAAAAACAATGTAATATCAAAAAAGAAAACAGCAAGAAAACTCAAAAATAACCTAAAAACAAAAAGGAAACAACAAGAATAGAAAGTTCGTGAATTAAAGAGCCTACAAACAACTCAAAACACAAACAAGAATAAACCCAAACTCTAGATACCACATGATATGATTCCAATAACAAGATATAGATGATTCTTTGACATTTTATGGAATCAACTTGAGTTGGAGATTGAATAGGCACTGTACCGACCAGGTCATCAGGCGTGATGACGTGTCTTGCACGTGCTCGGGTGGGGCGTGCTCAATGGAACGCGTAGGCTAGAAAAGATGAATGGTTCAGAAGTGGGCATAGTCGCCGATCGCTGAATTGGCGTCCTCCGATCTCTAGTGTGCGTAACCGGTGGTCACCAGAGTTACGTCGCAGTCGCCGTATGAGAGTGCTAGGAGAACGGATGATCAGAGATCGCCCGAGAATGCTAGGAGATCGGGTGGTTTACACGCCGCCACAAGGAGCACATCGCCGGATCTCCCATCAAACTTAGTTAAAGTTGTTGAAGGCTCAGAAGGGTAATTTCAAGCGTGTAAGTTCAGTAAGACGATTGTGGCACCAGCATAGGGCATGAAGGTCAAGTGGGTTGGGGGGAAACACCTTGCTCATCAGCGACAGGATTCCCAGAGTGGGCATTTGTTGGTGGCAAGGTTTCCCCAGCTAGAACATGCATGGCGTAGCGGTAAGGAGGGTGCCATTCGCGATGAGCGATATCACAGAGATGATGCACTTTGTTGCATCAGATACTCGCCTTGTCGGGTGGTGTTTCACAGCGCATTATGTGCTAGGTTGCTCCTTGAGTTGAGGACTTAGCTGTGAGGCTGGTTACTACACAAGAATGACGTTCAAGTTGCCCCAATCCAGATGACGACACGTGTAGGGTTGGATGTCACCAGTTACTCCAACCTAGATGATGACACGTGTAGGGTTGGGAGCAATGGAGAAATGACGCTCAAGTTGCCTTAGCTCAGATGACGACACGTGTAGGGTTGAGCGCTACCTCCTATCCCAGCCCAGATGGCGACACGTGCAGGGCTGGATGCGAGCCACGCGTCCAAAAGCATAACGGCCTGGAGAGAGAAGAAACCTAGCTTTAAAGGTAACCTGAACAGAATCTGCAGAGGTACGTTTCTCATTACGCTGATACTGCTAGGGTTGTGTGCCTACAGTACGGTCCTACAGAGCATATTCTCTCTTAGTTTTTGGGTGTTCTTGTCACTGACTTGAGCGTTGGAACGCCACCGGCCGCAGAGGCGCCACTGTGTGTTTTTCAGGTTCTCAGAGAGGCTATCTGTGGAGTGGACTTGTGATGTGATTCCACTAGCCATATAGAGAAAGGTTCTTGACCTTCTTAGGAATCAACTTGAGTTGGACAATAGTTAGGCACTTTTTCTTAGAATTGGATCATTGTTCTAAGTCAAGAACTCTCCAAAAACTAGCACCAATTCCAAACTCATATGGAAGTTCCAATTATAGTCAAATTGAACCGAACAAAATGGAACAAAAGATAAGCAAACTGAATTAGAAGTGCTGGAAATTAAAATGCACCGAACCAAAACAGAAAAGAATAAGAACAGCTGCTGGAAAATGAGAAATAACCAAACCAAAACTCAAGAACACAAGCTAAACATGAACAATTGAAAGAGTAGGAAGAAAGGAGAAGAGAAAAGCTTATGGAGATGGAAGAGAAGGTGAGTGATCACGCCACTAGAAGGATGGTTGCTCCTAGATGAGTGTGCTGCCGCCACTTGAGGACACCATGGATCCTTCAAGATAAGACTAGAGAAGAAGGCTCAAAAGCTCTCCAATGCTCACTCAAAAATTGAGTATAGTTTCTTTACTCTCATTTCAATTCTGAAAAATACAAGGGCTGCACCTTAATTTATAGCCTAAGGTGCTGAAATGTATGCTACACAAATTCAAAAAACTCCCTCCTAAAAGCTTCTAGAATTGGCGCCTAAAACAATGCATGAGGAAGGTGTGATCCCTTCTCTCACTTTGGCACCTCCTTATTTACTCCTACACCTATCTACTAACACCCCCCCCTAAAACTCCTAACTAAAGACTAAAAGATGCTTTAACAATAGAGGTTTCTAATGTTTCCCTCTAAGCACCTTCAACAATATTCTTTATTATTTAATACTTGGCCTTGCCCTTCATGAGATGAACTTGGGCTTTTTAGGCTTTGGCCTTCTTGGGCTTGGGCTTGGGCTTTGGGCCTCATCTTTTGCAAAGAATAATAAGAAGAACTTTAAATGTGAGGGCGAATGATCTTGTCCTTCATTATTAAAAGCCTTCTTTATTTGATTCGCATCATACTCCCCGAGTTGGAGAGAATTCGCCCACGAATTCTGAATCCCTGCATATAACAAAGTCAGTTTACTTTTACAATCAAAAGTGTAAGAAAAAGGAATACGTGACTTAGCGGATGGAACCAAAGGGATTGTAGAAAAGGAGGTCCTATAAATCGACCAAGTTGGAAAAATTTGTTTGGGAATGATGATGTTTTTTGGAAAAAGACCTCTTAAATGGTGAAACCCATTAGGAGGTATGAAAAAATCATCCCTAACATATTTTAACCAAGTTGGTGTTGAAATAGGAACCTTGGGTAATGAAAAAGATAAAGAAGAAGAAGACTTTGGAGGGTCCATTTGAGGCATAGCACGAGTCAACATGATGGATTTAGAGGAGAAAATGGTGTGACTCGGTGTAGTACTTACTTCTTTTTCTTTCTCATTTTCTCTTTTAGTTTTCATTTTTATTTGGTCCTCATGAACCTCTTTGGGAGAGAGGGGTTTTAATATAACCTTGCGCCCTAGGAAGGAAAAAGACATTGTATTGGATAGGCCATCATGTAAAACATGTCTATCATATTGCCAAGGCCTTCCAAAAAGAAGATGAGATGCTTCCATGGGCACAACATCACATAAAACCTCATCTTTATACTTTCCTATTGCAAAGTTAATGAGGACTTGTTTATTCACCATGATTTCACCTACTTCACTAAGCCATTGTAATTTGTAGGGCTTGGTATGAGAGATAGTGGGTAAGGCTAACTTCTCCACAACTCTTGTACTAGCCACATTAGTGCAACTTCCCCCATCAATAATCAAGGAACATAACTTGTTGTTGATAAGACATCGGGTGTGAAAAATATTTTCTCTTTGAGTATCATTCAAAGATTTTGGAATTGTGCCCAACATACGTCTTACCACCAATAAGTCACCTTCACAAGGACTTTCACTCTCATTTTCACTTGATGGTCTAGAAGGTGAAGAATGCCTAGGTGAATTGGAATCATGCTCACTAACTACAATGCCTTCATGCATGTACATACTTCGTTTAGAAGGGCAATTAGCAGCAATGTGACCATATCCCAAACATTTAAAACACTTTTGACTAGACGATTTAATTGGGGATTTAGGCCTAAAAGTAGATGGCGTAGGATCCTTGGGTTTGAAAGAAGAATCTTTGGAAGGATGTTTAGAAAAAGAATTTTTGTTTCTCCAAGACTTGGAGTAGTATCCATCATTGGAAGCATTTTTGAAAGAGTTTTTCTTAGCAAGTTGGGCTTCCACCTTCATTGCAAGATGAACTAAAGAGCCCAATGATGAATACTCTTGTAACTCAACAATGTCTTGAATATCCTTCCTAAGACCACTCACAAACCTAGCAATCATAGCTTCCTCACTTTCCTCTAATTCAATTTTAAGCACAAGCGTTTCTAGCTCTTTATAATATTCATCCACATTTAGCGTGCCTTGTTGAAACCGTTGGAGTCTCAACATGAGGTCTTTCCTAAAATGTGGGGGCACAAATCTAGCGCGCATTTGATCCTTTACAGAGTTCCAAGAGTCCACGGGAGGACCCTTGTGATAGATAATGTCCTCTACAATTCCATGCCACCATTTCATGGCTTAATCACTAAACTCTAGAGTGGCTAGCTTAAGCTTATGCTCATCTTGGATCTCATGGATCTCAAATATTTGTTCACACTTAGCCTCCCAATCTAAATATACATTAGGATCACTTGAGCCATTGAAACAAGGAAGCTTGACCGAAGGTAGCCTAGCCTTTGTATCTTGGTAGTAGCCATTGCCATAGTGAGGTCTCTCCCCTTGGTTGTGATGTCTATGTCCAAGGAATTGGGGTGGCGTTCTCCTTCTCCTATGGTCCTCTTCACGGCCTATGTCATTGGAAGAACCTCTTGTTGAAGGTCTATGTGAATGATGCCCATCATGGATAGAAGGAGATGGTCTAGCTTGTTGGACCTCCATCTTTTGCATTTTCTCTTCCAAGCGTCTAATAGTTCTTTGTGCTTCATGTAATTCACCAAGGATTGAAGCTTTGGAAGGAGAATTCTGCTTGTATGATGCATCACTTGAAAATCCAGCCATTTGTAATTAAAAACAGCAAACTCACAAAAACAACAAACAAGTTAAGAAACAAAATTAGCAAAAATAGTGAGTGTTTTAAGTAAAATGCCGAAGTGAATTGAGGCAGAAAAAGAGATCACTCTCAAAGAAATAATGTCCTTGCACCAATCTGATCTTGAGGTCTTGGAATCCTCAAATGAAAGATGTCAAAGCAAGCACACCTGGTGGTCGGGTGTGATGACGTGGCATCCTGCTACAGTATAGGCGTGTTGACAAGGCGCCAGGTTGACAGTTGGGAAGGAAGTCGGGAGGCACGTGTAGTCGCCGATAGTTAAGTTGGCGTGTTCCGATCTCCAGCGTACCAGAATAGGCGATCGCCAGATTGGGGATGAAGTCGCCAGATGTGGACTTAGGCGACCAGGCAGTCGGAGATCGCCAGAACAAGCACATCGCCGAAGTTAAAGGAGAAGCAGATTATGAAGGCGGCCGGCGAGACCACAGGGAAGGTGTATGAAGGCCCTACCTCGCCAGTTTCAGTAGAGATCGCACTCCTGAGTTAGCTATGCACTGGGCAGTACAATGCATAGGTAACTTAGCCAAAATGAGAGTAGAAGCAGCGCCAAGTCAGTGAGCCTCCTGATGATGGCACGTGTACAGTTGGATACGAGCCACGTGTCCAAGTCTGTAACTGCCAGGAGAGAGAAAACCACCAGGTATATAAGAGTTCCTAACAGATTTTCTAAGGTACGCGCCTTCAGTTCATACACTTTACGCTTGCGAGTGACAGAGCTATTTGTGAGAGAGATTTGCACGGTTCCAGTTCTTAGTATTTGGTGATACCGCCACTGACTTGAGCGTCGGAGTGCGATCGGCCGCAGCGGCGCCGTATCGTTTCTTTGCAGGTTCTTGAGATAGATCCGGAGGAGGAACGGAGGTGAGGAGCGGCGCGCACGTCGATCCTTTGACGAGGCATTCTCCAGCGCTCCGGTCAACAGGCAGGATCATCAGGCGCCCACCGTGGGGCCGTGTAAAACGTGCTCCCATCCACAGCGTGAGTTCGTGGAGGTTTTCGAGGTTTTCTGCGCGGTTGTGTGCTGGTGCAACCGTCGTTCTTGGTTTCTTTGAGTTTCGTTCGGTGAAGTTTGTGTTTTAAACCGTTCGTTTGGTTTTTCGGTCGGTGGATTCGAGTTCTTTCGAGTGGTTGTTTGGTTCGCGGGGAAACGGTGGTTTTTGGGTGAAGCTGCGATTTTCTTCGAAGGTTCGCGGTGTTCTTGAAGTTCTTGCGCAGTTTCTTGAATCTTCTCCGATCGGTCGCTGATTCGTTCGTGGTTGAAATGTTATTTGCTGTACTTCTGTGGTTCGCTGAAGTTAATGAGAAAGATGAGAAGCAATCGTTCCAGTCCCGTGGCTCCCGTCGCAGCTGAAGGTGACGCAGCCATGACCATGGCGCAGATGGCAGAAATGATGCGCTCATTGCAGGCCACTGTAGAAGCCTCGCGCGTCGAGCAGGCAAAGATACATGAAGACCTGGTCGCCTCCCGCGCCAGGAACGAGGAGCTCAGCAAGGTAGCTGAAGAGCTACGTCGAGCTCTTCAGGAGCAGCAGGGTCGTTCTTCAGCTGAAGAGGTGGCACCGTCGACGCCGCCTCGTGTGTTCCCAATGCCTTTCACTCAGGCGATTACCGACACGCCAATTCCCACGAGCGTGGTTCCGGTTAAAGCTGTGTTTACCGGCGTGGAGGATCCAGAGGCTCATCTGACCACGTTCCACACGCAGATGATGCTGTCGGGAGGGTCGGATGCCGTCTACTGTAAGATGTTTGTGAGCACGCTCCAGGGAACGGCGATGGAGTGGTTTGTGAGCCTGCCCAACGGCCACATAACTAACTTTCAACAATTCTCGAAAATCTTTGTCGAGCAGTATATTGTGAACAAGGCACCACCCAGAGTGTCCTATGATCTGTTTGACATAAGACAGTACCATGGGGAGACCCTCAGAGACTACCTCAATCGCTTCGGAGCACAGATGGTCAGACGCCGGCCAAGGATGAAGAGATGCTGGTTTATGCCTTCAAGAAGGGCGTGCAACCAGGGCCATTCTGCGAAGCCTTGATCAGGGCTCATCCAGCGACGTTTGCTGAAGTCAGGCGACTTGCGGTGGCTCACATCGCCGACGAGAGTGAGGTCGCCGAGAAGAGAGGCAGTGTGGCTCCCGTCAGGCCACGCGCCCAGACCAGGATCCAGCCACAGAGGGTGCTGGAAACGGCGGCGGCGGCCAGAAAGGATCAAAGGACTCGCTATCCTTACGATAGGAGAAATAAGGGAGGAAGCCAAGCGCGCCAACCGCCAGCACGCCAACAACCAGCACGCCGGGAATACAATCGCCCGCCTAAGCACAAATTCGTCATGGGACTAGCGGACCTGATCACTATCCCTAACATATCTGCTAGATTGAAGGCGCCTGAGAAGGTGGGCGACAAGGTGCTAGGGTCGAAGCCGGATGTCTGGTGCGAGTTCCACCAGTGCTTTGGCCATAACCTGGACTCGTGTTTGTCTTTAGGATACCAGCTCGACGATCTGGTCAAGAGCGGGTTCCTAAACGACTATCTGCTGGACAGAAGGACCGGAGGGGCGTCGAGTTCCCAGCCGGCAGGCGGAGAAGCCCAGCAACATGAGATGCCTATCCATGGGGAGATCCACACAATTGCAGGGGGTTTCTCAGGTGGTGGATGCACCGCATCGCAGAGGAAAAAGTACGCGCGATCGGTGATGTCGGTGGACATGTTTGAAGATCACTCGCCCGACGTGGACATTACGTTCACCAAGCAGGATCTTCGGGACGTTGTGCCTCACGACAACGATCCCATTGTTATTTCGTTGATCACGGCGGGGAGGAAGGTTCACCGAGTTCTAGTGGACCAAGGAAGTTCGGCAGACGTGATGTTCTGGCCGACTTTCACGCAGTTGGAATTGCCCCTTGACCAGCTAAGGCCCTATGGAGGGTGCTTGTATGGGTTCGCTGGCGACCAGGTGGAAGTCAGGGGGTACATTGAGCTGAGAACCACGTTTACCGATGAGGCTGGGTCGAGGACGGAGAAAATCAAGTACCTCATCGTAAACGCCCCTTCAGCATATAACATCCTGCTGGGAAGGCCCACCCTTAACAGGATAGGCGCAATTCCATCGACTCGGCACATGAAGGTGAAGCTGCCGTCCATGGAAGGGGTGGTAATCACGATAAAGTCTGATCAGAAGGAAGCGAAAAGGTGCTATGAGAATAGCCTGAAAAATAAAAGATCAGTGAGCTATGTCACAACCACCCCACCGCCCGGTGTGAAGCCCAGACCGCCGATAATGGAGGAAACCGCCGGAAGGGACATAGAGATGGTAGATGCTGAGCTGGGGGAGAGGAATGCTGCCCTGGAGGAGGAAGAGGCGCGGAATCACCCGGAGGAAGCAAGGGAACTCGGAATCGCCAAGGCGGTGATCGCCAGAGAATCAAGGCCCAAGCCCGTCGAGCAGTGGCTCGAGAAGGAGATCGGGGGGAAAGTTTTCAAGCTCGGAAGATCTCTGGAGGTCGATCTCCAGGACCAGATCGCCAAGGTGATTGAACGGCATCTGGACGCGTTTGCCTGGTCCGCTTCGGACATGCCCGGGATCGATCCCGACTTCTTGTGCCATCATCTGGCGATGGATAACATGGTGAGACCGGTGCGGCAAAGAAGGAGGAAATTTAATGAAGAGAGGAGGCAGGCGATCAAGGATGAGACCCAGAAACTCCTCGCTGCAGGCCACATCAGGGAAGTCCAGTACCCTGAGTGGTTGGCGAATGTCGTGCTGGTGAAGAAGAGCAACGGGAAATGGCGCATGTGCGTCGATTTCACCGATCTGAATAAGGCTTGCCCAAAGGATTCGTATCCTTTACCAAGCATTGATGCCCTGGTTGATAGTGCTGCAGGGTGCAAGTTGCTGAGTTTCCTCGATGCCTTCTCGGGTTACAATCAGATCAAGATGCATCCCTTGGATGAAGAAAAAACAGCCTTCATGACGGAGAGGTCGTGCTACTGCTATAAGGTGATGCCGTTCGGGTTGAAGAACGCGGGGGCCACGTACCAGAGGCTGATGGATCGAGTACTTGCACCGATGCTGGGAAGGAACGTGCAAGCCTACGTCGATGACATGGTCGTGACCTCGCAGGAGAAGAGCAGGCACGTAGCAGACTTGGAAGAGTTGTTCACGACGATCGCCAAATTTAAGTTGAAGCTTAACCCGGAGAAGTGCATTTTCGGCGTGGAGGCTGGGAAGTTCTTGGGTTTTCTTTTAACTGAAAGAGGAATAGAGGCCAACCCGGACAAGTGTGCCGCCATCTTGGCGATGAGAAGCCCGACTACAGTGAAAGAAGTCCAGCAGCTAACGGGTCGGATGGCGGCCCTATCCCGCTTCGTGTCAGCGAGCGGAGAAAAGGGACATCCCTATTTCCAGTGTCTGCGGCGCAACAACAAGTTCGTTTGGACGAAAGAGTGCGAGGAAGCTTTCGTCGAGCTGAAGAAATATTTGGCGAGCCCGCCGGTTCTGTGTAAAGCACTGGCGGGAATCCCTCTCAGGTTGTATTTCGCTGTGACTGAGAGGGCGGTGAGTGCGGTGCTCGCCCAGGACCAGGATCAGGCTCAGAAGCCTATTTATTTCGTGAGTAAAGTGTTGCAGGGCCCGGAAACGAGATATCAGGCCCTGGAGAAGGCTGCATTGGCTGTGGTGTTTTCGGCGAGGAGGTTGCGCCACTACTTCCACAGTTTCACAATACTGGTGATGACTGACCTGCCCATCCAGAAGGTCTTGAAGAAACCTGACGTCGCAGGAAGAATGGTGAAGTGGGCAGTCGAATTGTCAGAATTTGACATTAAATATGAGCCCCGAGGCCCGATCAAGGGACAAGTCTTCGCTGATTTCATAGTTGAGCTCTCTTCAGAGGCGACGCAGGTTGAAGGAGACGATTTCCGTTGGGTACTCTCGGTGGATGAATCGTCAAACCAGCAGGGTAGCGGTGCTGGAGTCATATTGGAAGGACCCAACGGCGTGCTGATCGAACAATCGTTGAGATTCGCCTTCAAAGCCAGCAACAATCAAGCAGAGTATGAGGCGCTGATCGCCGGGATTCTGCTGGCTAAGGAAATGGGAGCCAGAGTGCTGATGGCTAAGAGTGACTCGCTGCTAGTCACAGGGCAAGTAACAGGCGAGTTCCAGGCTAAAGATCCCCAAATGGCGGCTTACTTGGCGTATGTGCAGGAATTGAAGAGTTCCTTTGCCTCTTTTGAAGTGGTGCATGTGCCCCGAGAACAGAATGCTCGAGCTGACTTGCTTGCTAAGCTCGCCAGCTCAGGCAAGGGGGGTAGGCAGAGGACAGTGATCCAAGAAACACTGAAGACGCCGAGGGCATTCGTAGCAGATCACCTGGTCCTTCAGATAAGCAAGTCGACGGAGAAGGCAGCGAGAAGCCATAAGTCTTTGACGCAAGAAACTCTGAGATCGCCGAGGGTCAGAGCTTGTCGAGGAGAGAAGGTGGACGTGATGCAGGTCTGCGCCACCCATGAGCCAGACACGTGGATAACACAGTACAAGCGATGCCTGGCGGATGGCCTCCTCCCGTTAGATCCAACAGAAGCTAGGAAGGTAAAGAAGAATTCCAGCAAGTATACACTGATTGATGGCGATCTGTACAGGTTTGGGTTCACTCACCCACTCCTGGAATGTATACACGGCGAGAAGTGCACGAGAATTATGGCAGAGCTCCACGAAGGAATATGTGGAAGTCACGTCGGGGGTCGAGCTCTGGCCGCCAGGACTCTCCGTGCAGGCTACTATTGGCCATCCATGAGAGAAGATTGCAAGAAGTATGCCCAGTGCTGCAAGCAATGCCAGCAGCACGCCGATTGGCACAAGGCGCCTCCCGAGGAGTTGAAGTCGATCTATAGCCCTTGGCCATTTCATACTTGGGGAATCGACATCCTGGGACCTTTTCCACTGGCGATCAGGCAGATGAAGTACTTGGTGGTGGCGATTGAGTATTTCACCAAGTGGATTGAAGCAGAACCAGTGGCCCAGATCACCGCGCACAAGATCGAAGGCTTTGTATGGAAGAATATTGTGTGCCGGTTTGGAGTGCCTAAGCGCCTGGTATCAGATAATGGGACTCAGTTTGCAAGCCACCTGTTGAAGAAGCTTTGTGAAGGGGTTGGAATTCAGCAAGTGTTTGCATCCGTCGAGCACCCTCAGACGAATGGCCAGGTGGAATCAGCCAATCGGGTGTTGCTGAGAGGTTTGAAGAGAAGGCTCGAGAAAGCCAAGGGAAGTTGGGCTGAGGAGGTACCCCGTATAGTTTGGGCGTACCACACCACCGAGCAGTCAGGAACCCATGAGACCCCGTTTAGCTTGGTCTATGGGTGTGATGCCATGATTCCAGTCGAGATTCAGGAGAGCTCGCCGAGATTCCAGAACTTTGTAGAGGAAGACTCGAATGAAGAGAGAAGGCTGAACCTGGATCTGCTGGACGAAGTCAGGGAGGAGGCAAGGCTGAAGGCTGAGGCGGTGAAGAGAAGGGTCGAGCGAAGGTACAACTCGAAGGTGATGCCAAGGCAGTTTAGAGAAGGCAATCTGGTGATGAGGAAGGCCCACCAGTACGAGATGGAGAATAAGCTATCACCCAAGTGGACTGGACCGTTCAGAATAACCGAGGCACTCGGGAACGGAGCCTATCGCTTGGAGACGCTGGAAGGGGGGCGATCCCTCGTACCTGGAACGCCACACACCTGAAGTTGTACTATAGCTAAGAGCTTTGTAAGTAAAGACAAACACAAGTGTTATATTGCAGAGTTTCTGTTAAAACAGTTTCAAGGGGGCACTCTTTTTTCCCTAAGGAGGGTTTTTAATGAGGCCACCCAATAAAAGAAGAGTTTTCGAAGTATAAGGTGTTTTCAGATTGCATATGTGTTATTCCCAAAAGTTTCGAAGAAAGACCTTGTCATTCGTACATGATTTAAGGCACGAAAAGATATGTCGCGTGTTTTCTAAAGTTTTAAAAGTCCTCATCGTTTTTCGGCGATTAGAGGCACCAGCTAAAGTTTTAAAGTCCTCATCGTTTTTCGGCGGTTAGAGGCACCAGCTAAGTTTTTAAAGTCCTCATCGTTTATCGGCGATCGGAGGCACCAGATCAAAGACCTCCTCGCCGTTGAGCGAGTGCAGGCGAGAAAGAGAAAAAGTCCTCCGTGTTTCTGGGAGCGAGAAGATGTAACTCCCGGGGCAACGTAGAGGCAAGTTAAAGACCTCCTCGCCGTTGTGCGGGCGCAGGCGAGAAAGGTCCTCAGTGCATCCAGGGGGGAGGAGATGTACGCCCTGGGCAAGTTGAGGCACCGGATAAAGTCCTTATCGCCGTTGTGCGAACTAAGGCCCATCAAAGACCTCCTCGCCGTCGAGCGAGTGCAGGCATGAGAAAGAAAAGGTCCTCAGTGCATCCAGGGGGGAGGAGATGTACACCCTGGGCAAGTTGAGGCACCAGACAAAGTCCTTCTCGCCGCTGAGCGAGTTAAGGCCATTTAAAGACCTTATCGCCGATGAGCGAGTTCAGGCGAGTAAAAAGTCCTTCTCGCCGATAAGCGAGTTCAGGCGAGTAAAAAGACCTTCTCGCCGATGAGCGAGTTCAGGCGAGTTAAAGACCTTCTCGCTTACATGCGAGCGTAGGCAAGATAAAATCCTTCTCGTCTTGAACGAGTTCAGGTATGGCGAAGAGGGTGGAAGAAGCTTGAAAGGTGGCTAAGGTAGGTTCGAAGAGAACGCCTAGTCAGCCGGTCTTTTGCTCTGAAGTTCAAGGGGGCAAAGGAAGATCCCAAAGGGCGTTTCTACCCCAGATAAAGAAACGATTGCCAAAGCATGAGGCTGGGAAAAGTTGGTGTTGCCAAGAGGTCTTGGCGATCGGGAAAAGATTGAAAGACTTGTTTGATAAAGCAGGTCGAGCGGGACGATGTTTGAACCAATGGTTGAGTTACAGTTCATTGCTTGGAAGGTATTCTTATGATAAAGTTAGTGCCTCAAGAGTACAAGTTGTTTAAAGTAATTATTGCTTAAGTTTGAATCGGCTCGAAGAAGTTACGCCAAAGGTCATGTTTGCAAAATCGCTAAGTTAAACGTAGCAGAGTTAGGCATACAGAGAAAGTAAAGCGCTCAAGAGAAGTCAGAAGGCATATCCGAATTTCGCTATTGAAATAAGTAGCTGTTCAAAATACATGTGCAAGAGTTTTTACAAGGTAAATACAAGTGAATTCATAAAGAAGCAGATGGGGTAGAATTGGTTGAGCCTTCGGCGGGAACGACCTTCCCATCTACTACTTCGTTGTCTAACGACACCATGCTAAGGTCAAGATCAGGGAAGAGGCATGCAAACTGTTCTCGAGCGGCATCAAACCCAGCAACCAGAATCTGAGCAGAGCTTAGCTTAAGTTCTTCAATTTGCTTTTGAAATTCTTCGATTTGCTGTTGAAATCCTTCAACCTGCTGCTTAAGCTCCTTGTTCTGCTGCTCCAGCTCTTCGACCTGTTTTTGGAGTTGTTTGTTGGTCTCTTGAGCTTGAAGAAGGTCGTCAGCCACCTTCTTAGATTCTGTGTGAGCCTGG
The DNA here is from genome assembly GCF_000499845.2 of Phaseolus vulgaris. Classification (NCBI taxonomy): domain Eukaryota; kingdom Viridiplantae; phylum Streptophyta; class Magnoliopsida; order Fabales; family Fabaceae; genus Phaseolus; species Phaseolus vulgaris. The sequence goes on from NC_023749.2 coordinate 24,152,501, forward strand.
GCCAACTCGGCAACCATCTTCACCTTCTCTTTGTTTGCCTTAGAGAGATCAGCCATGGCGTCGTCTCTTGCTTTCTCTACTTGCCCAAGTAGTTTCTCGCGGTCGATCGACCTTTGCTCCAGCTTCTGTACCTTATCGGCATTGGCTTGAATTTGAGCCTCCAGGTCGCTCGCCTTGGTGCGTAGAGGCACGATTCTGCTTTCAAGTTCGACTTTTTCTTGGGCAAGTTCATGGACTTTGCGGCGAAGGTCAACAGCTTCCTTGCGTGCAAGCCTAAGCTCGGTGTTTAGGGCATCCTCCACTCGAGAATGTTCCATTTCCGCGAGCGTCAGGCTGAATGACACCTTCTCCACCTCGACCTTCATTGTGCTGTTCTCGGTCTTGAGGTTGTAGATGTCATCCTGTAGCCGCCTGGTGGAGCTCTCCACAGCTCTCGTTATGATTGATGGGATATCCTCTGCAATGGTTTTGAGCTTAGCAGTCAGAGGTTCCCACATCCTCGTGACCTCGAGAGAAAGATTTGCAGCTTGGAGAGGCGCCAGCGGGGCTTGTTGAGGATTCTCGTCGCCGCCTTCCTTAGCAATATTTTCGGTGTTTGCTTCTTGGCGCGGCGACGCAATCGGGGACTCGGTGATTAGGATTGGAGAGGTGTGAGCGACCTCATCCCCGATTGGAACGATTCCTGCAGCTGAGGTGTTGGAAGGAGGGCCCCCCCTGCTGATATGTGCGGTGTAGAGGCGCTCGGGGGGTCCTCTAAGAAGTTTGGCTCCGGGGCCTCAGTTGCAGGTGGCGCAGTGGCCAATGGAACTGCTTGGACTGGTGGTGAAGGGGCTTGTGGTGCTGGTGGTGAAGGAGGAGGAGCGGGTGTTGATGGTGGTGTTGAAGCTGGAAGAGGGGGCGGGGCAGGTGGGGAAGATGGTGCCACCCTCTTCCTTTTCGTGACAAGGCCATCCTCTGTGACCTCGTCGTCCTCTTCCTCATCCTCTTGGACAACTTGGGGGGCTTTCCGTTTTGGCCTCTTAAGGACCAGTTTCTTTCGTTGAGTGGGCGCCTTAGGCGGTGATCGCCCCTGGATGATGGCCTTCTCGACCGCCGAGTTGGGAACCGTCTGGGAGCCGGTCGCCAACCCGTGGTTGCGGGCGAGCGCCTTTAGATCGGCGAGCATATTCTTACCCAACATGGTATCTGCGTAAAATGAAAGTGCATAAGTTAGCTTAAAGGAGAATGGAGTAAGTGTACAAGGCAATGAAACAGCAAAAGCAGGCATATGCAGAAAAGATAAAACCAAAGTCTTGTGTGTGTCGCACAAGACGCCCAGAAACAATATCAGAAGCAATGTGAAGACAAGGGTATAGCGTCCTAACCTATTTGGAATTCCAGCTGGTCCTCAAAGAACTCGAAGGAAATCAAGGTGGGGGTGAAGAATGTTATGTGGGCATCTGCCACCCTCTTCCAGAAGAGACAAAGGTCTCTGTCCAAAGCTCCCATGCTATCAGGACTTCTGGGCCTTCTGAAGCAGCTCTTGGACTCCTTCTTCCCCTTGTCCACCCAGTACAAGGGGAAACCGTCGAGAAGGGAAGCGTCTTTGTCGTTTGCGCGAACCTGGACGAACTTCCCCTTCCAATCCTTATACGACTGCTGGAAGATGGTGAAGATGGATCTCCCAGCAATGGCGTTCAGACTGACCCACAGGCGATCGCCTGGGTGTTTGGCCTCAAACAGAAATAAAAATACGTCCACTGACGCAGGCAGCCCCAGGTGGGCGCACGTTACCTCAAAAGCTCGGACAAACGCCCAGCTGTTGGGGTGAAGCTGGGCGGCAGCGATGTTGAGCTCGGTTAAGAGTTCCCTCTCAAATCGAGTAAGAGGGAACCTGAGTTTAACCTTTTTGAAGAGAGTGGTGTAGACGAAGCAGAAGGGCCCGTCGGCGCTCACTTTATCGTCGGCACACACTGGCAGAGTGGCTGGGCAAGGCAGCACCATCATTCTCTCATCGTGCTCCTTGTGGAATGATTGGTGGGCCTCGTCCCCATTGGTCAATCGCAGAACCGCTCCCGCGGTGTTCACCGACGACGTTTCCTTTAAGAGGGTTGAGTTAGCCCATGAGTATAACGTCTTGAAGTCTGGCAGTGGGGTGGGGGCTCCTCCAGCGTTTGGTGGAGTCGCCTGGGCCAGAGTGGTTTGAGAAGACGCGGGCCTCACAGCCTGCGAAGAGGGGGCACCACGAACTTGCGTAGAGTCGTGTGCTTGAGAAGGAGGGTTTCGCGCTGACGGAGGGGGGTTCGGGGTGATCTTCGTGCGAGTCATGGTAGCAAACTGCAAACGAAGAAGAAAGGAAAAATAATCAGGAGGGTTACAAAGGCTGACTCGATCAGGGAGGGAAGGTGAAAGACGAACGAATGTGAGTTCGTTGCGACGATCGACAGAGCCCTAAGTTACGCAGAAGGAGAAATGGAAAACAGCCCACAGCGTATGCACCAGACAGTTACAGGATGATGCAAATCGGTGAAAATGCGAGAAAACACAGCAGATGAGGGAAAGTAGTTACCTTTCGATGATCGGGAGAATGTTGAAGGGAGGTGGTGATCTAGAGCGTCGAGGAACGTCGAGAGCTTTCGCAGGGGGAAATAAGAGCGTATGCAAGTGTAAAGAAAGTGATGGAACAGTAGGAGCGTAAGGGGTTTAAGGGTTTTCGAAACGGTTTGGGGAAGCGCTAACGGCAGATGAAGATAGCCGTTGATGAGAGCCACGTGTCGAGCGATGCGCGAAGGGTTTGGTGGAGCGTCAGAGCAGCAGAAAGTACTATCGCTTGGAATTCTGCGCCCCATGCCACGTAGACCGGTGTTAACGAAGGCTTCTTCAGTCTTTTCGCTAGACAAAGTCTTCGCTTAAGACTGGGGGGCTTGTGTACCGCCCTGGTGGTCGGGTGTGATGACGTGGCATCCTGCTACAGTATAGGCGTGTTGACAAGGCGCCAGGTTGACAGTTGGGAAGGAAGTCGGGAGGCACGTGTAGTCGCCGATAGTTAAGTTGGCGTGTTCCGATCTCCAGCGTACCAGAATAGGCGATCGCCAGATTGGGGATGAAGTCGCCAGATGTGGACTTAGGCGACCAGGCAGTCGGAGATCGCCAGAACAAGCACATCGCCGAAGTTAAAGGAGAAGCAGATTATGAAGGCGGCCGGCGAGACCACAGGGAAGGTGTATGAAGGCCCTACCTCGCCAGTTTCAGTAGAGATCGCACTCCTGAGTTAGCTATGCACTGGGCAGTACAATGCATAGGTAACTTAGCCAAAATGAGAGTAGAAGCAGCGCCAAGTCAGTGAGCCTCCAGATGATGGCACGTGTACAGTTGGATACGAGCCACGTGTCCAAGTCTGTAACTGCCAGGAGAGAGAAAACCACCAGGTATATAAGAGTTCCTAACAGATTTTCTAAGGTACGCGCGTTCAGTTCATACACTTTACGCTTGCGAGTGACAGAGCTGTTTGTGAGAGAGATTTGCACGGTTCCAGTTCTTAGTATTTGGTGATACCGCCACTGACTTGAGCGTCGGAGTGCGATCGGCCGCAGCGGCGCCGTATCGTTTCTTTGCAGGTTCTTGAGATAGATCTGGAGGAGGAACGGAGGTGAGGAGCGGCGCGCACGTCGATCCTTTGACGAGGCATTCTCCAGCGCTCCGGTCAACAGGCAGGATCAATGCATCACTTGAAAATCCAGCCATTTGTAATTAAAAACAGCAAACTCACAAAAACAACAAACAAGTTAAGAAACAAAATTAGCAAAAATAGTGAGTGTTTTAAGTAAAATGCCGAAGTGAATTGAGGCAGAAAAAGAGATCACTCTCAAAGAAATAATGTCCTTGCACCAATCTGATCTTGAGGTCTTGGAATCCTCAAATGAAAGATGTCAAAGCAAGCACACCAATCTCAAAGGCAACCACCACAAAACCAATGAAACAATAAAGACAAACAAGAAAAGGTATAAGCAAAGAAAGGTAATGGCAAAAGGAATACTATATGTAAGACAAACTCAAAGATTAAAGAATGAAAGACAAGCAAGAAAATAAAGAACTCAATGAGGAAAGAAGGCACACCAAAAGAGTCCTAGAGAAAAGTACTAGAGTAGATTTAAAAAACAAAAACAGAACTACAAGAAAACAATGTTGTATGCAAACTGTGCTATGTTTACAGATTTAACTGGAACGATTGAAAGCGAACTGGAATGTGAAAAATTAACCACACAAACTTCAATGTCTCAACTCAATAATGGCACTGGAATGAACTAAAACAGAAAAGAATAAGAACAGCTGCTGGAAAATGAAAAATAACGAAACCAAAACTCAAGAACACAAGCTAAACATGAACAATTGAAAGAGTAGGAAGAAAGGAGAAGAGAAAAGCTTATGGAGATGGAAGAGAAGGTGAGTGATCACGCCACTAGAAGGATGGTTGCTCCTAGATGAATGTGCTGCCGCCACTTGAGGACACCATGGATCCTTCAAGATAAGACTAGAGAAGAAGGCTCAAAAGCTCTCCAATGCTCACTCAAAAGTTGAGTATAGTTTCTTTACTCTCATTTCAATTCTGAAAAATACAAGGGCTGCACCTTAATTTATAGCCTAAGGTGCTGAAATGTAAGCTACACAAATTCAAAAAAACTCCCTCCTAAAAGCTTCTAGAATTGGCGCCTAAAACAATGCATGAGGAAGGTGTGATCCCTTCTCTCACTTTGGCACCTCCTTATTTACTCCTACACCTATCTACTAACACACCCCCCTTAAAACTCCTAATTAAAGACTAAAAGATGCTTTAACAATAGAGGTTTCTAATGTTTCCCTCTAAGCACCTTCAACAATATTCTTTATTATTTAATACTTGGCCTTGCCCTTCATGAGATGAACTTGGGCCTTTTGGGCTTTGGCCTTCTTGGGCTTGGGCTTGGGCTTTGGGCCTCATCTTTTGCAAAGAATAATAAGAAGAACTTTAAATGTGAGGGCGAATGATCTTGTCCTTCATTATTACGTGGTGTCAAGCTGGTGAGGAAGATCATTACGAGGCAACGCTCTTGCGCTAAGTCAACCGGAAGGATCATCTGGCGCCCACCGTGGGGCCGTATAAAAGGTGATTCCCAACCATAGTTTGTGTTTGTGGTGCTTTGAGTGTTTTCTGTTCGACTGCTCGCTATCGCAGTCGACTCCTGGAGCATTCACCGTTTGTTTGGAGTTCTTTGAGTTGCTGAGTTTGCTGAGGAAGGATGAGGACAACACGCTCCAGTTCAGTTGCGCCATCAACAGACGAAGATGATGTGTCCATGACGCAAGTGATGGACATGATGAGGACGCTGCAGCAGAACGTGGCTACATCGCGTTCTGAGCAGGAAAGGATGCACGAGGCGCTGGTGGCCTCGCAAGCAAGGAACGGAGAGCTCAACAGGATCAACGAAGAGCTGCGCAAAGCCCTTCAGGAGCGGGAGGAGCATGCGGCAGGGGACAAATCTGCACCCCCATCCCCACCACGCAGCTTTCCTATGCCATTTTCCCAAGAGATCATGGACTCGGTGGTCCCGGCTAACACTGTGGCAGTGAAAGCGTCTTTCACTGGGGTGGAGGACCCTGAAGCCCACCTCACGGTGTTTCATACTCAGATGATGCTCTCAGGGGGCTCAGACGCGGTGTATTGTAAGGTGTTTATGAGCACTTTGAGCGGAACGGCGTTGGACTGTTCGTCAGTATACCCACTGGCCACATTACCACGTTCCAACAGTTTTCCAAGATGTTTGTTGAGCAGTACATAGTGAACAAGGCGCCACCTTTGGTGTCTTACGACTTGTTTGATATAAGGCAGTACCAAGGGGAGTCCTTGAAGGATTTCCTGAACAGATTCGAAGCTCGGATAGTCCGTTTGCCAGGAAAGGACGAAGAGATGTTCGTGCACGCCTTCAAAAAGGGCGTGTTACCTGGGCCTTTTAGTGAGTCGCTCATCAGGAGCCACCCCGCCACGTTCGCCGAAATCCGGTGACGTGCTATGGCTCACATCGCCGCCGAGAGCGAGGTCACCGAGAAGAGGGGAAACGTGGCCCCAACTAAACCGCGCACCCAAGCAAGGGTAAAACCGCAGAGGGTTGACCCTCTGGGAGGCTGCTGAACCAATCCATGGCCATCCCAGTCAAGGTGCTCATGAAGAGCTTGCACCTTACGGCGTCGGAGCCGCCCACCAGCATCATCTGCATGTGGAACGCAGTGAGATGCACCTCAGGGTCCTCCATCCCTGTGAACGTCACCTTGGGCCGAGTGAATGTGTTTGGGATCATCGTCTACAGGATCTGCTGTGAGAACGGCATAGAAAACTCCCTTGGTGGAGTGAAATGCTCAGGCTCATCTAGGTCGCGTTGTCCTATGTGGTTGCGCCACCCGCGGCGCAAATCCTCATTCATGCGACAAAGCTCCTCATTTCTCGCCTGAGACGCCGTGAGATCCTCCTGCATGCGCTCTTGTTCAGCCTTCGATGCTGCCATTGCTTCTTGCAATCCCTGCATCATACTCATGAGCTGCTGCATGGTCATCTCTTCACTCTCAGCGTGCGTCGAACCTTGTCTCGTGGACCTCATCATCTGGAACTTCTTCTAGCTGTCGTGCAACTCCAAGGGGTAAAGGAACTCGAACTCGAACGAACACGATCGCACAGCGACTCCACCGAAAGCAATCGGTGAAAACTGCACCAATTTCTCAATGAACAATGGCTCTTGGTAAAATCTCGAGGGACCTGGGTTGGAAACGGCAACTGGAACTGAATTCTTGCGGTGGGACTGAAGTTTTAGATCGGCCCCACGGTGGGCACCAAATGTTCCCGCCGGTTGACCAGGGACGTCTTTGTGCGTGGCTTATCCTCGCGAGCTAGGGAACCTTCGTTCTGCACCGTCTGTGAGTACCTAAAAAGAAGTGGACAAAGGGGCGCCCTCGCGGCCGTTTGCACTCCGACGATCAAGTCAGCACCTCCGTATCGGAACACCGTGAATGGATGCTCTGAAGGTGGTCAGATAACTGAGTAACTAATACTTTTTTCCCTAATTGCCTGTGCGTACAGTGGGTGCAGGAGCAAAACAACTAGGGTTTGTGTGTCAACTCTAAAAACTGGATCAAAATTCAAATCTCTGTCTCAAAACGTCTAAAGCCCCTTTTAAACGTCTAAAGCGTTTAAAGCGTCTTAAAGCGCATTTAAAGCGTATAAAAACGTTCAACGCGTTTAAAACGTTTAAAGCATTTAAAGAGTTTAACATTAAAGCGTTCGAAACGTAAACTAAAGATCACCTTAGCGAACTTTCAAGAAAACATTGACGTTTCAATGCTTACTGCCACGTGTCCTTCTGACTTGATCGTTATTCTCCGTGGAGTGCCTTACAGCGTCGTAACCCAACTTAGGGATAATCCATCGTGTAAGTTCTCCTTTCTCGAAGTGCAACTGGCGCAAGGGGGTGACTTTCTGGGTGCCAACTTGATATTATTCCAATAGCAAGATATAGATGATTCTTTGACATTTTATGGAATCAAATTGAGTTGGAGATTGAATAGGCACTTTTATAGAAATGGATCAATGTTCTATGTTTCAAGAACTCACCAAAACTTACACCAAACACCAAACTCACATGGAAGTTCCATTTCTTGTCAATTGAACTGATTAAAAGGTGTTAGAATACAAATGAACCTGTTCCGTCCGGTTGACCGGGACGTCTTCGTGCACGACCTCAACCGTCAGCTGGGGTCTCCTTCCCGCTGGTTGCCCGCGGATTCCTGCAAAAAAAAGGGGACAAAGAGGCGCCCTAGCGGCCGTGTGCACTCCGACGCTCAAGTCAGCCAGCAAGAAACACCAAAAAACTGTCCACCCACGTATCTGAGCACCGCGTGTGGCACTCTGAAGGTGGCAAAAGAACTGTGTATATGTGTGTGTGTTGTCTCCTTTAGGCAAAAAATATTCTCCAGTCACTTGTACGTAATCTCACGGGCAAGCAACCAGAGAGTTTCTCGTAAATTTGCCAAAGGTTCCAACCCTTTTTCCGACATTCCCAGCGCTATTTAAACTGCCCCAGCATTTAAAGCGCCTTAAAGCGCTTTTAATCTCAAACGTAACGCACTCATTAAAGCGCCTTAAAGCGCTTTTAATCTCAAACGTAACGCACTCATTAAAGCGCTTAATTACGAAACGTAGCGCATTTAAGACGTTGAAACGCTCGGGAGCCATAATAGTACCTGAATGCTCGAAAGGGAAACTGTATTGAATATCTTTAATTACCTGGCACCTGACTAGAGGGTGTTTCTATTCTGGCATGGCTGTCGTACACGTGGAGGGCCTCACGACGCCATGACCCCATCTGGGGGCGTTTCTGCCCACCTGGGGACGTCTCTACGTGTGAGCCCTCCTGCTTGGGAGTGCTACTGCGCTAGGGGTGACTTTTTGGGTGCGAACTCATGCCCCCAAGTATCTAGCCACTTACTTTGAGAGCGTATCTGCCTTTCTCTCGTACCCTGCACCCGCTTACCCTGGGCGTGACCTTCCTCTTGGGTCATATCTGTCCTGAAAGCGTCTCTGGGGTGGCAGGGGTACTTCACGAGTCAGGCTGCCCTACCCTGAGGTTATCACTATGGCCTTGAAGCCACCTCTTTTTTCTCTTTATCACTTTCCCGAGATATCGGGTCATGAGGCTTTCCCACGGCGTCGCTCCCTCCATCGTCTTTCCTACCCATGGGTATCGGGGAACCATACCGTCATTGCCTTACTTTTACACTGTTTGATCTGGCTACGCCCTGGTTGGGCGACGCCTCCACCCAGGCGACGCCTTGCCTTGGCGACGCCTTGTCCTATCTTGGCGACGCTTCCTCTTGGCGTCTCTGCACCTGGGCGACACCTTGAGTTGACTTTGACTTTCCAGTCGTTGACTTTGACTTAGTCAACGCCCTGATACGGGACGGTACACAAGCCCCCCAGTCTTAAGCCGAAGATTTGTCTTCAGCGCAAAGACTAAAGCCTTGCCCCCACCATCCGCGTGCCTTCCTGATGACGTGTCATTCTCTGCTGACTTAGCAATTTTTTGAATTACTGACGCAACACTTTCTGAACCACAGGGTATTCTTAATGACCGATTGGACATTCCCTGAAATGGGGATGATAACGCCTTTTGGGCTACCCTTCATCACGCGCCACGTGGCCCATCGCGTGGTCCTCCTTTAGGGACCTTTGCGTTTCCCCTGGGCAATCGACCCTCTGATGCGTGGCCCGATCCTGCGGCCCTTAGTTAGCGCCTCTTGAGTTGCGAAATGTAACGTTTAAGTTACTCCAAACCCCGTGATCCTGCCTGTTGACCGGAGCGCTGGAGAATGCCTCGTCAAAGGATCGACGTGCGCGCCGCTTCTCACTTCCGTTCCTCCTCTGGATCTATCTCAAGAACCTGCAAAGAAACGATACAGCGCCGCTGCGGCCGATCGCACTCCGACGCTCAAGTCAGTGACGGTATCACCAAATACTAAGAACTGGAACCGTGCAAACTCTCTCTCTCACAAACAGCTCTGTCACTCGCAAGCGTAAAGTGTATGAACTGAACGTGCGTACCTCAGAAAATCTGTTAAGAACTCTTATATACCTGGTGGTTTTCTCTCTCCTGGCAGTTACAGACTTGGACACGTGGCTCGCATCCAACTGTACACGTGCCATCATCTGGAGGCTCCCTGACTTGGCGCTGCTTCTACTCTCATTTTGGCTAAGTTACTTATGCATGGTACTGCCCAGTGCATAGCTAACTTAGGAGTGCGATCTCTACTGAAACTGGCGAGTTAGGGCCTTCATACACCTTCCCTGTGGTCTCGCCGGCCGCCTTCATAATCTGCTTCTCCTTCGTCTTCGGCGATGTGCTTATTCTGGCGATCTTCGACTGCCTGGTCGCCTGAGTCTACATCTGGCGACTTCATCTTCAACCTGGCGATCGCCTATTCTGGTAAACTGGAAATCGGAACACGCCAACTTAACAATCGGCGACCACACGTGCCTCCCGACTTCCTTCCCATCTGCCAACCTGGCGCCCTGCCAACACGCCTACACTGTAGCAGGATGCCACGTCATCGCACCCGTCCACCAGGGCGGTACACCCCGCGCTCACCCTACTGTTACATTCATTCACTCTGCTACTTCGCACTGTTCATCGCCTCCAAAACCTTTTTTCTTTGCAATTGCGATTCTCCCCTTCCTGCGCTCTCCTACCGCCTCCATTTCAACAGCAAAGGTATGGTTTCGAGCACTCTCAACTCTTCACTTTCGTCGCATTATCGGAAACTGCCTGGGACTGTTGTTATTCTCGTATTTCTCTGGATATTGTTTGTATGCTTCGTTGTTCCTCTCGCTTCCCTTCGTTCTCTTGTGGGTAGGGCGCTCCTAGGGTTCTTCCATTTTCCCCTTTTCTTCTCCCCAAACCCCTTTTCTCTGAACCCTTTCTTTCTCTTTTGATCTTCAGCATTGGCGTTGATGGCGAAAACCAAGACCACCGCGCCTCCCCCGCTCCCCAAGTCTCATTATAAGGGCGAATATGACTGGGCCCCCGACGAACTTCTGGACGAATGTTCCCTCCTGAACTCTGTTCAGGACGTGGAGGCTCATAGGGGGGACCCTGCCCTCTATCACTTCAATGCGTTCCACAAAAATCACGACTCCCAAGTCCTGGTAAGCCGGGTGCGACCTGGGATGCCCGTTTGTGCGGACTCACGGGATACTGGGGGATGCCCTTTCTTCTTCCTCTATCAGATGGTGCTCAAGAGGGTGGGCCTGCGTCTACCCCTCACTCCCTTCGAAAAAGAGCTACTGACAGAGATAAACACTGCTCCCGCCCAACTCCATCCCAACAGTTGGGCTTTCGTGAGGGGGTTCCAAATTCTCTGCGGCTATCTAGGCGTTCCTTCCTCTGTGGACGTTTTTCTTCACTTCTTCGAGGTAAAGAAGCAAGGGAAGAGTCTCTGGATGAGCTTTTCTGGCATCGCCGGGCGCATCATCCTTACGCTCTTCCAGAATTCGTTCAAAGGATGGAAGGGGAAATTCTTCAAGGTACGCGCGACCAAGCGCGATCCTTCCATCTCAGAGGGCTTTCCCCTGTACTGGACAGAAAAACCCATAACCATGAAGCCCTTGGCTCTGGACGAGCTCGCCCCGCCTGACCGGGATGTATGCAAAGCCTTGGCGGGACTGAGAATAGTCTTCGATATTGCCAAACTCATCGCGAACGAATTCAATGCCCATGGGCTTTCTACCTACTTCGGTATCTGCTCTTGGTGATTTATGATGCATTAGTTGTTGTGGTTATCTGCATGTATTTGGCCATAGGATCTTCCTTCTGATTCATCTGAATTAAACTTATGCTACCATTTTTCGCTGTACAGTGTTACTTGCATTTTCACGCCTCTTCATGTATTGTGAATTCGCATAACTGTTCTAGTGCTAATCCTTGTTGTTTGACATGTCTTGATATAGGATCGGTGATGGGCGTTTCCAAAAGGATAATGTTGGCGAGAGCACTGAAGGAGGCTCGTGCCGCCAAGGCAGGCGTCTCCTCCAGCCCTGTTGCCAATCCGGTTCTCCCACCGGCTCCGTCACCGCCGCCTCCAGTCATTGCTGAAGCTGCTTCTAGCCCATCTCCGACGTCTCCACCTGGCTCCGACTTGCTTCCAACTCCCAACTCTCCCTCGCCTATCGCCGCTGTCCCCCTAGCTGCGGCCTCGTCACCGGCTCCAACCTCCCTTGACAAAGGGAAAAGGGATTTGGAGATTCTGTCAGATGACGAGGATTCGGAAGGGGTGGCACCCTTCAGAAGGAGAAAATCGGCGCGGGTTCCTCTTCTGGTAGAGACGTCGCCGCAGGGAGGGAACCCCTTTATGGACAACCCTCCAAGCGCAACCTCATTCCCTCCTAGGATACTCCAAGAGGAAAGGGGCGAAGGCGCCGAATCTGCGCCGCCTCCGCCGCCGCCAGACACCATTGCTTCCCCGGCTCCCGGCGCTGCTGCCCCCGACTTCATCGCCATCCCTCCTCCAATCATGCATCTGATGAGGGGTTTCAGTGGCGGGACTATGCCAGAAGGTACCGACAGGAGGGAAGGCATGCCTTTCTACTTGGGGGCCTTCTTGGCGGTGGCCCTTGAATGGCGCTCCCAGGCCAGAAACGCGGTCCTACAAGCTCATACCCTCCAAGCCTTGGAAACAAAAGCATCTACTCTGGAAGAGGAAATGAGGACCCTGGGACGCCAGAACGAAGCCTATCAAACTTCTCTAAGACAAATACAAGAGTCCAAAGCGGAAACAGAGAGGCAACTGGCGAAGGCATTGGAGCTCCAGGCAGGCTTCTACACTCGGGAGGTTGCTCTCCAAGTATAGGTGGCGAGTCTTCAGGAATTGGTCAAAGCGGATGCAGAAACTCATAAAGACTTGAAGGACCGTTGCTGTGAACAGGCTGCCAAGGTGGAGCGGATGGAGGAGGAAATGGCCACCCAGGCCAAAGTTATGGACCTTCTCCGAGTTGACTACGACAAACTGCGGGTCGAGGTTAGCCGGCTTCGCGTGGAGAAAGAGGCTCTGGAGAAACAGGTGGCCTCTGGAGACGCCACCATTGAGGAACTGGAGAAGGAGAAAAAGTCCCTTATCCAGGAGATGGCGGGTACCTTCGAGGAGGGGTTCCAAGAGGCCCTGACCCAGGCGTCCTGCGAGAATCCTGGCGTCAACCTTTCGAACTGCGACCCCACACACCACGTCGTCGACGGGAAGGTCGTGCCCATGGACTTGAACGACTGAACCGCTGCCCCTCATCCACCACCTTCCTCTTCAAGCTTAACTCTTCATTCTTTACCTTCGTTTTTTGATTTTATCTGTCAAAACTTGTAATTCTTTGAACTATCCGCACTCTTGTTACTGATTTGGGACGTTCGTATGGTTGCCTTTATTTCTTTGTCACATACGATTCTGCCTATGCAATCTCATTCTCATCTTTTCCCTTCACGCGCTTCACTTACTTTATCTGGGTTCTGCCCATTTCTTTCACTTCGTTGGGCGGTTTGGTATGATCGGGTAAGGTCGCCCGCCAACCCTCACGCCCATGGAGAGGCTCACTAAGTGGCGCCGTATCGTCCACGGGACGTCTCTGATACCGAAAGGCCCTTTCTTTGATCTTTAACGCTCGGCGCCCACGCCTAAGGAGAGGCCTGCTAAAGCAGCACCGTATCGTCCCCGGGTGTCTAAAACGCTGAGTGCTGTGGGGGTCCGTTCCCTCCATGGTCTTTCCTTCCCATAGGTATCGGGGAACACCCTGCCAGCGATTCGCTGGCGTTTGGCGATCTCATCTCCCTCCACAGTCTTTCCTACCTGTGGGTATCGGGGAGGTAACGCCTGTGACTAACTTTGCCTTTCTTTGAGTTCTTCTCCCTCCACAGTCTTTCCTACCTGTGGGTATCGGGGAGGTGACGCCAGTCGGTATTTGGGTTGGCGACGCCCGCGACATCTCGCGCTGTCGTCGCCCTTTACGTCCTTCCTGGCAACGCCTCGGGCGTTACCTTTACCTCGACATTGACCTTAATTCTTGCCTTGGTCAACGCCTGATAATAGCGAAGAGCCCAAGGCTTTGCCTGTGCCATCCACGTGGCGCTCCTTGTATAGCTGATGGGACCTTCTGTCATTCAACTTGATCCACGTGGCGCTGCTTGCATGGTTGATGGGGTATCTAGTCATTCCATTTTCTGACTCCTGCTGTACCCCTGGCTCACTTTCGACGGCGCATCGTACCACTGGATATTCTGCTGATACGACGTTTTCTGATTTAAACCGGTGGTGCCAGCGTCATCCTTTCATCTTCTGCCACGTGTATCAATCGCGCGGTGCATCCGTTCGCGTCGTTTGGCGCTCTAACCGCTTTATTTAACTCTTCAAACTCTGGAACTATCTTCATCATTTTCTCACTCTTCATAACCTACTTGCGTTCTTTCTCCTTGCACCCTTCCTTCTTACACCCTTTCTTCTCTGTCGAAGGGTTGTTCTAACCTTCGCTCCCCTCGCTCAACTCTTGCATTTCTGGCCATCCCGATCTTGTTAAAGAATGTCTTCTCACGATGCTTCCTCCAGGGTCCGTCCCAAAGACTTGTACCCTTGGGCCTCGAGTGAACTTCTTGATGAGTGTTCATGCTTGCTCTCCACCAGGGCCGTACGGGAACACAAAGGGGAGTTGTGTTCTTATGACCACCGGGCCTTCGCAAGGAGGCACGATGACGACATCGCTGTGCTCCCTTGCACTCTGGGGGAGCCAGTGTGTGGAGACGAACGGGCCAACGACGGGGTCCCTTTCTTTTACTTTTACCAGGTGGCGTTCAAGACCATCGGGGTGCGCTTACCCTTCTCCTGGTTCGAGAAGGAACTGCTGACGGAGATCAACGTTGCTCCGGCCCAGTTATACCCCAACAGTTGGGCCTTTGTCAAAGCCTTCGACGTTCTCTTCGGGTTTCTGGGTTGTGCACCCTCGGTTGACCTCTTTCTTCACTTCTTTGAGGTGAAGAGACAGAGACACAACCTCTGGGTAACTCTCAGTAACGTGCCCGGGAGGGTTCTCTTCACACCCTTCCAGAGCTCGTTCACCGGGTGGAAAGGCCGGTTCTTCAAGATCTGTCGTACTGACCTTGTTCCCGACGCTCTGGATGGGTTTCCGCTGTACTGGGTGAGAGAGGAAAAGGCCCTCAAAGCCAAACCCCTCAAGAATCTGGCTCCAAGTGATCAAATAGCTTGCCGGATTCTTGCTGAGGCGGGAGGCTTTGACTCTGCTACGGTGATCGGCTTGGAGTTCAACGCTAGGACTATTGAGAAGTACATATGTGAGAACCACTGCCTTAGGCAACTTCGGCCTTGAGTTGACTTTGACTTTCCAGTCGTTGACTTTGACTTAGTCAACGCCCTGATACGGGACGGTACAGAACCGATTAAATTGCTTAAGAAATGAAATGAACCAAACAAAATGTGAAATAAAGGCAAAGCACCGAATAGAATTGCAAGAAAAGAACCTAAGACATGTTTATGAGTTCATATGATCACGAAAATGGAAGAAATAGATGAAGAAGAGAGAAGACTTTTGTGGTTGAAGAACTTGGTTGATGAACACGCCACTTGAAGTGTGAATGCTCCAAGATAAGTGTGAAATGCCACCACTTGAGGGAACCAAGGCTCTCAAGATAAGACTAGGAAGAGGAGAAGACAAGTTCTCACTACACTCAATCACCAATTTGGGAGAGTTTTGATACTACAAATTCCAATTATGAATTATGAAGGACCCAAGCCCTCCTTTTATAAGAGAAAGGGCTGGTCATGAAGCTTACAAAGCTTGTACCACAAGCTTCCCAAAAGTCTCCTAAGCTAACGCCTCTCCTAAGCTAACGCCTAAGCTTCTAGAATTTTCTAAGCTAAAGCCTAAAGATGCTTTACAACATAGGTATCTATGGTTTTCCTCTAAGCACCTTCCTAAACACTATTCTATATTATTTATAATTTTATACAAAAGAAACTATAAAGAGAGATATTTAAATGAAGCCTATTCTTGAAAGCTTGTAGACTTCTTTGGCTTTTGGCTTGATCCTCTCTTTATTTTATGTCTTCTTTTAATTTTGAGAAGACTAGAAGGAAGAACTTCAAATGTGTAGGTGAATGACCTCTTCCTTCATTAATAAAAGCCTCCTTTATTTGATTCTCATCACAACTCATGCGCCCCAACCTCTAGTCACTCGCCCTGGGAGTGTATCTACCTTTCTCTCATACCATGCACCTGGTTCGCCCCTGGGCGTGGCCCTCTCATGGGTCGTATCTGTCCCAGGGGTCTCCCAGAGGTGGCGTGGGAACTTCACAAGTCAGGTTACTCCTCACCGGTACTAGAACTATGGCCTTGAAGCCACCTGTCTCTTCTCTTTATTACTGTTCTGAGGTACTGAGACCTCTCGTGGTGTCGCCCCCTCCACGGTCTTTCCTACCTGTGGGTATCGGGGGGTGACACCATCGATGTCTTATCCTGGCGACGTCTTAACCTGGCGACGCCTACCCCTGGCAACGCCTACGCCTGGCGACGCCTTAAGCGGTCAACCAGTTGACTTTCTTCCCTTGGGCCCCCTTGAGGGGTCCCACCATACGTTGACTTTGACTTTGACTTTGGTTAACGCCCGGGGACGGGACAGTACAACTCTCGTTGATGGAGTGTTGTTTAGGCATGGGTTCACGCATCCAATTCTGACATGTGTGAGTGGCGACGAGTGTACGAGGATCATGTCAGAGCTTCATAAGGGGATTTGCGGAAGCCACGTGGGGGGAAGATCATTAGCTTCCAACGTGATTCGTGCAGGGTTTTATTGGCCTTCGGTGAGGGAGGATTGTGGAAGATACGCCCAGCGATGCAAGCAGTTCCAGATGCATGCAGACTAGGATAAGGCACCTCTAGAGGAACTGAGATCGATTTACAGCCCACGGCCCTTCCACACATGGGGAATCGATATTCTGGGGCCTTTCCCTCTGGCGATAAGGCAGATGAAGTATTTGATAGTCGCCATTGAGTACTTCACAAAGTGGATAGAGGTAGAACCAGTGGCACAGATTACTGCGCACAAGGTACAACACTTTGTTTGGAAGAACATTGTGTGTCACTTCGGGGTGCCAAGGCGTCTCATCTCAGATAATGGTACTCAGTTTGCAAGCCAGCAGTTGGGAAAGCTGTGTGCAGAAGTGGGAATCAAGCAGGTGTTTGCATCAGTCGAACACCCCCAGACGAATGGGCAGGTAGAGTCAGCAAATAGAGTTTTGCTGAGGGGATTGAAGCGAAGGCTTTAGAAAGCTAAAGGGGCGTGGGCAGAAGAACTGCCAAGGATTGTGTGGGCTTACCACACCACGCCTCAATCTTCCACCATGGAGACGCCATTCAGGCTAGTATACGGGTCAAACGCCATGATCCCAGTAGAAATTCACGAGAGTTAATGGCACTGGAATCAATTAAAAACAGTAAGCCAATTAATTGAGATAATTTTTTTAAAATCGCTGCCAGATTACCGTATTCTTTTCGGCAAAATTGTACACTTTTTTTATTTTATTTATCATTTTTTGTGTACTTTGAATTTTTGAGTAATTCTTTTTTCTACTTTTTTCTAACACTTTGAATATCACAAATCCAGAATTTCAGAATTTTCCAATGAGTAAATCAATTGCAATAAGGAAAAATAGTAAGCACTTTTTTTTCAGAAACAGAGGAATCCTAATAGGAATAAAAAACAAAATTGTGAGCTAGCAAAGACATAATGGAAAATGATGTATTGGAACTTGTATAGGTCTAGAATACAAGTATGAACTCAATTCTAAAAAGAAAATGCACAAAGGATCAATATCAATTCAGAAAATTATATGACACTAAAGCAAGAAACAATCAAAAACAATAAAAGTACTACTAGAAGTAATGACAATTATGGAATAACATGACTAAGACAAAACTTGACATGATTCAAAAAGGAAAATACTCAAACATATGATAGGCAAAAGAATTAAAATAGCAAGTAAACTCAAAATAAGCCTAAAACAGAAACTTAAATTGCAAGAAAATAAAAGAGCTCTTGAAATAAAGTGCTACACAACTCAACAATTAAACAAGAACACACCTAAACTCATGATACCACGTGATGTGATTCCACTAGCACAATTAGAATGATTCTTGACATTCTTAGGAATCATCTTGAGTTGGTTAAGAGATAAGCACTTTATCATAGAAATGGATCAAGGTTCTATGAACAAGAACTCACCAAAACTAGTGCCAAAACACAAACTCATATAGAAGTTCCAATTATTGTCAAATTGAACCGAACAAAAAGGCACAAAAGCTAAGCAAACTGAAATAGAATGCTGGAAATTAAAATGAACCGAACAAAAAGCTGGAAAATGAAGAAGAAAGATGAAGAACAGCAAGGCATAATGAAAGAATCGAAGCAACACAAATTAAAGCCGAAACTGCCGAACCAAATTCAACAAGGAAACAAGCTAAGACAAGGAAATAACAAAAGAAGAAAGGAAGGAGAAGAGAGTGCTCATGAAGATGGATGTATGGTTGGATGATCACGCCACTAGAAGGATGGTTGCTCCTAGATGAGTGTGCTGCCGCCACTTGAGGACACCATAGATCCTTCAAGATAAGACTAGAGAAGAAGGCTCAAAAGCTCTCCAATGATCACTCAAAATTTTACTATAGTTTCTTTTCTCTAAAATTCAAATCTGAATTTTACAAAGAGAGCACCTCTATTTATAGCCTAAGGTGCTGAAATGTAAGCTACACAAATTCAAAATTCCCCCCTAAACATATTCTAGAACCGACGCCTATTTACAAGGCATAAGGAAGGTGTGACTTCTTCCTTCACTTTGGCACCTCCTATTCTACTCCTACACCTATCTACTAACACACCCCCCCTCCTAAAGCTCCTAACTAAAACCTAAAAGATGCTATAACAAAAGAGGTTTCTAATGTTTCCCTCTAAGCACCTTCAACCAAAGAAATTACAAAAAGAGAAAATAAATGTCCCCTAGCTCCTAAAGCTTTGAACATGCTTCTTGTAAGCCTTTGAGGTGGGCTTTGACCTCCATGGGCGTCCTCCATTTGTGCCTCTACCTCTTCTTGATCTTGTTGATTGGCCTCCATGTCCTCTTGAGCTTGATCTCCATCAAGAGTTCACCCCGCTTTCTGAGCTTTGTGACGGAGGAGTTCAATGAGGAAAGAAGGGTAAATCTAGACCTATTGGACGAGGCCAGAGAAGAGGCGAGGATAAAGGCTGCAGCCGTGAAGAGGAGAGTGGAGCATTAGTATAGCTCTAAAGTGAAGCCACGACAATTCCAAGTTGGTGACCTAGTCATGAGGAAGGCTCATCCTTACGAGTTGGAGAACAAGTTGTCTCCCAAATAGACCGGACCCTTCAGAGTAACCGAAGACAAGGGGAATGGTTCGTACAAGTTAGAAACTCTAGAAGGGGGGCCCATCCCACGCAGCTGGAATGCGGCCAATTTAAAATTTTATTTCAGTTGAAAATTATGAAGTGCATAGTTGTAAAGGGGACACTCTTTTTCCCTCTCGGGGGTTTTTTAATGATGTCACGCAAGTAAAAAAGAAGTTCAAGAAAACTTTATCTCAGTTTTTTCCTCCCACACGATGTAAGAGCAAAGATTAAGAAACAAAACAGAGACTCAAGGCTTCGCCAGGCGTAGGCGTCGCCAGGTGTAGGCGTCGCTAGGCGTAGGTGTCGCCACGTATAAGCGTCGCCAGGTGTAGGCGTCGCCAGGTGTAGACGTCGCCAGGCGTAAGCGTCACCAGGTGTAGGCCTCGCCAGATAAGGGAGCGGGTGTCAAAATTAAAACAAAGGGAGCACATGCTCGTGCGCAGAGATCAACACATTAGCAAGGTACGTACAGTAAAGTTAAAATCCAGGTGTCTAGTCCTTGAGCAGGGGTTAAGGGATTCCTTGAGCGGATTGCTTCAGCCTTTACCCTTGCCTCCTCCCTGACCTCATCCAGCAAATCTAAGTTCATCCTTCTTTCTGCATTCGAGTCTTCTGCCACGAAGTTCTGGAATCTCGGCGAGCTTTCCTAGATTTCAATTGGGATCCTCGCATCGCACCCGTACACCAAGCTAAACGGGGTTTCGTGGGTTCCTGACTGTTCAGTGGTGTGGTATACCCATATTATACGGGGAACTTCCTCAGCCCAAGATCCTTTGGCCTTCTCCAATCTCCTCTTCAAACCTCTTAGTAAAACCCGATTAGCCGACTCTACCTGCCCATTCGTCTGTGGATGCTCCACAGAAGCGAACACCTGTTGAGTTCTGTTCCGGCCGGTTGACATGGGTCGTCTTTATGCGTGGCTTCGTTCTAACAAGCTAGGGCACCTTCGTTCTGCCTCGTCTGTGTGTACCAGAAAAGGAAGAACAAAGGGGCGCCCTCGTGGCCGTTTGCACTCCGACGATCAAGTCAGCTAGCGAGAAACACCAAAGTAACTAGAAGCTGTATAATAATCTCAACAACTGGAACTGTGTAACTAAACTGTGTAGCCCTAATTGCCTTGTGCTCACAGCTGGGTGTGCCGTCAAGAACAACTAGAGACTACTATTCTGAGTAACTTTATGAAAACTAGGTTAAAACTCATGCAACTGTAAAAACGTACCTCACTAGGGCTTATTCGTGCCCTATATATAGGTGAAAACTAGGGTTTACCTCTGCGTTGCTTGCTATTATCTAGGGTTCCTTGGAGAAGGTCCTTGCGCCGCTATCTTTAGGATCTTAGCGTATCTAGCCCATGGGCTTCCCTTATCTGGAGTGCAATGTATAATCTTATGGCCACTTGGGCTCTAACTTAAGCACTGTATTTCTCGCGCCATCATACTGTTCGAGTGCCCTAATTGAACACGTGTCATGCATGCAGCCTTCCTTGAAGATCTTTAATGAGCACGTGGGCACTGTCACGTGCCCTTTTGACTTGATCGTTTATTCTGTGCGGAGGGACCCACAGTGCCACCACCCAACTTAGGGTTATCCCATCGTGTGGGCCCCCTCTCTGTGAAATGCTTACGTCATGCGGGTTGACTCTTCGGGCGATGTCTTACTTAGGCGATGTCTTACTCAGGCGATGTCCGTTTAGGCGATGTCTTCCTCTCAGATAGCGACACGTCTCGGCGATAACCGACTATGCATATCCAGTCGCCGCTTCTACATACGGCGACTATGTTGACCTTTTGACCACCTACCTTTCACTTGTCCACGTCATCACACCCGATGACCTGGTCGGTACACAAGCCCCCCAGTCTTGAGTTGATAACTTGCTTTCAGCGAAAAGACTAAAGCTTGCCCCCTGCTGCCCTTATGGCGTTTTGATGACGTGTTATCCTCCGACCGATTGACGTGACATGTTTTCATCGCCGGCGCAACGTACCCTCAAGGGCTCTGACGATGTGACATTCTCTGAGTGAACTAAATGACATTCTAATCCGTACCTTTACCTCGCGACACGTGGCCCACTCATGAGGCGCTTGCTTTACCGCTTCAATCATGAGGCTCAAATCTTGAAAACCTCGCATCTCAACTCATTGTCTCTGCTTCCTTCGTATCTTTCTTGCACTATTCACCTTCTTTCCAAGAACTTCTTGCCCCACGTTCTTTCTTTGCGACCCTTGCCTTTGTTGCGTTACCTAACCCTTGACCTCCAGTTTCTTTACTGCCAGTGCACACTAGGATGTCTACCAATCCCTCTTCCTCCCGAGTGAGTCACAAGGATCTCTATCCCTGGGCTTCGAGTGAACTACTCGACGAGTACTCTTGCTTACTTTCTACCAGGGCCCTGAGGGAGCACGTGGGGGAAGCATGTTCCTGCGATCATCGTGCCTTCGCAAAGAGGCACGATGATGACATCGTCGTGCTCCCTTGTTCCATGGGAGAGCCGGTGTGCGGGGATGAACGATCCAATAGTGGGGTCCCCTTCTTCTATTTCTATCAAGTAGTTTTTAAGGGCGTCGGCGTACGCCTTCCCTTTTCCAGGTTCGAGAGGGAGCTGTTAACGGAGATGAACACCGCTCCAGCCCAACTGTACCCTAATAGTTGGGCCTTCGTGAAGGCCTTTGGCATTTTGTTCGGCTTCCTTGGGTGCGCGCCTTCTGTGGACATTTTTCTTCACTTCTTTGAGGTGAAGAGGCAGAGAAACAATCTGTGGGTAACCCTTAGCAATGTCCCTGGCAGGATTCTTTTGACTCCTTTTCAGCAAACTTTCACAGGGTGGAAAGGCAGGCTTTTTAAGGTATGCTGCTCCAGCTTGGTGCCTTCTGCCCTGGACGACTTTCCTTTGTACTAGACAAAGGACGCCAAAGCTTTGAAATCTAAACCCCTTAAGAAACTGTCTTCAAGGGACCAGGAAGCTTGCAAGATCCTGGCGGGTGTTGGAGGATTTGATGCGGCTGCCTTAATAAGCTTGGAGTATAATGCCGAGCTTCTGAAAAGATACATATGTGTGTGAGGCTTTTCTCATGACCTTCCCGCTTCTTGTTATGATTCCGCTCAGAAATACCTTGTTCCGCGTATGTCTCTTACTATACTTTACTTCTTCCTTTCACGTAGGTTCAAAGATAAAAGATCATCAGAGGACTCTTCTGACTCGGGCTTTGCGGTTTGGAGACGGGGCCTTTTCGTCGCACTGCTTGAAGCCTGGGGCCACTGATGAGTGACGTGTTCTTGCTTTCTGTGTGGATATTTAGGACGTGTATAGGACTACAATTCCATTTTGCAAATGTTACAAACTTTGTCTGTAACCCTAACATTGGTTCTGTACTTTTCTTTATGCTGAATGCTGTTTAAATTATCTTGCATGCTTGTGTTCTTTGTCATGCCGCGCACGTCACTTCGATATTGCCTTTACGCTCGGCGTGAATTTCTTAGATTTCGTTTGTTTCCCATTCCTTAAACATCCTGTTTCTGATTGCCTTGTTTATGGCTCTGCTCGACCTTCGCCTTTGTGATGGTTGCCTTCCCGTTTGAGCTTTCTTATTCGAACCTTCAGCATTATCGTGCCCGAGTTCATTTGAGACGGTTAGCGACATACTGCTCGCAGCGGCGTCAGACCGCCTAGCCCTTCGTTTGACGATGACCCGTCGGCGGTCGTGTACATTTTGCAGACCGCCCCTTCACACTACCCGATCACGTCATCGCCCTTGGTGACTCGAGGAGGATAAGTTTAAACTTCGGCGATCTACGTGGCTTCGCGCGCTAATGCGCACGCTGGTTACTGATTTGACACTTCACCAACCCCCTCTCATCAAATGACACGTGGACTCATCAACGGTTGTTATTTCGTGTTGTTTGCGCTTCCCATAACTTTCGAAATTCTAAACTTCTCGTGCCACCCTACTGTTACATTATCTTCCTGCTTTACTTTCAAACCTTTGATACGCTCTAGTGAACGCTTCGACTCCCCAATCATCATTTCCTCGTACGCTCCTGCGATCATAAAAAAGGTAAACCCTTCATTACTTTGTTGGTGCTCACCGCATTTTGATCAACTTGCATCATCCCTTAACTGTTCGACGCATACATTGTGGGCTGTTTGTTCTTTGTCTTGCTTTTTTCCCTGCGCCTCTAGGTTTTCTTTCCCTTTCTACGACCCTGTTGTTCATGCTGCTTTCCCTTTCTATTTTTCGAATCGGATCATTCCTTTTAGCAACCCTCCGCCTTCCTTTTCTTACTTTCCTTTCGTCTTTCCTGCAGTTCTCGATGGCTCGTACAGGTGCCACCCCCGCCCCTTCTCGAAACCCTCCTTCGAAATCTCGCAAACAACCTTCGTCAGGAAACCCCTCCACGTCTCGTAACCCACCTAGAGATCCTGGCATCCTTTCAAACCGGGCTCAGAGGCCTGCGCCCTCTCGCCTCAACCAACTGCAATTAACTCCCCTAGAAACTAACGCCACTGTCCACCCCCTTCCTGATTACAGACTGTTGTATTCCTGGGCTCCTCCAGCCCTGCTGAACGAGACTTCCTCGATTAACTCTGAGGCTGACGTTCTTCGCTTGAGAGATAAGACCCACCTGACATTCCATAAGGAGCATGATGACAAGGTTGTTATTCGTTCTTGTCCTCGTGGGGAACCCGTTTGTACTGATAGCGAGGGCAACGATGGTCACCCTTTCTACTTCGTTTACGCAACCGTGTTCAAGAAGGTTAAGCTCAGGTTCCCCTTTACTCGCTTTGAGAGGGAGCTTCTTACTGAGCTTGATATTGCCCCTGCTCAGCTGCATCCCAATGGCTGGGCGTTTGTCAGGGCATACCAAATTGTTTGCGCACATTTAGGCCATCCAGCCTCTGTAGACGTGTTCCTATTTCTGTTTGAGGCCAAAAACACCGGGGATCGCTTATTGATCCTGCCTGTTGACCGGAGCGCTGGAGAATGCCTCGTCAAAGGATCGACGTGCGCGCCGCTCCTCACCTCCGTTCCTCCTCCGGATCTATCTCAAGAACCTGCAAAGAAACGATACGGCGCCGCTGCGGCCGATCGCACTCCGACGCTCAAGTCAGTGGCGGTATCACCAAATACTAAGAACTGGAACCGTGCAAATCTCTCTCACAAACAGCTCTGTCACTCGCAAGCGTAAAGTGTATGAACTGAACGCGCGTACCTTAGAAAATCTGTTAGGAACTCTTATATACCTGGTGGTTTTCTCTCTCCTGGCAGTTACAGACTTGGACACGTGGCTCGTATCCAACTGTACACGTGCCATCATCTGGAGGCTCACTGACTTGGCGCTGCTTCTACTCTCATTTTGGCTAAGTTACCTATGCATTGTACTGCCCAGTGCATAGCTAACTCAGGAGTGCGATCTCTACTGAAACTGGCGAGGTAGGGCCTTCATACACCTTCCCTGTGGTCTCGCCGGCCGCCTTCATAATCTGCTTCTCCTTTAACTTCGGCGATGTGCTTGTTCTGGCGATCTCCGACTGCCTGGTCGCCTAAGTCCACATCTGGCGACTTCATCCCCAATCTGGCGATCGCCTATTCTGGTACGCTGGAGATCGGAACACGCCAACTTAACTATCGGCGACTACACGTGCCTCCCGACTTCCTTCCCAACTGTCAACCTGGCGCCTTGTCAACACGCCTATACTGTAGCAGGATGCCACGTCATCACACCCGACCACCAGGGCGGTACACAAGCCCCCCAGTCTTAAGCGAAGACTTTGTCTAGCGAAAAGACTGAAGAAGCCTTCGTTAACACCGGTCTACGTGGCATGGGGCGCAGAATTCCAAGCGATAGTACTTTCTGCTGCTCTGGCGCTCCACCAAACCCTTCGCGCATCGCTCGACACGTGGCTCTCATCAACGGCTATCTTCATCTGCCGTTAGCGCTTCCCCAAACCGTTTCGAAAACCCTTAAACCCCTTACGCTCCTACTGTTCCATCACTTTCTTCACACTTGCATACGCTCTTATTTCCCCCTGCGAAAGCTCTCGACGTTCCTCGACGCTCTAGATCACCACCTCCCTTCAACATTCTCCCGATCATCGAAAGGTAACTACTTTCCCTCATCTGCTGTGTTTTCTCGCATTTTCACCGATTTGCATCATCCTGTAACTGTCTGGTGCATACGCTGTGGGCTGTTTTCCATTTCTCCTTCTGCGTAACTTAGGGCTCTGTCGATCGTCGCAACGAACTCACATTCGTTCGTCTTTCACCTTCCCTCCCTGATCGAGTCAGCCTTTGTAACCCTCCTGATTATTTTTCCTTTCTTCTTCGTTTGCAGTTTGCTACCATGACTCGCACGAAGATCACCCCGAACCCCCCTCCGTCAGCGCGAAACCCTCCTTCTCAAGCACACGACTCTACGCAAGTTCGTGGTGCCCCCTCTTCGCAGGCTGTGAGGCCCGCGTCTTCTCAAACCACTCTGGCCCAGGCGACTCCACCAAACGCTGGAGGAGCCCCCACCCCACTGCCAGACTTCAAGACGTTATACTCATGGGCTAACTCAACCCTCTTAAAGGAAACGTCGTCGGTGAACACCGCGGGAGCGGTTCTGCGATTGACCAATGGGGACGAGGCCCACCAATCATTCCACAAGGAGCACGATGAGAGAATGATGGTGCTGCCTTGCCCAGCCACTCTGCCAGTGTGTGCCGACGATAAAGTGAGCGCCGACGGGCCCTTCTGCTTCGTCTACACCACTCTCTTCAAAAAGGTTAAACTCAGGTTCCCTCTTACTCGATTTGAGAGGGAACTCTTAACCGAGCTCAACATCGCTGCCGCCCAGCTTCACCCCAACAGCTGGGCGTTTGTCCGAGCTTTTGAGGTAACGTGCGCCCACCTGGGGCTGCCTGCGTCAGTGGACGTATTTTTATTTCTGTTTGAGGCCAAACACCCAGGCGATCGCCTGTGGGTCAGTCTGAACGCCATTGCTGGGAGATCCATCTTCACCATCTTCCAGCAGTCGTATAAGGATTGGAAGGGGAAGTTCGTCCAGGTTCGCGCAAACGACAAAGACGCTTCCCTTCTCGACGGTTTCCCCTTGTACTGGGTGGACAAGGGGAAGAAGGAGTCCAAGAGCTGCTTCAGGAGGCCCAGAAGTCCTGATAGCATGGGAGCTTTGGACAGAGACCTTTGTCTCTTCTGGAAGAGGGTGGCAGATGCCCACATAACATTCTTGACCCCCACCTTGATTTCCTTCGAGTTCTTTGAGGACCAGCTGGAATTCCAAATAGGTTAGGACGCTATACCCTTGTCTTCACATTGCTTCTGATATTGTTTCTGGGCGTCTTGTGCGACACACACAAGACTTTGATTTTATCTTTTCTGCATATGCCTGCTTTTGCTGTTTCATTGCCTTGTACACTTACTCCATTCTCCTTTAAGCTAACTTATGCACTTTCATTTTACGCAGATACCATGTTGGGTAAGAATATGCTCACCGATCTAAAGGCGCTCGCCCGCAACCACGGGTTGGCGACCGGCTCCCAGACGGTTCCCAACTCGGCGGTCGAGAAGGCCATCATCCAGGGGCGATCACCGCCTAAGGCGCCCACTCAACGAAAGAAACTGGTCCTTAAGAGGCCAAAACGGAAAGCCCCCCAAGTTGTCCAAGAGGATGAGGAAGAGGACGACGAGGTCACAGAGGATGGCCTTGTCACGAAAAGGAAGAGGGTGGCACCATCTTCCCCACCTGCCCCGCCCCCTCTTCCAGCTTCAACACCACCATCAACACCCGCTCCTCCTCCTTCACCACCAGCACCACAAGCCCCTTCACCACCAGTCCAAGCAGTTCCATTGGCCACTGCGCCACCTGCAACTGAGGCCCCGGAGCCAAACTTCTTAGAGGACCCCCCGAGCGCCTCTACACCGCACATATCAGCAGGGGGGGCCCTCCTTCCAACACCTCAGCTGCAGGAATCGTTCCAATCGGGGATGAGGTCGCTCACACCTCTCCAATCCTAATCACCGAGTCCCCGATTGCGTCGCCGCGCCAAGAAGCAAACACCGAAAATATTGCTAAGGAAGGCGGCGACGAGAATCCTCAACAAGCCCCGCTGGCGCCTCTCCAAGCTGCAAATCTTTCTCTCGAGGTCACGAGGATGTGGGAACCTCTGACTGCTAAGCTCAAAACCATTGCAGAGGATATCCCATCAATCATAACGAGAGCTGTGGAGAGCTCCACCAGGCGGCTACAGGATGACATCTACAACCTCAAGACCGAGAACAGCACAATGAAGGTCGAGGTGGAGAAGGTGTCATTCAGCCTGACGCTCGCGGAAATGGAACATTCTCGAGTGGAGGATGCCCTAAACACCGAGCTTAGGCTTGCGCGCAAGGAAGCTGTTGACCTTCGCCGCAAAGTCCATGAACTTGCCCAAGAAAAAGTCGAACTTGAAAGCAGAATCGTGCCTCTACGCACCAAGGCGAGCGACCTGGAGGCTCAAATTCAAGCCAATGCCGATAAGGTACAGAAGCTGGAGCAAAGGTCGATCGACCGCGAGAAACTACTTGGGCAAGTAGAGAAAGCAAGAGACGACGCCATGGCTGATCTCTCTGAGGCAAACAAAGAGAAGGTGAAGATGGTTGCCGAGTTGGCCCAGGCTCACACAGAATCTAAGAAGGTGGCTGACGACCTTCTTCAAGCTCAAGAGACCAACAAACAACTCCAAAACAGGTCGAAGAGCTGGAGCAGCAGAACAAGGAGCTTAAGCAGCAGGTTGAAGGATTTCAACAGCAAATCGAAGAATTTCAAAAGCAAATTGAAGAACTTAAGCTAAGCTCTGCTCAGATTCTGGTTGCTGGGTTTGATGCCGCTCGAGAACAGTTTGCATGCCTCTTCCCTGATCTTGACCTTAGCATGGTGTCGTTAGACAACGAAGTAGTAGATGGGAAGGTCGTTCCCGCCGAAGGCTCAACCAATTCTACCCCATCTGCTTCTTTATGAATTCACTTGTATTTACCTTGTAAAAACTCTTGCACATGTATTTTGAACAGCTACTTATTTCGATAGCGAAATTCGGATATGCCTTCTGACTTCTCTTGAGCGCTTTACTTTCTCTGTATGCCTAACTCTGCTACGTTTAACTTAGCGATTTTGCAAACATGACCTTTGGCGTAACTTCTTCGAGCCGATTCAAACTTAAGCAATAATTACTTTAAACAACTTGTACTCTTGAGGCACTAACTTTATCATAAGAATACCTTCCAAGCAATGAATTGTAACTCAACCATTGGTTCAAACATCGTCCCGCTCGACCTGCTTTATCAAACAAGTCTTTCAATCTTTTCCCGATCGCCAAGACCTCTTGGCAACACCAACTTTTCCCAGCCTCATGCTTTGGCAATCGTTTCTTTATCTGGGGTAGAAACGCCCTTTGGGATCTTCCTTTGCCCCCTTGAACTTCAGAGCAAAAGACCGGCTGACTAGGCGTTCTCTTCGAACCTACCTTAGCCACCTTTCAAGCTTCTTCCACCCTCTTCGCCATACCTGAACTCGTTCAAGACGAGAAGGATTTTATCTTGCCTACGCTCGCATGTAAGCGAGAAGGTCTTTAACTCGCCTAAACTCGCTCATCGGCGAGAAGGTCTTTTTACTCGCCTGAACTCGCTTATCGGCGAGAAGGACTTTTTACTCGCCTGAACTCGCTCATCGGCGAGAAGGTCTTTAAATGGCCTTAACTCGCTCAGCGGCGAGAAGGACTTTGTCTGGTGCCTCAACTTGCCCAGGGTGTACATCTCCTCCCCCCTGGATGCACTGAGGACCTTTTCTTTCTCATGCCTGCACTCGCTCGACGGCGAGGAGGTCTTTGATGGGCCTTAGTTCGCACAACGGCGATAAGGACTTTATCCGGTGCCTCAACTTGCCCAGGGCGTACATCTCCTCCCCCCTGGATGCACTGAGGACCTTTCTCGCCTGCGCCCGCACAACGGCGAGGAGGTCTTTAACTTGCCTCTACGTTGCCCCGGGAGTTACATCTTCTCGCTCCCAGAAACACGGAGGACTTTTTCTCTTTCTCGCCTGCACTCGCTCAACGGCGAGGAGGTCTTTGATCTGGTGCCTCCGATCGCCGATAAACGATGAGGACTTTAAAAACTTAGTTGGTGCCTCTAACCGCCGAAAAACGATGAGGACTTTAAAACTTTAGCTGGTGCCTCTAATCGCCGAAAAACGATGAGGACTTTTAAAACTTTAGAAAACACGCGACATATCTTTTTGTGCCTTAAATCATGTACGAATGACAAGGTCTTTCTTCGAAACTTTTGGGAATAACACATATGCAATCTGAAAACACCTTATACTTCGAAAACTCTTCTTTTATTGGGTGGCCTCATTAAAAACCCTCCTTAGGGAAAAAAGAGTGCCCCCTTGAAACTGTTTTAACAGAAACTCTGCAATATAACACTTGTGTTTGTCTTTACTTACAAAGCTCTTAGCTATAGTACAACTTCAGGTGTGTGGCGTTCCAGGTACGAGGGATCGCCCCCCCTTCCAGCGTCTCCAAGCGATAGGCTCCGTTCCCGAGTGCCTCGGTTATTCTGAACGGTCCAGTCCACTTGGGTGATAGCTTATTCTCCATCTCGTACTGGTGGGCCTTCCTCATCACCAGATTGCCTTCTCTAAACTGCCTTGGCATCACCTTCGAGTTGTACCTTCGCTCGACCCTTCTCTTCACCGCCTCAGCCTTCAGCCTTGCCTCCTCCCTGACTTCGTCCAGCAGATCCAGGTTCAGCCTTCTCTCTTCATTCGAGTCTTCCTCTACAAAGTTCTGGAATCTCGGCGAGCTCTCCTGAATCTCGACTGGAATCATGGCATCACACCCATAGACCAAGCTAAACGGGGTCTCATGGGTTCCTGACTGCTCGGTGGTGTGGTACGCCCAAACTATACGGGGTACCTCCTCAGCCCAACTTCCCTTGGCTTTCTCGAGCCTTCTCTTCAAACCTCTCAGCAACACCCGATTGGCTGATTCCACCTGGCCATTCGTCTGAGGGTGCTCGACGGATGCAAACACTTGCTGAATTCCAACCCCTTTCACAAAGCTTCTTCAACAGGTGGCTTGCAAACTGAGTCCCATTATCTGATACCAGGCGCTTAGGCACTCCAAACCGGCACACAATATTCTTCCATACAAAGCCTTCGATCTTGTGCGCGGTGATCTGGGCCACTGGTTCTGCTTCAATCCACTTGGTGAAATACTCAATCGCCACCACCAAGTACTTCATCTGCCTGATCGCCAGTGGAAAAGGTCCCAGGATGTCGATTCCCCAAGTATGAAACGGCCAAGGGCTATAGATCGACTTCAACTCCTCGGGAGGCGCCTTGTGCCAATCGGCGTGCTGCTGGCATTGCTTGCAGCACTGGGCATACTTCTTGCAATCTTCTCTCATGGATGGCCAATAGTAGCCTGCACGGAGAGTCCTGGCGGCCAGAGCTCGACCCCCGACGTGACTTCCACATATTCCTTCGTGGAGCTCTGCCATAATTCTCGTGCACATCTCGCCGTGTATACATTCCAGGAGTGGGTGAGTGAACCCAAACCTGTACAGATCGCCATCAATCAGTGTATACTTGCTGGAATTCTTCTTTACCTTCCTAGCTTCTGTTGGATCTAACGGGAGGAGGCCATCCGCCAGGCATCGCTTGTACTGTGTTATCCACGTGTCTGGCTCATGGGTGGCGCAGACCTGCATCACGTCCACCTTCTCTCCTCGACAAGCTCTGACCCTCGGCGATCTCAGAGTTTCTTGCGTCAAAGACTTATGGCTTCTCGCTGCCTTCTCTGTCGACTTGCTTATCTGAAGGACCAGGTGATCTGCTACGAATGCCCTCGGCGTCTTCAGTGTTTCTTGGATCACTGTCCTCTGCCTACCCCCCTTGCCTGAGCTGGCGAGCTTAGCAAGCAAGTCAGCTCGGGCATTCTGTTCTCGGGGCACATGCACCACTTCAAAAGAGGCAAAGGAACTCTTCAATTCCTGCACATACGCCAAGTAAGCCGCCATTTGGGGATCTTTAGCCTGGAACTCGCCTGTTACTTGCCCTGTGACTGGCAGCGAGTCACTCTTAGCCATCAGCACTCTGGCTCCCATTTCCTTAGCCAGCAGAATCCCGGCGATCAGCGCCTCATACTCTGCTTGATTGTTGCTGGCTTTGAAGGCGAATCTCAACGATTGTTCGATCAGCACGCCGTTGGGTCCTTCCAATATGACTCCAGCACCGCTACCCTGCTGGTTTGACGATCCATCCACCGAGAGTACCCAACGGAAATCGTCTCCTTCAACCCGCGTCGCCTCTGAAGAGAGCTCAACTATGAAATCAGCGAAGACTTGTCCCTTGATCGGGCCTCGGGGCTCATATTTAATGTCAAATTCTGACAATTCGACTGCCCACTTCACCATTCTTCCTGCGACGTCAGGTTTCTTCAAGACCTTCTGGATGGGCAGGTCAGTCATCACCAGTATTGTGAAACTGTGGAAGTAGTGGCGCAACCTCCTCGCCGAAAACACCACAGCCAATGCAGCCTTCTCCAGGGCCTGATATCTCGTTTCCGGGCCCTGCAACACTTTACTCACGAAATAAATAGGCTTCTGAGCCTGATCCTGGTCCTGGGCGAGCACCGCACTCACCGCCCTCTCAGTCACAGCGAAATACAACCTGAGAGGGATTCCCGCCAGTGGTTTGCACAGAACCGGCGGGCTCGCCAAATATTTCTTCAGCTCGACGAAAGCTTCCTCGCACTCTTTCGTCCAAACGAACTTGTTGTTGCGCCGCAGACACTGGAAATAGGGATGTCCCTTTTCTCCGCTCGCTGACACGAAGCGGGATAGGGCCGCCATCCGACCCGTTAGCTGCTGGACTTCTTTCACTGTAGTCGGGCTTCTCATCGCCAAGATGGCGGCACACTTGTCCGGGTTGGCCTCTATTCCTCTTTCAGTTAAAAGAAAACCCAAGAACTTCCCAGCCTCCACGCCGAAAATGCACTTCTCCGGGTTAAGCTTCAACTTAAATTTGGCGATCGTCGTGAACAACTCTTCCAAGTCTGCTACGTGCCTGCTCTTCTCCTGCGAGGTCACGACCATGTCATCGACGTAGGCTTGCACGTTCCTTCCCAGCATCGGTGCAAGTACTCGATCCATCAGCCTCTGGTACGTGGCCCCCGCGTTCTTCAACCCGAACGGCATCACCTTATAGCAGTAGCACGACCTCTCCGTCATGAAGGCTGTTTTTTCTTCATCCAAGGGATGCATCTTGATCTGATTGTAACCCGAGAAGGCATCGAGGAAACTCAGCAACTTGCACCCTGCAGCACTATCAACCAGGGCATCAATGCTTGGTAAAGGATACGAATCCTTTGGGCAAGCCTTATTCAGATCGGTGAAATCGACGCACATGCGCCATTTCCCGTTGCTCTTCTTCACCAGCACGACATTCGCCAACCACTCAGGGTACTGGACTTCCCTGATGTGGCCTGCAGCGAGGAGTTTCTGGGTCTCATCCTTGATCGCCTGCCTCCTCTCTTCATTAAATTTCCTTCTTCTTTGCCGCACCGGTCTCACCATGTTATCCATCGCCAGATGATGGCACAAGAAGTCGGGATCGATCTCGGGCATGTCCGAAGCGGACCAGGCAAACGCGTCCAGATGCCGTTCAATCACCTTGGCGATCTGGTCCTGGAGATCGACCTCCAGAGATCTTCCGAGCTTGAAAACTTTCCCCCCGATCTCCTTCTCGAGCCACTGCTCGACGGGCTTGGGCCTTGATTCTCTGGCGATCACCGCCTTGGCGATTCCGAGTTCCCTTGCTTCCTCCGGGTGATTCCGCGCCTCTTCCTCCTCCAGGGCAGCATTCCTCTCCCCCAGCTCAGCATCTACCATCTCTATGTCCCTTCCGGCGGTTTCCTCCATTATCGGCGGTCTGGGCTTCACACCGGGCGGTGGGGTGGTTGTGACATAGCTCACTGATCTTTTATTTTTCAGGCTATTCTCATAGCACCTTTTCGCTTCCTTCTGATCAGACTTTATCGTGATTACCACCCCTTCCATGGACGGCAGCTTCACCTTCATGTGCCGAGTCGATGGAATTGCGCCTATCCTGTTAAGGGTGGGCCTTCCCAGCAGGATGTTATATGCTGAAGGGGCGTTTACGATGAGGTACTTGATTTTCTCCGTCCTCGACCCAGCCTCATCGGTAAACGTGGTTCTCAGCTCAATGTACCCCCTGACTTCCACCTGGTCGCCAGCGAACCCATACAAGCACCCTCCATAGGGCCTTAGCTGGTCAAGGGGCAATTCCAACTGCGTGAAAGTCGGCCAGAACATCACGTCTGCCGAAC
Source organism: Phaseolus vulgaris (assembly GCF_000499845.2). Taxonomy (NCBI): domain Eukaryota; kingdom Viridiplantae; phylum Streptophyta; class Magnoliopsida; order Fabales; family Fabaceae; genus Phaseolus; species Phaseolus vulgaris. Next base: position 24,185,882 of record NC_023749.2, read on the forward strand.
TTCCTTGGTCCACTAGAACTCGGTGAACCTTCCTCCCCGCCGTGATCAACGAAATAACAATGGGATCGTTGTCGTGAGGCACAACGTCCCGAAGATCCTGCTTGGTGAACGTAATGTCCACGTCGGGCGAGTGATCTTCAAACATGTCCACCGACATCACCGATCGCGCGTACTTTTTCCTCTGCGATGCGGTGCATCCACCACCTGAGAAACCCCCTGCAATTGTGTGGATCTCCCCATGGATAGGCATCTCATGTTGCTGGGCTTCTCCGCCTGCCGGCTGGGAACTCGACGCCCCTCCGGTCCTTCTGTCCAGCAGATAGTCGTTTAGGAACCCGCTCTTGACCAGATCGTCGAGCTGGTATCCTAAAGACAAACACGAGTCCAGGTTATGGCCAAAGCACTGGTGGAACTCGCACCAGACATCCGGCTTCGACCCTAGCACATTGTCGCCCACCTTCTCAGGCGCCTTCAATCTAGCAGATATGTTAGGGATAGCGATCAGGTCCGCACGAATTTGTGCTTAGGCGGGCGATTGTATTCCCGGCGTGCTGGTTGTTGGCGTGCTGGCGGTTGGCGCGCTTGGCTTCTTCCCTTATTTCTCCTATCGTAAGGATAGCGAGTCCTTTGATCCTTTCTGGCCGCCGCCGCCGTTTCCAGCACCCTCTGTGGCTGGATCCTGGTCTGGGCGCGTGGCCTGACGGGAGCCACACTGCCTCTCTTCTCGGCGACCTCACTCTCGTCGGCGATGTGAGCCACCGCAAGTCGCCTGACTTCAGCAAACGTCGCTGGATGAGCCCTGATCAAGGCTTCGCAGAATGGCCCTGGCTGCACGCCCTTCTTGAAGGCATAAACCAGCATCTCTTCATCCTTGGCCGGCGATCTGACCATCTGTGCTCCGAAGCGATTGAGGTAGTCTCTGAGGGACTCCCCATGGTACTGTCTTATGTCAAACAGATCATAGGACACTCTGGGTGGTGCCTTGTTCACAATATACTGCTCGACAAAGATTTTCGAGAATTGTTGAAAGTTAGTTATGTGGCCGTTGGGCAGGCTCACAAACCACTCCATCGCCGTTCCCTGGAGCGTGCTCACAAACATCTTACAGTAGACGGCATCCGACCCTCCCGACAGCATCATCTGCGTGTGGAACGTGGTCAGATGAGCCTCTGGATCCTCCACGCCGGTAAACACAGCTTTAACCGGAACCACGCTCGTGGGAATTGGCGTGTCGGTAATCGCCTGAGTGAAAGGCATTGGGAACACACGAGGCGGCGTCGACGAGGCCACCTCTTCAGCTGAAGAACGACCCTGCTGCTCCTGAAGAGCTCGACGTAGCTCTTCAGCTACCTTGCTGAGCTCCTCGTTCCTGGCGCGGGAGGCGACCAGGTCTTCATGTATCTTTGCCTGCTCGACGCGCGAGGCTTCTACAGTGGCCTGCAATGAGCGCATCATTTCTGCCATCTGCGCCATGGTCATGGCGGCGTCGCCTTCAGCTGCGACGGGAGCCACGGGACTGGAACGATTGCTTCTCATCTTTCTCATTAACTTCAGCGAACCACAGAAGTACAGCAAATAACACTTCAACCACGAACGAATCAGCGACCGATCGGAGAAGATTCAAGAAACTGCGCAAGAACTTCAAGAACACCGCGAACCTTCGAAGAAAATCGCAGCTTCACCCAAAAACCACCGTTTCCCCGCGAACCAAACAACCACTCGAAAGAACTCGAATCCACCGACCGAAAAACCAAACGAACGGTTTAAAACACAAACTTCACCGAACGAAACTCAAAGAAACCAAGAACGACGGTTGCACCAGCACACAACCGCGCAGAAAACCTCGAAAACCTCCACGAACTCACGCTGTGGATGGGAGCACGTTTTACACGGCCCCACGGTGGGCGCCTGATGATCCTGCCTGTTGACCGGAGCGCTGGAGAATGCCTCGTCAAAGGATCGACGTGCGTGCCGCTCCTCACCTCCGTTCCTCCTCCGGATCTATCTCAAGAACCTGCAAAGAAACGATACGGCGCCGCTGCGGCCGATCGCACTCCGACGCTCAAGTCAGTGGCGGTATCACCAAATACTAAGAACTGGAACCGTGCAAATCTCTCTCACAAACAGCTCTGTCACTCGCAAGCGTAAAGTGTATGAACTGAACGCGCGTACCTTAGAAAATCTGTTAGGAACTCTTATATACCTGGTGGTTTTCTCTCTCCTGGCAGTTACAGACTTGGACACGTGGCTCGTATCCAACTGTACACGTGCCATCATCTGGAGGCTCACTGACTTGGCGCTGCTTCTACTCTCATTTTGGCTAAGTTACCTATGCATTGTACTGCCCAGTGCATAGCTAACTCAGGAGTGCGATCTCTACTGAAACTGGCGAGGTAGGGCCTTCATACACCTTCCCTGTGGTCTCGCCGGCCGCCTTCATAATCTGCTTCTCCTTTAACTTCGGCGATGTGCTTGTTCTGGCGATCTCCGACTGCCTGGTCGCCTAAGTCCACATCTGGCGACTTCATCCCCAATCTGGCGATTGCCTATTCTGGTACGCTGGAGATCGGAACACGCCAACTTAACTATCGGCGACTACACGTGCCTCCCGACTTCCTTCCCAACTGTCAACCTGGCGCCTTGTCAACACGCCTATACTGTAGCAGGATGCCACGTCATCACACCCGACCACCAGGGCGGTACACTTATGGGTAAGTTTTAATGGGATTGCTGGGAGATCCATCCTCTCCATTTTCCAACAATCTTATAAGGATTGGAAGGGTAAGTTTGTTCGCGTTTACTGTAATGACCAGAGTCCCACACTTCTCGATGGGTTTCCGTTGTACTGGGTTGACAAGGGAAAAAAGGATTCTCAGGATCACTTTCGGAAGGCTAGGAGTCCAGAGAAGATGGGGGAGCTCGATAGAGACCTGTGCCACTTCTGGAAGGAAGTTGCCTCGACCAATACCACCTTACCTACCTCTTCAATCATCAAGTTCGAATTTTATGAGAGTCAACTAGACTTTTACATAGGTCTGTTCCCCCACTCCACCTGGATTTTTCTTCCTGTGCCAAATCTGTTTTACTTCTTTACTAAGTTTGTTCGCATTACATATCCTGCGCTTACCTTTGCACTGCTAATTATCTGTGTCTGTAATTGTATTGATTTGTGGACATCGATCACTTCGTGCAGACACAATGCTGGGAAAGGATCATATGGCTAGGCTGCGTTATGTAGTCAAACGCCACAAACTCGCCCGGGCTCTCAAACCGTTCCGAATTCTGTGGCGGAAGCCGCTGTTGCCCGAGGCGAGCTTCCTCCCGTAGGCTCATCTTCCCTTATCGCCCCTCCTGCCCCTTCGAGAAAGAAGCAGCCGCCAAAGAGGGCCAAGAGGAAGAATCCCATAATGGTGTCGGATGAGGAGGATGACGAGAGCACTGAAGATGGGCTTATCCGCAAAAGGAATAGGGCAACCATCGCCGAGCTACCCGCAAACGAGAGTACGGGCCCAGATTATGCGGAAAATCCCCCCAGCGTCTCTACACCCTTTGAGAGTGCTGGGGATGCTTTACCGTCAAACACCTCAGCTGCTGGGGGCATTCCGGAGCAAACTACGGACATTTGGCGGTCTCCCCAACCTGTAGTGGAGCCAGACGTGATGGAGATCAAGCTCAAGAGAACATGGAGGCCACTCATCAAGCTCAAGAAGAGGTGGAGGCACAAATGGAGGACGCCCATGGAGGTCAAAGTCCACCTCAAAGGATTACAAGAAGCATGTTCAAAGCTTTGGGAGCTAGAGGACATTTATTTTCTCTTTTTGTAGTTTCTTTAGTTAAAGGTGCTTAGAGGGAAACTGATGTGATTCCAATAGCCACATAGAACAAGATTCTTGACATTTTTAGGAATCACCTTGAGCTGGAAAATATAGAGGCACTTTCTTAGAGTTGGATCATGGTTCTAAGTCAAGAACTCACCAATAACAAGTACCAAATCCCAAACTCATTTGGATGAACCAAATATTGTCAAATTGAATCAACAAAGGAATTATAAAATGGATTGACTGAACAGAATTAGGCAAGAAAACATATGAACCGAACATAAAAGGAATTGAAAACAAAAACAGAACATAGGTGCTGGAAAATGGAATAGCCGAACCAAAACAAATCAAAAACACAAGGCAACATGAACAATTGAAAAAGAAGAAAGGAAGGAGAAGAGAATGCTCATGAAGATGGAAGAATGGTTGGATGATCACGCCACTAGAAGTATGGTTGCTCCTAGATGAGTGTGCAAGCCGCCACTTGAGGAAACCATGGTCCTTCAAGATAAGACTAGAGTAGAGGGCTCAAAAGCTCTCCAAATGCTCACTCCAATTTTGAGTATAGTTTCTTTAGATAAATTCAAATATGAATTTTACAAGGAAGGCACCTCTATTTATAGCCTAAGGTGCTGAAAAATGAAAGCTAAAACAATTCAAAATTCCCTCCCAAATCAATCTAGAACCGGCGCTTATTTGCAAAGCAAGGAAGGTGTGATCCTTTCCTTCACTTTGGCACCCCCTATTCTACTCCTACACCTATCTACTAATACACCCCCCTAAAGCTCCTAACTAAAACCTAAAAGATGTTATAACAAAAGAGGTTTCTAAAGTTTCCCTCTAAGCACCTTTAACTAAAGAAACTACAAAAAGAGAAAATAAATGTCCTCTAGCTCCCAAAGCTTTGAACATGCTTCTTGTAATCCTTTGAGGTGGACTTTGACCTCCATGGGCGTCCTCCATTTGTGCCTCCACCTCTTCTTGAGCTTGATGAGTGGCCTCCATGTTCTCTTGAGCTTGATCTCCATCAGAAACTTTAGAAACCTCTTTTGTTATAGCATCTTTTAGGTTTTAGTTAGGAGCTTTAGGGGGGTGTATTAGTAGATAGGTGTAGGAGTAGAATAGGGGGTGCCAAAGTGAAGGAAAGGATCACACCTTCCTTGCTTTGCAAATAAGCGCCGGTTCTAGATTGATTTGGGAGGGAATTTTGAATTGTTTTAGCTTTCATTTTTCAGCACCTTAGGCTATAAATAGAGGTGCCTTCCTTGTAAAATTCAGATTTGAATTTATCTAAAGAAACTATACTCAAAATTGGAGTGAGCATTTGGAGAGCTTTTGAGCCCTCTACTCTAGTCTTATCTTGAAGGACCATGGTTTCCTCAAGTGGCGGCTTGCACACTCATCTAGGAGCAACCATACTTCTAGTGGCGTGATCATCCAACCATTCTTCCATCTTCATGAGCATTCTCTTCTCCTTCCTTTCTTCTTTTTCAATTGTTCATGTTGCCTTGTGTTTTTGATTTATTTTGGTTCGGCTATTCCATTTTCCAGCACCTATGTTCTGTTTTTGTTTTCAATTCCTTTTATGTTCGGTTCATATGTTTTCTTGCCTAATTCTGTTCGGTCAATCCATTTTATAATTCCTTTGTTGATTCAATTTGACAATATTTGGTTCATCCAAATGAGTTTGGGATTTGGTACTTGTTATTGGTGAGTTCTTGACTTAGAACCATGATCCAACTCTAAGAAAGTGCCTCTATATTTTCCAGCTCAAGGTGATTCCTAAAAATGTCAAGAATCTTGTTCTATGTGGCTATTGGAATCACATCATGTGGTATCATGAGTCTTAGGTTCATTCTTGTTTAATTGTTGAGTTGTGTGCACTTTATTTCAAGAGCTCTTTTTAATTTCTTGCAATTTAAGTTTTTGTTTTAGAATTTTAATTGAGTATTCTTGCTGTTTTTCTTTTACACCAAGTGTTTGTGGAAAGGTTTATGGCACTCATAATTCTTATGAGTATGGTTGCTCTTTTGGAATGGCATTATTCTTCCTAGAGTTTACCTTAAGCTTCCTTTCACTTGTTACAATTTGTGTTGTGTCTTTTAATTTTTGAATCATGTCAAGTTTTGTCTTAGTCATGTTATTCCATATATGTCATTACTTCTAGTAGTACTTTTATTGTTTTGATTGTTTCTTGCTTTGGTGTCATATAATTTTCTGATTTGATGTTGATCCTTTGTGCATTTTCTTTTTAGAATTGAGTTCATACTTGTATTCTAGACCTATACAAGTTCCAATACATCATTTTCTATTATGTCTTTGCTAGTTCATCATCCTGTTTTTTATTCCTATTAGGATTCCTCTGTTTCTGAAAAAAGTGCTAACTGTTTTTCCTTATTGCAACTGATTTACGTACTGTAAAATTCTGAAATTCTGGATTTGAGATATTCAAAGTGTTAGAAAAGAATAGAAAAAAGAATCATTCAAAAATATGAAGTACACAAAAAATGATAAATAAAATAAAAAAAGTGTACATTCCTGCCGAAAAAAAATACGGTAATCTGGCAGCGATTTTAAAAAATTTATTTCTCTCAATTGGCTTACTGTTTTTATTTGATTCCAGTGCCATTTTTGAGTTAACATCTTGAAGTTTCTGTGGTATAAATTTCATAATCCAGTTCGCTCTACAAAGTTCCAGTTAAATCAGTGAATATCAAACACAGTTTGCATAAAAAAAATTTTCCAGTAGCTAAATTTTTTTTTTTTGTTTTCTTCATCTACTCTAGTGCTTTTCCTTAGGTATTCTTTTGTGTGCCTACTTTTCTCATTGAGTTCTTTATTTTCTTGATTGTCTTTCATTCTTACTCTTTGAGTTTGTCTTACATATAGTATTCCTTTTGCAATTACCTTTTCCTTGCTTATACCTTTTCTTGTTTGTCTTTATTGTTTCTTTGGTTTTGTGGTGGTTGGCTCTTAAGATTGGTGTGCTTGCTTTGACATATTTCATTTGAGGATTCCAAGGCCTCAAGATCAGATTGGAGCAAGAACATTATTTCTTTGAGAGTGATATCTTTTTCAGCCTTAGTTCACTTCGGCAGTTTCATTACAGCTCACTGTTTTTGCTAATTTTTAACTTGTTTGCTGTTTTTGTGTGTTTGCTGTTTTTAATTACAAATGGCTGGATTTTCAAGTGATGCATCCTACAAGCAGAATTCTCCTTCCAAAGCTTCAATTATTGGTGAATTACATGAAGCTCAAAGAACAATTAGACGGTTGGAGGAGAAATTGCAAAAGATGGAGGTCCAACAAACTAGACCATCTCCTTCTATCCATGATGGACATCATTCTCATAGACCATCTTCAAGAGCTTCTTCAAATGATGTTGGCCGTGAAGATGAGCATAGGAGAAGGAGACCTCCACCCCAAGTCCATGGACAAAGACATCATCACCAAGGGGAAAGAATTCACTACGGTAATGGCTTCTACCATGATGCAAAGTCCAAGCTTCCTTCGGTCAAACTACCTTGTTTTAATGGTTCTAGTGATCCAAATGTGTATTTAGATTGGGAGGCTAAGTGTGAACAAATTTTTGAGATCCATGAGATCCAAGATGAGCATAAGCTCAAGCTAGCCACCCTAGAGTTTAGTGATTATGCCATGAAATGGTGGCATGGAATTGTAAAGGACATTATCTATCACAAGGGTCCTCCTGTGGACTCTTGGAACTCTTTAAAGGATCATATGCGCGCTAGGTTTGTGCCCCCACATTTTAGGAAAGACCTCATGTTGAGACTCCAACGGTTTCAACAAGGCACGCTAAATGTGGATGAATATTATAAGGAGCTTGAGACGCTTGTGCTTAAAATTGAATTAGAAGAAAGTGAAGAAGCCATGGTTGCTAGGTTTGTGAGTGGTCTTAGGAAGGATATTCAAGACATTGTTGAGTTACAAGAGTATTCATCATTGGGCTCTTTAGTTCATCTTGCAATGAAGGTGGAAGCCCAACTTGCTAAGAAAACCTCTTTTAAAAATGCTTCCAATGATGGATACTACTCCAAGTCTTGGAGAAACAAAACTTCTTTTACTAAACATCCTTCCAAAGATTCTTCTTTCAAACCCAAGGAATCTAAGCCATCAACTTCTAGACCTAAGTCTCCCACTAGAACATCTAACACTAAATGCTTTAAATGTATGGGTTATGGTCATATTGCTGCAAATTGTCCTTCCAAACGAAGTATGTACATGCATGAGGGCATTGTAGTTAGTGAGCATGATTCGGATTCTCCAAAGCATTCATTGCATTCTCATGCATCTAGTGAGGAAGAGAGCGAATGTCCACTTGAAGGGGACTTGTTAGTTGTGAGAAGACTTCTTGGACAAGTTTCACAACCTTTTGATGAAAGTCAAAGGGAAAATATTTTCCATACAAGATGTCTTATTCAAAAGAACATTTGTTCCTTGATAGTGGATGGGGGTAGTTGTGCAAATGTGGCTAGTACAAGAGTAGTAGATAAGCTTGGATTGCCTACTATCTCTCATACAAAGCCCTACAAGTTACAATGGCTTAGTGAAGTAGGAGAAATAATTGTTAATAAACAAGTCCTCATCCATTTCTCCATTGGAAAATACAAAGATGAGGTATTATGTGATGTTGTGCCCATGGAAGCCACTCATGTTCTTTTGGGAAGGCCTTGGCAATTTGATAGAAAAGTTTTACATGATGGCTTTACCAACAAATTATCTTTTGAATTCCATGGTCACAAGGTTACTTTAAAATCTCTCTCTCCAAGAGAAGTCCATGAGGACCAAGTTATCATGAAGAAAAAGAGGGAGAGTGAAAAAGATAAAAAAGATAAAAAAGATAAGAGTTCTAAGCCTACACTCCTTGTCTAGGCGTGACATTGAAAGGGAAATAGTGGCTCATCATCCTCTTTTTTTAGCCATCCCTAGAACTGTTAGCATTGAATCACTTGTTGATAGTCCTCATTGCTTGGAAAATTTGGTAGAAGAGTTCAAAGATGTGTTTCAAGATCCTCCAAATGGACTTCCACCTTTGAGAGGGATTGAACACCAAATTGATTTGATACCGGGCTCTTCTTTACCAAATCGTCCAGCATATAGGACCAATCCAAGTGAAACCAAGGAAATTCGCCAACAAGTTGAGGCTTTGATTGAGAAAGGGTGGGTGCAAGATAGCATGAGTCCTTGTGCTATGCCTATCATCTTAGTGCCAAAAAAGGATGGCACATGGCGAATGTGTTCGGATTGTAGGGCCATCAATAACATAACCATTAAGTATAGGCATCCCATACCTAGACTAGATGATTTGTTGGATGAATTACATGGTTCAAAAATCTTTTCAAAGATTGATCTTAAAAGCGGCTACAATCAAATCCGTATCAAACCGGGTGATGAATGGAAGACGGCTTTTAAGACCAACTTTGGTTTATATGAGTGGTTAGTTATGCCTTTTGGTTTAACTAATGCACCAAGTACCTTCATGCGCCTCATGCATCATGTTCTTAGACCTTTCATTGGTAAGTTTGTTGTGGTTTACTTTAATGACATTCTCATTTATAGCTTATCTTTGAATGACCATAGGTTGCATGTTAGGCAAGTTTTAGAAACCCTTAGGAAGGAACATTTGTATGCTAACCTTGCTAAATGTATGTTTGCTCTTGATCATATAGAATTCCTAGGGTTTGTTGTGAGTTGTATAGGGGTCCATGTGGACAAAACAAAGGTGGTGGCCATTCAAAATTGGCCTACACCGAAATCTTTGAATGAGGTCCGAAGTTTTCATGGACTAGCTTCTTTCTATAGAAGATTTGTCCCCAACTTTGGTACCATTGCCGCACCACTCAATGACATAGTGAAAAAGGATGTGGTCTTTCATTGGGGAGAAGCACAACAAAATGCTTTTGATACTTTGAAAGAAAAATTGACTAATGCTCCCATCTTGGCCCTTCCTAATTTCACTAAGACATTTGAGATTGAGTGTGATGCTTCAAGTATAGGTATTGGGGCTGTTCTCCTTCAAGAGGGCCACCCCATAGCCTATTTTAGTGAGAAATTGAAGGGAAGTCATCTCAACTATTCCACCTATGATAAGGAATTGTATGCACTTGTTAGGGCTTTGTTTACTTGGCAACACTATCTTTTTCCCAAAGAGTTTGTGATACATAGTGATCATGAATCTCTTAAATATTTGAAAAGCCAAAACAAACTTAACAAGAGGCATGCTAAGTGGGTGGAATTCATTGAGCAATTTCCTTATGTGATCAAACACAAGCAAGGCAAAATAAATATTGTGGCGGATGCTCTTTCTAGAAGATACACCTTGCTAAATCTTTTAACCTCTCAATATCTTGGTTTTGATCACATTAAGGAACTTTATCATGATGACCTTGATTTTTCTCCCATCTATCAAGAGTGTCTTAAAGGAGGACACAAAGACTTTTTTATTCAAGATGGCTTTCTTTTTAAAGGAAAACGTCTTTGTGTTCCCCAATGCTCTATTAGATTATCTCTTGTTAGAGAAGCTCATGAGGGGGGTTTAATGGGACATTTTGGGGTTGCTAAAACTTTGGATGTGTTGCATGAACATTTCTTTTGGCCTCATATGCATAAACATGTTCATAGTTTGTGTGATAAATGCATAGCTTGCCGCAAAGCTAAGTCTAAAATGCATCCCCATGGTCTTTATACTCCTCTTCCTATCCCTTCAATGCCTTGGGTAGATATATCTATGGATTTCATCTTAGGCTTACCCAAGACATCAAAGGGAAAGGACTCCATTTTTGTGGTAGTGGATCGTTTTTCAAAGATGGCTCATTTTATTCCTTGCCACAAAGTGGATGATGCATGCCACATTGCAAACCTCTTCTTCCAAGAAGTGGTTCGCTTGCATGGGATTCCTAGGTCTATAGTGTCCGATAGAGATCCTAAGTTCTTGAGTCACTTTTGGAAGACCTTGTGGGGCAAGCTTGGAACTAAGCTTTTATTTTCTACCACTTGCCACCCACAAACTGATGGTCAAACCGAGGTGGTGAATAGAACTTTGGGACAACTATTGAGATGCTTTATTTCGGGGAATCCTAGAGTGTGGGAGAATTTACTACCCCATGTTGAGTTTGCATATAATCGAGTAGTAAATTCTACCACCTCCCATTCTCCTTTTGAGGTGGTCTATGGGTTTAATCCCCTAACACCTCTTGATCTTCTTCCTATTCCCCTTCTTGAAGATGTCTTGTGCAAAGATGGGGATGAAAAAGCTTCTTTTGTGAAAACTTTGCATAAAGACATCAAGAAGATAATTGAGAAGAAGGTTGGCAAGTATGCTGAACTTGCCAATAAAAGGAGAAAAGCATTGTTGTTTGATGAGGGCGATTGGGTTTGGCTTCACTTGAGGAAGGATCGTTTTCCTACTCAAAGGAAGTCCAAACTAATGCCTCGAGGGGATGGACCTTTCCAAGTCCTCAAGAGGATTAATGACAATGCTTATGAGTTAGATATGCCTGATACATTCTTAGGTAGTCATACTTTTAATGTCAGCGATCTCACTCCTTTTTTCTGTAGGTCTCCAGAATTCGTGGTCGAATTCTCTCCAACTCGGGGAGTATGATGGAGATCAAGCTCAAGAGAACATGGAGGCCACTCATCAAGCTCAAGAAGAGGTGGAGGCACAAATGGAGGACGCCCATGGAGGTCAAAGTCCACCTCAAAGGATTACAAGAAGCATGTTCAAAGCTTTGGGAGCTAGAGGACATTTATTTTCTCTTTTTGTAGTTTCTTTAGTTAAAGGTGCTTAGAGGGAAACTTTAGAAACCTCTTTTGTTATAGCATCTTTTAGGTTTTAGTTAGGAGCTTTAGGGGGGTGTATTAGTAGATAGGTGTAGGAGTAGAATAGGGGGTGCCAAAGTGAAGGAAAGGATCACACCTTCCTTGCTTTGCAAATAAGCGCCGGTTCTAGATTGATTTGGGAGGGAATTTTGAATTGTTTTAGCTTTCATTTTTCAGCACCTTAGGCTATAAATAGAGGTGCCTTCCTTGTAAAATTCAGATTTGAATTTATCTAAAGAAACTATACTCAAAATTGGAGTGAGCATTTGGAGAGCTTTTGAGCCCTCTACTCTAGTCTTCTCTTGAAGGACCATGGTTTCCTCAAGTGGCGGCTTGCACACTCATCTAGGAGCAACCATACTTCTAGTGGCGTGATCATCCAACCATTCTTCCATCTTCATGAGCATTCTCTTCTCCTTCCTTTCTTCTTTTTCAATTGTTCATGTTGCCTTGTGTTTTTGATTTGTTTTGGTTCGGCTATTCCATTTCCAGCACCTATGTTCTGTTTTTGTTTTCAATTCCTTTTATGTTCGGTTCATATGTTTTCTTGCCTAATTCTGTTCGGTCAATCCATTTTATAATTCCTTTGTTGATTCAATTTGACAATATTTGGTTCATCCAAATGAGTTTGGGATTTGGTACTTGTTATTGGTGAGTTCTTGACTTAGAACCATGATCCAACTCTAAGAAAGTGCCTCTATATTTTCCAGCTCAAGGTGATTCCTAAAAATGTCAAGAATCTTGTTCTATGTGGCTATTGGAATCACATCAAGACGTGTCACCGCCGCGCCCTGATGTTCCCCTGGTTGTCCATACTTATGAGGGCAGCGACGAGAACCAACCCCCGACCCCTCTTCCAATCTCTGCTCTTCCAGCCCCTATCGAGGAGGTCTTGAAAGCCCACGCCGCTTACCTTAGCGCTATGACCACCGAGTGCGTAGAGAAACGCCTTCACCAGATGATGGGCGAGGCTTTAAGGGACTCCTTGGGCCAGTATAAATCCGAAGCTGGTGTTGCGAAGGACCAAGTCCAACAACTTAAGCGTGATTTTACGATGCGGGGATTGGAGTTTTCGCGGTTAGAGAATGCTCTGAAGGAGGAGTTGCGGAGCGAACGTAAAAACAGCGCTGAACTAGACCAAAAGCTCAGCGCCAAACTCTCAGAGGTCACTGAACTCGAGGGCAAACTCGTGCATCAACAGGAGAAGATAGCGGGCCTTGAGGAGACTCTCAAAGCTAAGGGGGCTTACGCGGATGAGCTCGAGGCCAAGTCAATTGAGAGGGAGGATCTGCTGGGTAAAATCAAAGCTAACATGGACCAAAAGGCCAAGGAACTGAGCGAGAAAGAGAAAGAGCTGAGTGAATCTACAACAAAGCTTGCCCAGGCGCTTGAGGAGAACGAAAAGCTGAAGAAGCAAAGTGAAGAACTCGACCTCAACGCCGCAAACGTTCTGACTTCCGGGTTTGGCGCGGCTTTGGAGCAGTTCGCCTGTGCTTACCCCGACTTGGACCTCTCCCAGTTCTCGATTTGCCATGAAGTGGTAGACGGCAAGATTATACCCTCAGATTAATGTTTTCATTTGTTTTCATTCGACGTTTTGTTTAGAAACATTCTGAAGGACTTTACATATTCGACCCCTGTCTATGTGCAACGAATCTTTTCGTAATGACTTCCTCTCTTCGGACCGTGTTAACTTATGCTCGTGATTTATCTTTTACCTGTTGTGTGATCACCTGATAATTTTGTGATTTATCTTTTACCGGATTTTAACTGTTATCTGGTACCGGGGCTAGCTATTCATACTTGAGGAGGGGGCGTCCCGAAGGAATCCCTTAACCCCTGCTCAAGGACTAGGCGCCCGGATTTTAATTGTTATCTGGTACCGGGGCTAGCTATTCATACTTGAGGAGGGGGCGTCCCGAAGGAATCCCTTAACCCCTGCTCAAGGACTAGGCGCCCGGGTTTTAACTCATACTGGACATACCTGTCATCTTGCTCTGAACTCTCGCCTATACTCGTTCTTGGCGAGTAGGACTTCTTAATCTGTTCTCGCCTATACCTGTTCTTGGCGAGTAGGAATTCTTGATCTGTTCTCGCCTAAACCCGTTCTTGGAGAGTAGGACCTTTAATCTGTTCTCGCCTATACTCGCTCCAGGCGAGTAGGACTTAAAACTTAACTTTCACCTCCAATTGCCAGGTGGCGATGAGGGTTTAAAACTTTGTGCTTGTGCCTCCAATCGCCAGATGGCGATGAGGATTTAAAAACTTTATGCTCATGCCTGCGATCGCCAGGTGGCGATGAGGACTTAAAAACTTTATGCTCATGCTTGCGATCGCCAGGTGGCGATGAGGACTTAAAAACTTTATACTTTAAAACTTTGGACTGAATGCATGCGATCTGAATCTGCCCCAAATCATACTGGGGTGGCAAAGTCTTTTCTTTGAAAACTTAAAATGACAATCATGCAAACTCAATATTTAAAAAACTTTGATAGACTCGAACTTTCTTTATTGGGTGGCCTCATTAAAAAACCCTTCTCAGGGAAAAAGAGCGCCACCTTGAAAAACTGTTTTCACTCAACTGTTCGAGTTAACTGCTACTTACAATGTTTCAACTGTAACAAAACTTGAGGTGGGTAGCGTTCCAAGTGCAAGGAATCGCCCCTCCCTCCAGTGTTTCCAAACGATAGGCGCCGTTCCCGAGTGCTTCAGTTATTCTAAACGGTCCCGTCCATTTGGGCGACAATTTATTCTGCATCTCGTACAGGTGGGCCTTCCTCATAACCAGGTCGCCATCTCTGAACTGTCTCGGCCTTGCCCTAGAATTGTACTTGCGCTCGACTCTTCTCTTTATTGCTTCAGCCTTTACCCTTGCCTCCTCCCTGACCTCATCCAATAAGTCCAAGTTCATCCTCCTTTCCGCATTCGAGTCTTCCGCCACGAAGTTCTGGAATCTCGGCGAGCTTTCCTGGACTTCAATTGGGATCATCGCATCGCACCCGTACACCAAGCTAAACGGGGTTTCGTGGGTTCCTGACTGTTCAGTGGTGTGATATGCCCATATTATACGGGGAACTTTCTCAGCCCAAGATCCTTTGGCCTTCTCCAATCTCCTCTTCAAACCTCTTAGTAAAACCCGATTAGCCGACTCCACCTGCCCATTCGTTTGTGGATGTTCCACAGAAGCAAACACCTGTTGAGTTCCAACGTCTTCACACAGCTTCTTCAGTAGGTGACTTGCGAACTGGGTCCCGTTATCCGATACCAAACGCTTGGGCACACCGAAGCGACACACAATATTCTTCCATACGAAATTCTGTATTTTGTGCGCTGTGATCTGGGCTACTGGTTCCGCTTCAATCCACTTCGTGAAGTATTCGACTGCCACGATCAAATACTTCATCTGCCCAATCGCTAATGGGAAGGGTCCCAGGATATCGATTCCCCATGTGTGGAAAGGCCAGGGACTGTAGATTGATTTCAACTCTTCCGGAGGCGCCTTGTGCCAATCGGCGTGCTCCTGGCACTGCTTGCAACGTTGGGCATATCTCTTGCAGTCTTCCCTTATTGTCGGCCAATAATAACCTGCCCGGATGGTTCTTGTCGCCAAGGCTCGACCTCCGATGTGACTCCCGCAAATCCCTTCATGGAGTTCGGCCATAATTCTCGTGCACCTCTCTCCATGCGCACATACTAAAAGGGGATGTGTGAACCCAAACCTGTACAACTCACCATCGATGAGGGAGAACTTGCTGGAGTTCTTTTTTACCTTCCTAGCTTCCGTCGGGTCTATTGGGAGTACGCCATCTGCTATGTATCGTTGGTACGGCGTTATCCATGTGTCCGGCTCGTGGACGGCGCAAACTTGTGTCATCTTTATCTCTCCTACTGGATGCGCTCTAACCCTTGGCGTCCTCAAGGTCTCCTGAGATAGGGACTTATGACTTCTTGCCATCCCTTCCTTTGACTTGCACATTTGGAGGACTTGGTGGTCTGCCACGAATGCTCGAGGTGTCCTCAGGGTTTCTTGTATGACGGTCCTCTGCCTGCCCCCCTTGCCCGAACTGGCGAGCTTCGCTAGCAAGTCAGCTCGGGCGTTCTGCTCTCTTGGCACATGCACTACTTCGAACGAAACAAAAGACTTCCTCAACTCCTGCACATACTCCAGATAAGTTGCCATCTGCGGATCTTTAGCCTGGAACTCGCCGGTCACTTGGCCTGTGATTAGCAATGAATCGCTCTTGGCCAACAGTACCCCTGCTCCCATCTCCTTTGCCAACAAAACACCAGCGATCAAAGCCTCGTATTCCGCCTGGTTGTTGCTGGCTTTAAAGGCGAATTTTAGGGACTGTTCTATCAACACGCCGTTGGGTCCTTCCAGAATTATCCCGGCCCCACTGCCCAATTGGTTAGAGGATCCATCCACTGACAGCACCCAACGGAAACCATCTCCGGCGCTTTGCACTGTTTCAGAAGATAATTCAACCACGAAGTCAGCGAAGATTTGTCCCTTGATCGGTCCTCGGGGCTCATACTTGATGTCGAACTCCGACAATTCTACTGCCCATTTTACCATCCTTCCCGCCACATCTGGTTTCTTTAGAACCTTCTGAATAGGTAAGTCGGTCATCACCAACACTGTAAAGCTCTGGAAGTAGTGGCGCAACCTCCTCGCCGAAAACACTACTGCCAGTGCTGCTTTCTCCAAAGCCTGATATCTCACTGCTAGGCCCCGCAACACCTTGCTGACAAAATAAACGGGTTTATGAATTTGATCTTGGTCCTGGACAAGCACCGCACTTAGCGCCTTCTCGGTTACAGCGAAGTATAACCTGAGGGGCGCTCCCATTTGGGGTGTACACAGAACCGGCGGGCTTGCCAAGTACTCTTTGAGTTTTACGAAAGCCTCTTCGCACTCCTTCGTCCAGGCAAACCTATTGTTCCTTTTCAAGCATTGGAAATAGGGGTGACCGCTTTCTCCACTGGAAGACACAAATCGCGACAGGGCAGTCATCCGGCTCGTGAGCTGCTGCACCTCCTTCACCGTAGCAGGGCTCCTCATTGCCAAAATGACCGCGCACTTGTTGGGGTTTGCTTCGATCCCTCTTTCGGTCAAGAGGAACCCCAAGAACTTTCAGGCTTCTACGCCAAAAATGCACTTCTCGGGGTTCAGCTTTAGCTTGTATTTGGCTATCGTAACGAACAGCTCCTCTAAGTCGGCTATATGCTGGTTCTTTTCCAGGGATGTTACGACCATATCGTCGACGTAAGCTTGCACGTTTCTCCCGAGCATAGGTGCAAGCACTTTATCCATCAATCTCTGATACGTGGCTCCCGCGTTCTTCAGCCCAAAAGGCATCACTTTGTAGCAATAGCAAGACTTCTCCGTCATGAAGGCAGTTTTTTCCTCGTCCATGGGGTGCATCTTAATTTGGTTGTACCCCGAGAACGCGTCCAAGAAACTCAACAATTTACACCCTGCTGCGCTGTCCACTAGGGCGTCAATACTTGGCAAAGGATAGGAATCCTTTGGACAGGCTTTATTTAGATCTGTGAAGTCGACACACATTCGCCATTTCCCATTGCTCTTCTTCACCAATACAACATTGGCGAGCCATTCCGGATACTGTATTTCCTTGATGTGGTTTGCCTCGAGGAGTTTTTGCGTTTCATCTCTGATCGCCTGTCTCCTTTCTTCATTGAATTTTCTTCTTCTTTGTCGGACTGGTCTGACTTGGGGGTCCATTGCTAGGCGATGACATAAAAAATCGGGGTCGATTCCTGGCATATCCGAGGCAGACCATGCGAACGCGTCCAGATGCTTGCCTATCACCTTGGCGATTTGCTCCTGTGTCCCGTCGTCTAGATTTTTCACCAACTTGAAAACTTTACCACCGATCTCCCTCTCGAGCCAATCTCCAACTGGGCGAGGCCTCCTCTCGCTAGTGAGCAATGCTCTCACAATGCTTGACTCCCTGGTGGCCTCCGGGCTGCTTTCCTCTTCTTCTACTCCAGCGTTATTCTCAGGCTCCAACTCGACATCTCCCATGGTTACGTCGCCGTCTATGGCTACCTCCAACGTCAAGTCCATACCCGCGTCGCCTTCGGCGGTTCCTCCTGTCGCCGCATCCACGGTCCGTCGGCCTTCCTGCGTATCCTTCGTATCGAGAGGCGGTGTCGTGGTCACATGGCATACTGATCGCCTGTTCTTGAGGCTGTTTTCATAACATCTCTTTGCCTCCTCTTGGTCAGATCGGATGGTGACGATTACCCCTTCCATTGAAGGTAATTTGACCTTCATGTGCCTCGTGGAAGGTACAGCTCCTATTCTATTGAGTGTTGGCCTTCCTAGTAGGATATTATACGCTGAAGGGGCGTTCACGACAAGGTATTTGATTTTCTCCATGCGCGAGGCGATCCCATCTGTGAACGTCGTTCTCAACTCAATGTATCCCCTGACTTCGACTTGATCGCCTGCAAAACCGTATAAGCAACCCCCATATGGCCTCAATTGATCTGTGGATAGTTGTAACCTTTCGAAGGTCGGCCAGAACATCACGTCTGCCGAGCTCCCTTGATAGACCAAGACCCGATGAACCGTTCTTCCTGCCGTGACGAGCGAGATCACAATGGGATCGTTGTCATGCGGCACAACATCCCTGAGGTCTTCCTTAGTGAATGTGATGTCCACATCGGGCGAATGATCCTCGAAAACTTCCACTGACATTACGGACCTCGCATACCTCTTACGCTGCGACGCCGTACACTCGCCACCCGAGAACCCACCAGCTATGGTGTGGATTTCACCGAGGACGGGCGCCTCGTGCTGCTGTCCCTCACTGCCGCCTGGTGGTCGTCCCGCCTGTTTCTCCATCAAGTAATCCTTCAGGAAGCCATTCTTCACGAGCTCATCCAATTGATAGCCAAGCGCCAGACAGTTGTTGATATGGTGCCCGAACGCCTCGTTTGGAATTCGCACCATTACTCCTTGCGAGGCCCCAACACCTTGTCAGCTTTAATCGGTGGCCGCAACCTGTCGGCTATGCTAGGTATCGCAATCAGATCTTTGAGTTCCATCACGAAGTTGTGTCTTGGTGGTTTGCTCGCTTCTCTCCCGTCCTCTACTCGACTCTTAGGTTGAGTCCTTCGTGGCTCGTAAGCGCGTTTCCTGTCAAAGTGTTTCCTTTCTGTAACGGCTTGGTGAACCCGAACAGGCTGCGTGCGTATCTGTGCCTTGGGGCGCGCTGGCACAGTGGTTGTACATTTCTCGTACGTTTCGCCTTCCGAGGCGATATGTTCTACCGCTTGTCGCCTTATCTCAGTGAAGGTTTTGGGGCGACTGCGGTTAAGCGTTTTACTGAAAGATCCGGGACGTACTCCCTTCTTGAATGCGTACACAATCATGGGTTCCTCCTTGGTGCCCACTTTCACCACCTGTGCCCCAAAGCGGCTTTTGTACTCCTTTAGGGTTTCACCTTGGAACTGCTTGACGTCGAAAAGATCGTACGAGACTGGGGCGGGAGTTCTGTTGGCTAGGTACTGTTCTCTAAACAGTTTTGAAAGTTGGGCGAAGGACGTGACGTGGCCCTCGGGGAGGCTGATGAACCAGTCCATGGCCATCCCTGTCAGGGTGCTCATGAAAAGCTTGCACCTAACAGCGTCTGAACCACCTACCAGCAACATCTGTGTATGGAACGCCGTGAGGTGTGCTTCTGGATCCTCCATTCCCGTGAAGGTCGCTTTGGGTCCTGTGAACGTATTGGGAATTGCCGTCTCCAAGATTGCCTGTGAAAATGGTGTTGTGAATTCCCTGGGTGGGGATGCAGCCTCCGGTTCGTCTCTGCCACGCCATCTATGACGTAACTCCTCGTTGGTGCGGTGGAGTTCCTCGCTTCTCACTTGAGAAGCTGTGAGGTTCGCCTGCATGCGTTCCTGTTCTACTTTCGAGGCTGCCACTGCGTCTTGCAGCCCATGCACCATCCCCATGAGCTGTTGTAGGGTCATCTCTTCACTCCTAGCGCGTGCTGGTCGGGCGGCCATGGCTCTCCGGGGATCCTCTCTACTTATCTGAGTGCTGGAATCTTGAACTGAAAGCTTGTGTGGTGGAACCGATGTTTATATCGACCCCACGGTGGGCGCCAGATGTTCCGGCCGGTTGACCTGGGTCGTCTTTATGCGTGGCTTCGTTCTAACAAGCTAGGGCACCTTTGTTCTACCTCGTCTGTGTGTACCTGAAAAGGAAGAACAGAGGGGCGCCCTCGCGGCCGTTTGCACTCCGACGATCAAGTCAGCTAGCGAGAAACACCAAAGTAACTAGAAGCTGTATAATAATCTCAACAACTGGAACTGTGTAACTAAACTGTGTAGTCCTAATTGCCTTGTGCTCACAGCTGGGTGTGCCGTCAAGAACAACTAGAGACTACTATTCTGAGTAACTTTATGAAAACTAGGTTAAAACTCATGCAACTGTAAAAACGTACCTCACTAGGGCTTATTCGTGCCCTATATATAGGTGAAAACTAGGGTTTACCTCTGCGTTGCTTGCTATTATCTAGTGTTCCTTGGAGAAGGTCCTTGCGCCACTATCTTTAGGATCTTAGCGTATCTGGCCCATGGGCTTCCCTTATCTGGAGTGCAATGTATAATCTTATGGCCACTTGGGCTCTAACTTGAGCACTATATTTCTCGCGCCATCATACTGTTCGAGTGCCCTAATTGAACACGTGTCATGCATGCAGCCTTCCTTGAAGATCTTTAATGAGCACGTGGGCACTGTCACGTGCCCTTTTGACTTGATCGTTTATTCTGTGCGGAGGGACCCACAGTGCCGCCACCCAACTTAGGGTTATCCCATCGTGTGGGCCCCCTCTCTGTGAAATGCTTACGTCATGCGGGTTGACTCTTCGGGCGATGTCTTACTTAGGCGATGTCTTACTCAGGCGATGTCTTACTCAGGCGATGTCCGTTTAGGCGATGTCTTCCTCTCGGATAGCGACTCGTCTCGGCGATAACCGACTATGCATAACCAGTCGCCGCTTCTACATACGGCGACTATGTTGACCTTTTGACCACCTACCTTTCACTTGTCCACGTCATCACACCCGATGACCTGGTCGGTACAAGTTCCAACGTCCTCGCACAGCTTCTTCAGCAGGTGACTTGCGAACTGAGTCCCGTTATCTGATACCAAACGCTTGGGCACGCCGAAACGACACACAATATTCTTCCACACGAAATTCTGAATTTTGTGCGCTGTGATCTGGGCTACTGGTTCTGCTTCGATCCACTTCGTGAAGTATTCGACTGCACAACTAAATACTTCATCTGCCCAATCGCCAATGGGAAGGGTCCCAGGATATCGATTCCCCATGTGTGGAAAGGCCAGGGACTGTAGATTGATTTCAACTCTTCCGGAGGCGCCTTGTGCCAATCGGCGTGCTCCTGGCACTGTTTGCAACGTTGGGCATATCTCTTGCAGTCTTCCCTCATTGTCGGCCAATAATAACCTGCACGGATGGTTCTTGTTGCCAAGGCTCGACCTCCGATGTGACTCCCGCAAATCCCTTCATGGAGCTCGGCCATAATTCTCGTGCACCTCTCTCCATGCAGACATACAAAGAGGGGGTGTGTGAACCCAAACCTGTACAACTCGCCATCGATGAGGGTGAACTTGCTGGAGTTCATTTTTACCTTCCTAGCTTCCGTTGGGTCCATTGGGAGTACGCCATCTGCCATGTAGAGCTGGTATGGTGTTATCCATGTGTCTGGCTCGTGGACGGCGCAAACTTGTGTCATTTTTGTCTCTCCCACTGGAAACGCTCTAATCCTTGGCGTCCTCAAGGTCTCCTGGGATAGAGACTTATGACCCCTTGCCATCCCTTCCTTTGACTTGCAGATTTGGAGAACTTGGTGGTCCGCCACGAGCGCTCGAGGTATCTTCAGGGTTTTTTGTATGACGGTCCTCTGCCTGCCCCCCTTGCCCGAACTGGCGAGCTTTGCTAGCAAGTCGGCTCGGGCGTTCTGCTCCCTTGGCACATGCACTACTTCGAACGAAACAAAAGACTTCCTCAACTCCTGCACATACTCCAGATAAGCTGCCATCTGCGGATCTTTAGCCTGAAACTCGCCAGTTACTTGGCCTGTGATTAGCATTGAATCGCTCTTGGCCAACAGCACCCTTGCTCCCATCTCCTTTGCCAACAAAACACCAGCGATCAGAGCCTCGTATTCCGCTTGGTTGTTGCTGGCTTTAAAGGCGAACTTTAGGGACTGTTCTATCAACACGCCGTTGGGTCCTTCCAGAATTATCCCGGCCCCGCTGCCTAACTGGTTAGAGGATCCACTCACTGAGAGCACCCAACGAAAACCATCTCCGGCGCTTTGCACCGTCTCAGAAGATAGTTCGACCACGAAGTCAGCGAAGATTTGTCCCTTGATCGGTCCCCGGGGCTCATACTTGATGTCGAACTCCGACAACTCTACCGCCCATTTTACCATTCTTCCAGCTACATCTGGTTTCTTTAGAACCTTCTGGATGGGTAAGTCGGTCATCACCAACACTGTAAAACTCTGGAAGTAATGGTGCAACCTCCTCGCCGAAAACACTACTGCCAGTGCTGCTTTCTCCAAAGCCTAATATCTCACTTCTGGGCCCTGCAACACCTTGCTAACAAAATAAACGGGTTTCTGAATTTGATCTTGGTCCTGGACGAGCACCGCACTCAGCGCCTTCTCGGTTACGGCGAAGTATAACCTGAGGGGCGCTCCCACTTGTGGTTTACACAGGACCGGCGGGCTCGCCAAGTACTCTTTGAGTTTTACGAAAGCCTCTTCACACTCCTTCGTCCAGACAAAGCTATTGTTCCTTTTCAAGCACTGGAAATATGGGTGACCCCTCTCTCCACTTGCAGACACAAATCGCGACAGGGCGGCCATCCGACCCGTGAGCTGCTGCACCTCCTTCACCGTAGCGGGGCTCCTCATTGCCAAAATGGCCGCACACTTCTCAGGGTTTGCTTCGATCCCTCTCTCGGTCAAGAGGAAACCTAAGAACTTTCCCGCTTCCACGCCGAAAATGCATTTCTCAGGGTTCAACTTTAGTTTGTATTTGGCTATCGTAACAAACAGCTCCTCTAAATCGGCTATATGCTGGTTTTTTTCCAGGGATGTTACGACCATATCGTCAACGTAAGCTTGCACGTTCCTCCCAAGCATAGGTGCAAGCACTTTATCCATCAATCTCTGGTACGTGGCTCCCGCGTTCTTCAGCCCAAAAGGCATCACCTTGTAGCAATAGCACGACTTCTCTGTCATGAAGGCAGTTTTTTCCTCGTCCATGGGGTGAATCTTAATTTGGTTGTACCCCGAGAACACGTCTAAGAACTCAACAACTTACACCCTGCTGCGCTGTCCACTAAGGCGTCTATACTTGGCAAAGGATAGGAATCCTTCGGACAGGCTTTGTTTAGATCTGTGAAGTCGACACACATTCGCCATTTCCCATTGCTCTTCTTTACCAATACAACATTGGCGAGCCATTCCGGATACTGTATCTCCTTGATGTGGCCTGCCTCGAGGAGTTTTTGCGTTTCATCTCTGATCGCCTGTCTCCTTTTTTCATTGAATTTTCTTCTTCTTTTTCGGACTGGTCTGACTTGAGGGTCCATTGCTAGACGATGACATAAAAAATCGGGGTCGATTCCTGGCATATCTGAGGTAGACCACGCGAACGCGTCCAGATGCCTACCTATCACTTTGGCGATCTGTTCCTGTGTCCCGTCGTCTAAATTTTTCCCCAACTTGAAAGTTTTACCGCCGATCTCCCTCTCGAGCCAATCTCCAACTGGGCGAGGCCTCCTCTCGCTAGCGAGCAATGCTCTCACAATGCTTGACTCCCTGGCGGCCTCCGGGCAGTTTTCCTCTTCCTCTACTCCAGCGTT
Organism: Phaseolus vulgaris; assembly: GCF_000499845.2. Classification (NCBI taxonomy): domain Eukaryota; kingdom Viridiplantae; phylum Streptophyta; class Magnoliopsida; order Fabales; family Fabaceae; genus Phaseolus; species Phaseolus vulgaris. The sequence continues at coordinate 24,209,481 of NC_023749.2, forward strand.
GTTCTCCGGCTTCAACTCGACATCTCCCATGGTTACGTCGCCCTTGGTGGCTGCTTCCAATGTCACGTCCATACCCACGTCGCCTTCGCCGGTTCCCCTTGTCGCCGCATCCATGGCCCGTTGGCTTTCCTGCGCATCCTTCGCACCAAGAGGCGGTGTTGTGGTCACATGGCACACTGATCGCCTGTTCTTGAGGCTGTTTTCATAACATCTCTTTGCCTCCTCTTGGTCAGATCGGATGGTGACGATTACCCCTTCCATTGAAGGTATTTTGACCTTCATGTGCCTCGTGGAGGGTACAGCTCCTATCCTATTGAGTGTTGGCCTTCCCAATAGGATATTGATCCTGCCTGTTGACCGGAACGTTGGAAACTGCCTCGTCAAGGGATTGACGTGCGCACCGCTTCAAACCCTCCGTTCCTCTTCGAGATCCACCTCAAGAACCTGCAAAGGAACAGAACGGCGCCGCTGCGGCCGATCGCACTCCAACGCCCAAGTCAGTGACCGAATCACCAAATACTAAGAGAACAGGAACCGTGCAAATTCTCTCTCACAGTGTGCTCTAGAACTCGCAAGCGTAAAGAGTATAATCTGAACGTGCGTACCTGAGAAAGTTCGTTGAGAACTCTTATATACCTGGTTACTTTCTCTCTCCTGGCAGTTACAGACTTGGACACGTGGCTCTCATCTAGTCGTACACGTGCCTTCATCTGGAGCCTCCTTGACTTGGGCGCTGCTTCTACTCTCGTTTTTGGCTAAGTTACTTATGCATGGTACTGCCCAGTGCATAGCTTAACTTGGGAGTGCGATCTCTACTGGAACTGGCGAGTTAGGGTGCCTTCATACACCTTCCCTGTGGTCTCGCCGGCCGCCTTCATAATCTGCACCAACTTCATTCTCTGGCGATGTGCTTTCTCTGGCGATCTCCAATCACTAGGTCGCCTGAGCTTACATCTGGCGACTTCACCTTTAACACGGTGATCGCCGGTTCTGGTATGCTGGAGATCGGAGCACGCCAACTTAACAACTGGCGACTTCACGAGCCCCCCGACTTCCTCCCCTTCTGCCAACCTGGCGCCTTGTCAACACACCTATACTGTAGCTGGATGCCACGTCATCACTTCCGACTACCAGGACGGTACACAAGCCCCCCAGTCTTAAGCGAAGACTTGTCCAGCGAAAAGACTAAAGGAGTCACGTCAACACCGGTCTACGTGGCACTGACGCAGAAACCCAAGCGGTTGTACCTTCTGCTTCTCTGGCGCTCCACCAAACCCCTCACCCATCGTTCGACACGTGGCTTCATCAACGGTTACCTTCAGTTACCGTTTGCGCTTCCCAAACCCATTTCGAAAAAACTCTTAAACCCATTTCCACTCCACACTGTTCCATCACTTTTCTTCGTATTCACAGACGTTCTAACTTCCTCCTGCAAAAAACTCTCAGCGCTCTTCAACATTCTGAATCACCATCATCCTTCATCGTCTTCCTGATCATCAAAAGGTACCTACTTTCCTTCCTCTGCTGGTTTTTCTTGCATTTTAACCGATTCGCATCATCCTGTAACTGTCTGGTGCATACGCTGTGGGTTGCTTTTTCCATTTCTCCTTCTGCGTAACTTAGGGCTTCGTCAATCGTCGCAACGAACCTTCGTTCGTTCGCTTTTCACCCTTCTCCCACGATCGAGTCAGCCTCTGCGAACCCTGACCATTTTTCCTTTTCTTCTTCCTTTGCAGCTTCGAGAATGACCCGCTCAAAGATCACCCCGAATCCTCCTCCTTCATCGCGACACCCATCTTCTCAAGCACTCATCCCACCGCGAGCACGCGGTGCTTCATCTTCCCAGGCTGAGAGGCCTGCACCTTCCCGCCCCAACCTGGCCCAGGCGACTCCACCTATCGCCGGAGGAGCCCCCGTTCCCCCGCCAGACTTCGAAAAACTCTACCCATGGGCCAACTCGACCCTGTTGAGGGAAACGTCTTCCGTGAACACTGCTGGAGCAGTCATGCGATTGACTAAGGGGGATGAGCCTCATCAATCATTTCATAAGGAGCCCGATGAAAAGATGATAGTGCTGCCTTGCCCCCCCGATCTACCTGTTTGTGCCGACGATAAGGTGAGCGCTGACGGGCCCTTCTGCTTCGTCTACACAACCTTATTCAAGAAGGTGAAGCTCAAGTTCCCTTTCACCCGTTTCGAAAGGGAGCTCCTTACCGAGCTCAACATCGCCGTCGCCCAGCTTCATCCCAATAGCTGGGCGTTTGTGCGAGCATTCCAAGTGATGTGCGACCATCTGGGGTTGCCCGCATCCGTGGACGTGTTTCTGTTTCTCTTCGAGGCCAAGCACCCAGGAGACCGCCTGTGGATTAGCTTGAATGCGATTGCTGGGAGGTCGATCTTCTCCATCTTCCAACAATCCTATAAGGACTGGAAAGGGAAGTTCGTCCAAGTGCGCCCCAACGACAAAGACGACTCCCTACTCGACGGCTTCCCCTTGTACTGGGTGGACAAGGGGAAAAAAGAGTCAAAGAGCGGCTTCAGGAGACCCAGAAGTCCTGATAGCATGGGAGCGTTGGACAGAGATCTCTGCCTTTTCTGGAAAAAGGTGGCGGATGCCAACATCACCTTCCTTACCACCACCCTGATCTGCTTCGAATTCTACGAGGATCAACTCGAAATTCGAATAGGTTAGAACATTTAAACTGTTGTTTTAATACTGCTTCTGTTTAACTGTTTCTGGGCGTCTTGTGCGTTATGCGCAAGACTTTGGTTTTGTTTTTCTGCACCGATCATCTGCTTTGCTGCATACTGCCTTATGCACTTATTTTCTCTCTGAGTTAACTCACGCATTTTCGTTTTATGCAGATAACATGTTGGGCAAGGGTATGCTCGCTGAATTGAGGGCGCTCGCCCGAACCCACGGGTTGGCGACGGGCTCTCAAACAGTGCCAAATTCCATGGTGGAGATCGCCGCCACTCAGGGCCGATCACCACCCAAGGGCCCAGCACCCTCCGGCGTCCAACCCGCCGCCCAGCGAAAGAAACTTGTCCTCAAGAGGCCTAAGAGGAAAGCTCCCCAGATAGTCCAAGAGGATGAGGAAGAAGATGACGAGGTCACCGAAGATGGCCTCGTTACAAAGAGGAAGAGGGTGGCACCTTCTTCACCACCTGCCCCACCCCCTCTTCCAACCTCAACACCGCCATCTACGCCAGCTCCGCCTCCAACAATGCCATCTCCACCAGCACCCGCTTCCCCAGTCCAAGCCATTCCATTGGCAACTGCGCCGCCTGCGGTCGAGGCCGCCGAGGACAATTTCTTGGAAGACCCCCCAAGCGCCTCCACGCCACATGTATCAGCTGGAGGGGGTCCTCCCTCTAACGCCTCAGCTGCAGATGCCGCTCCAATCGGGGATGAGGTTGCCCACACCTCTCCGATTCTGATCACCGAATCCCCGACGTCGCCACCACGAGCAGAAGCACCCGCTGAAGAACCAACTAAAGAGGGTGGCGACGGAAACCAACAACAGGCCCCACCCGCGCCTCTCCAAGCAGCAAACCTCCCTCTCGAGGTCACGAGGATGTGGGAGCCTCTATCTGCTAAGTTGAAGACAATAGCAGAAGACATTCCCGCCATCATAACCAGGGCGGTGCAGAGCTCCACCAGGAAGCTCCAGGACGACCTCTTCAACCTCAAAACAGAGAACAACACCATGAAGGTTGAGGTGGAGAAGTTGTCCTTCAACTTGACGCTCGCGGAGATTGAACACTCCCGAGTAGAAGACGCAATGAGCACTGAGCTCAGATTGGCGCGCAAGGAGGCCACTGATCTCCGCCATAAGGTGCAGCAACTGGCTCAAGAAAAGATTGAACTGGAGAGCAAGATTGTGCCTTATCGCGTCAAGGTGGCTGACCTGGAGGCTCTCATAAAAACTGACGCCGCCAAGGTGAAGAAACTGGAGCAAAGGTCAGCCGACCGAGAGACCCTCCTTGGAAAGGTGGAAAAGGCGAGGGATGACGCCATGGCTGAGCTCGGTGAAGCCAACAAGAAAAACGGGGAGCTTGCCGCCGAATTGGGACAAGCGCAAGCAGAATCCAAGAAGGTTGCTGAAGACCTTCTCCAGGCTCAAGAAACCAACGAACAACTCAAGAAACAAGTTGAAGAGCTGGAGCAGCAGAATAAGGAGCTGAAAGAGCAAACTGAAGATCTCAAGAAGCGGATTGAGGAACTTCAGAAACAGATTGAAGAACTCAAGCTGAATTCTGCTCAAATTCTGGCTGCTGGATTCGAAGCTGCGCGGGAACAATTTGCCTGCTTGTTCCCCGACCTGGACCTCAGCATGGTGTCTCTTGATAACGAGGTAGTGGATGGAAAGGTGGTTCCTACTGAAGACTAATCGATTCTCTCCATCTGCTACCTTCGTGCCTTTCCCTTGCATATACTTCTGTAATAAACTCGTATTTTCTTGGACATGTATTTTTGAACTGATAATTTACTTAATGAAGTCACTTTCGCATTTCTTCTTGTAACCTCTTCGTCTACCTTTAACTTTCCTTGCGTGATTTACTTCAACGAAATAACTTAGTAAACTCGTAGGCACGATCTTGTACTTAGCCGTTTCGAACCATCTCAACTTCGAATAATAATCACATTTATCAACTCGCAAACTTAAGGCAATGAACCTTAACGTAAAATGATACTCCAAGCAATGGACTTTAACTCGACCCCTGGCTTTATGACGTTGTTACACCCGAGCTTCTTCGTCAACGGGTCTTTGACTTCTCGCCATTGTTTGAACGTTTCCTGGTCGCCAGAGACTCTTAGCGACACCAGCTTCTTCCTGCCTTCAAACCTTGGCCATTGCTCTTTCATCTGGGGGTAGAGGCGCCTTTCGGATCCTTCTCTACCTCCTTGTGCTTCAGAGCAAGAGACCGGGTGGCTAGGCGTTCTCTTCGAACCTACCTTAGCCACCCTCAGAACTTCTTCCAACCTCTACACCATACCTGAACTCGTTCGAGACGAGAAGGATTTTATCTAGCCTGAACTCGCTCATAGGCGAGAAGGTCTTTAACTTGCCTAAACTCGCTCATAGGCGAGAAGGTCTTCAACTCGTGCCTCTACATTGCCCCAGGGGTTACATCTTCTCGCCCCTAGAAACACTGAGGACTTTTGCTGGCGCCTCTACATTGCCCCAGGGGATACATCTTCTCGCCCCCAGAAACACTGAGGACTTTTACTGGTGCCTCTACATTGCCCCAGGGGTTACATCTCCTCGCCCCCAGAAACACTGAGGACTTTTCGCTGGTGCCTCTACATTGCCCCAGGGGTTACATCTTCTCGCCCCCAGAAACACTGAGGACTTTTCGCTCTTCCTTGCCTGCACTCGCTCGGCGACGAGGAGGTCTTTAACTTGCCTCAGGACGCGCGAGGGCGTTGAGGTCTTTTAACTGGTGCCTCCGATCGCCGAAAGACGACGAGGACTTAAAAACTTTAACTGATGCCTCCAATCGCGGAAAAACGATGAGGACTTAAAAACTTTATAGAAAGCATGCAATATATCTTTAACTCGCCTTGAGTCACGTACAAGTGACAAGGTCTTTCTTCAAAACTTTTTTGAAAACAGCAAGCATGCAATCTGAAAACGCCTTATACTTCGAAAACTCTTCTTTTATTGGGTGGCCTCATTAAAAACCCTCCTTAGGGAAAAAAGAGTGCCCCCTTCAAACTGTTTTATCAGAGACATTGTAATATAACTTTTGTGTTTGTCTTTACTTACAAAGCTCTTAACTATAGTACAACTTCAGGTGCGTGGCGTTCGAGGTGCGAGGAATCGCCCCTCCTTCCAGCGTCTCTAAGCGGTAGGCGCCGTTCCCGAGCGCCTCGGTTATTCTGAACGGTCCCGTCCACTTAGGCGACAGCTTATTCTCCATCTCGTACTGGTGGGCTTTTCTCATCACCAGGTCGCCTTCTCTAAACTGCCTTGGCATCACCTTCGAGTTGTACCTTCGTTCAATCCTTCTCTTCACCGCCTCAGCCTTCAATCTCGCCTCTTCTCTGACCTCGTCCAGTAGATCCAGGTTCAGCCTTCTCTCTTCATTTGAGTCTTCCTCTACAAAGTTCTGGAATCTCGGTGAGCTCTCCTGGATCTCTACTGGAATCATCGCATCACACCCATAGACCAAACTGAACGGGGTCTCATGGGTTCCTGACTGCTCGGTGGTGTGGTATGCCCAGACTATACGGGGCACCTCCTCAGCCCAGCTTCCCTTGGCTTTTTCTAGCCTTCTCTTTAAACCTCTCAACAACACCCGATTAGCTGACTCCACCTGGCCGTTTGTCTGAGGGTGCTCGACGAATGCAAACACTTGTTGAATTCCCACCTCTTCGCAAAGCTTCTTCAACAGGTGACTTGCAAACTGAGTCCCATTGTCCGACACCAGGCGCTTAGGCACTCCAAACCGGCACACGATGTTCTTCCACACGAAACCTTCGATCTTGTGTGCGGTGATCTGGGCCACTGGTTCTGCTTCGATCCACTTGGTGAAATATTCAATCGCCATCACCAAGTACTTCATCTGCCTGATCGCCAGCGGGAAAGGTCCCAGGATATCGATTCCCCAGGTTTGAAACGGCCAAGGGCTGTAGATCGACTTCAACTCCTCAGGAGGCGCCTTGTGCCAATCGGCGTGCTGTTGGCACTGTTTGCAACACTGCGCATACTTCTTGCAGTCTTCTCTCATCGTTGGCCAGTAGTAGCCTGCACGGAGAGTCCTCGCGGCCAGAGCTCGACCCCCGACGTGGCTTCCGCATATACCTTCGTGGAGCTCCGCCATGATTCTCGTGCACTTCTCGCCATGTATACATTCCAGGAGCGGGTGAGTGAACCCAAACCTGTACAGATCGCCATCAATCAGGGTGTACTTGCTAGAATTCTTCTTTACTTTCCTAGCCTCAGTCGGATCCAGTGGGAGAAGGCCATCTGCCAGGCACCGCTTGTATTGTGTTATCCAAGTGTCTGGCTCATGGGTAGCGCAGACCTGCATCACGTTTACCTTCTCTCCCCGACATGCTCTAATTCTCGGCGATCTCAGAGTTTCTTGCATCAGGGACTTATGGCTTCTCGCTACTTTCTCCGTCGACTTGCTTATCTGAAGGACCAGGTGATCTGCCACAAATGCTCTCGGCGTCTTCAGAGTTTCTTGAATCACCGTCCTCTGCCTACCCCCCTTGCCTGAACTGGCGAGCTTGGCTAGCAAGTCAGCTCGGGCATTCTGCTCTCCGGGCACATGCACTACTTCAAAGGAGGCAAAGGAACTCTTCAACTCCTGCACATATTCCAGATAGGCCGCCATTTGTGGATCCTTAGCCTGGAACTCACCTGTTACTTGCCCTGTGACTAGCAGCGAGTCACTCTTAGCCATCAGCACCCTAGCTCCCATCTCTTTGGCCAGCAAAATTCCGGCGATCAGCGCCTCATACTCTGCTTGATTGTTACTGGCTTTGAAGGCGAATCTCAAATATTGCTCGATCAGCACGCCGTTGGGCCCTTCTAAAATGACTCCAGCACCGCTACCCTGCTGGTTCGACGATCCATCCACCGAGAGTACCCAACGGAAACCGTCCCCTTCAACTCGTGTCGCCTCAGACGAGAGCTCGACCACGAAATCTGCAAAGATTTGCCCCTTAATCGGGCCTCGGGGCTCATACTTGATGTCAAACTCTGACAGCTCCACTGCCCATTTCACCATCCTTCCCGCAACGTCGGGCTTCTTCAAAACTTTCTGGATGGGCAGGTCAGTCATCACCAGTATGGTGAAGCTATGGAAATAGTGGCGCAACCTCCTCGCCGAAAACACCACAGCCAGCGCAGCCTTCTCCAGGGTCTGATATCTCGTTTCGGGGCCCTGCAACACCTTACTAACAAAATAAATAGGCTTCTGAGCCTGATCTTGATCCTGAGCGAGCACCGCACTCACCGCCCTCTCAGTTACAGCAAAATACAACCTGAGAGGGGTTCCCACCAGCGGTTTGCACAAAACCGGCGGGCTCGCCAGATACTCCTTCAGCTTGACAAAGGCTTCCTCGCACTCCTTCGTCCAGGCAAACTTGTTGTTGCGTCTCAAGCATTGAAAATAGGGATGGCCCTTCTCTCCGCTAGCCGACACGAAGCGAGACAGGGCTGCCATCCGTCCTGTTAGCTGCTGGACCTCTTTCACCGTAGCTGGGCTCCTCATCGCCAAGATGGCGGCAGATTTGTCGGGGTTGGCCTCTATGCCTCTTTCAGTCAAGAGGAAACCCAAAAACTTTCCAGCCTCCACGCCGAAAATGCATTTCTCTGGATTAAGCTTTAACCTGAACTTGGCGATCGTCGTGAACAATTCTTCCAAGTCTGCAACGTGCTTGCTTTTTTCCGGCGAGGTCACGACCATGTCATCGACGTACGCTTGCACGTTCCTTCCCAGCATTGGTGCAAGTACTCGATCCATCAACCTCTGGTACGTGGCCCCCGCGTTCTTCAGCCCAAACGGCATCACCTTGTAGCAGTAGCACGACCTCTTCGTCATGAAGGTTGTCTTCTCTTCATCCATGGGATGCATCTTAATCTGATTATACCCCGAGAAGGCATCCAGGAAGCTCAACAGCTTACACCCTGCAGCACTATCCACCAGGGCATCTATGCTTGGTAAAGGATACGAATCCTTTGGGCAAGCTTTGTTCAGGTCAGTGAAATCGACGCACATGCGCCATTTCCCATTACTCTTCTTCACCAGCACGACATTTGCCAGCCATTCGGGGTACTGAACCTCCCTTATGTGGCTCGCAGCGAGGAGCTTCTGTGTTTCATCTCTAATCGCCTGCCTCCTCTCCTCGTTGAACTTTCTTCTTCTTTGTCGCACTGGTCTCACCAAGTTGTCCATCGCCAGATGATGGCACAAGAAGTCAGGATCAATCCCGGGCATGTCCGAAGCGGACCATGCAAAACGCGTCCAGATGCCGCTCAATCACCTTGGCGATCTGGTCCTGGAGCTCGACCTCCAGAGATCTTCCCAGCTTGAAGATTTTTCCCCCGATCTCTTTCTCGAGCCACTGCTTGACAGGTTTTGGCCTGGATTCTCTGGCGATCACCGCCCTGGCGATTCCCTGCTCCCTCGCTTCCTCAGGGCGATTCCGCGCCTCTTCCTCCTCCAGACCAGCGTTTCCCTCCACCAGCTCAGCGTCCACCATCTCCACGTCCCTTCCGGCGGTCTCTTCTGCTACCGTCGATCTGGGCTTCATACCGGGAGGTGGGGTGGTTGTTACATAACTCACTGATCTCTTGTTTTTCAGGCTATTCTCATAGCACTTTTTTGCTTCCTTCTGATCAGACTTGATCGTGATCACCACCCCTTCCATAGACGGCAACTTCACCTTCATGTGCCGAGTCGACGGTATAGCGCCTATCCTGTTAAGCGTAGGCCTTCCCAACAGGATGTTGTATGCTGAAGGGGCGTTTACAATGAGGTACTTGATTTTCTCCGTCCTTGAACCAGCCTCATCTGTAAACGTGGTTCTCAACTCAATGTACCCCCTGACCTCCACTTGGTCACCAGCGAACCCATATAGGCACCCTCCATAGGGCCTCAGCTGGTCAAGGGGCAGCTCCAGCTGCGTGAAGGTCGGCCAGAACATCACGTCTGCCGAGCTTCCCTGGTCCACCAGAACTCGGTGAACCTTCCTTCCCGCCGTAATCAACGAAATGACTATGGGATCGTTGTCATGGGGCACAACGTCCTGAAGATCCTGCTTGGTGAACGTAATGTCCACCTCCGGCGAGTGATCTTCGAACATATCCACTGTCATCACCGACCGCGCGTACTTCTTCCTCTGCGATGCGGTGCATCCACCACCTGAGAAGCCTCCTGCAATGGTGTGGATTTCCCCATGGATAGGCATCTCGTGTTGCTGGGCTCCCCCACCTGCTGGCTGGGAACTTGACGCTCCCCCCGTTCTCCTGTCCAGCAGATAGTCATTTAGGAACCCGCTCTTAACCAGATCATCGAGCTGATACCCTAAGGACAAACACGAGTCCAAAGTGTGGCCAAAGCCCTGGTGAAACTCGCACCAGGCGTCTGGCTTTGGTCCCAGCACCTTGTCGCCCACCTTCTCAGGCGCTTTTAACCTAGCAGATATATTGGGAATGGCGATCAAGTCTACCAATCCCATAACAAACTTGTGCTTAGGCGGGCGATTGTACTCCCGGCGTGCTGGTTGCTGGCGTCCCTGGCCCCTCCCCTTGTTCCTCCTATCATAAGGATGGCGAGTCCTCTGGTCCTTCCTGGCCGCCGCCGCTGTCTCCAGCACCCTTTGCGGCTGGATCCTGGTTTGGGCGCGTGGCCTAGCGGGAGCCACACTCCCTCTCTTCTCGGCGACCTCACTCTCGTCGGCGATGTGAGCAACCGCAAGTCGCCTGACCTCAGCAAATGTTGCAGGGTGAGCCCTGATCAAGGCCTCGCAGAATGGTCCTGGCAGCACGCCCTTCTTGAATGCATAGACCAGCATTTCTTCATCTTTAGCCGACGATCTGACCATCTGCGCTCCAAAGCGATTCAGGTAGTCTCTGAGGGACTCTCCCTGGTACTGCCTTATATCAAACAAATCATAAGACACCCTGGGCGGTGCCTTGTTCACGATGTATTGCTCGACGAAAACCTTCGAGAACTGCTGAAAATTGGTTATGTGACCGTCGGGTAGGCTCACAAACCATTCCAACGTCGTTCCCTGGAGCGTGCTTACGAACATCTTGCAATACACGGTGTCTGACCCTCCCGACAGCATTATCTGCGTATGGAACGTGGTTAGATGAGCCTCTGGATCCTCCACGCCGGTAACGACAGCCTTGACAGGGACCATGCTCGTAGGAATAGGCGTGTCAGTAATCGCCTGAGCGAAAGGCATAGGAAAAACACGAGGTGGCGACGACGGCGCAACCTTTTCAGCGATAGGACGCCCTTGCTGCTGCTGAAGAGCTTGACGCAGCTCCTCAGTCACCTTGGTAAGCTCATCATTCCTGGCCCGAGAGGCGGCCAGGTCCTCATGCATTCGCGCCTGCTCTACGCGCGAGGCTTCCACAGTCGCCTGCAACGAGCGCATAATATCTACCATTTGCGCCATAGTCATGGCGGCGTCGCCTTCAGCAGCGACAGGCGCCACGGGGCTTGAACGATTGCTTCTCATTTTTCTCATGAACTTCAGCGAATCACAGAATGCAGCGAGCAACACCTACCTCAGCTACGATCGACTCAGCGATCAACCGGAAAAACTTTGCGAAACTCCGCAAGAAAATTCAAGAACACCGCAACCTCCAAAGAAATCACTGCTCCTCCCCCGGATAACTAATCGAGCGAAAGAACTCAACTCCACCGAACAAATTACGCGTAAACAGCAGGAAAACCTCCCTTCTTCGATCGAAAACCCAAACAAACGGTACAAAACGCGAATTCACCGAACAAACTTCAAGCAAACAGCGAACGATGGTTGCACCAGCACACAACCATGCAGAAAACTTCGAAAACCTTCAAGAACTCACGTTGTGGATGGGAGCAAGTTTTACACGGCCCCACGGTGGGCGCCTGATGATCCTGCCTGTTGACCGGAACGCTGGAAACTGCCTCGTCAAGGGATCGACGTGCGCACCGCTTCAAACCCTCCGTTCCTCTTCGAGATCCACCTCAAGAACTTGCAAAGGAACAGAACGGCGCCGCTGCGGCCGATCGCACTCCAACGCCCAAGTCAGTGACCGAATCACCAAATACTAAGAGAACAGGAACCGTGCAAATTCTCTCTCACAGTGTGCTCTAGAACTCGCAAGCGTAAAGAGTATAATCTGAACGTGCGTACCTGAGAAAGTTCGTTGAGAACTCTTATATACCTGGTTACTTTCTCTCTCCTGGTAGTTACAGACTTGGACACGTGGCTCTCATCTAGTCGTACACGTGCCTTCATCTGGAGCCTCCTTGACTTGGGCGCTGCTTCTACTCTCGTTTTTGGCTAAGTTACTTATGCATGGTACTGCCCAGTGCATAGCTTAACTTGGGAGTGCGATCTCTACTGGAACTGGCGAGTTAGGGTGCCTTCATACACCTTCCCTGTGGTCTCGCCGGCCGCCTTCATAATCTGCACCAACTTCATTCTCTGGCGATGTGCTTTCTCTGGCGATCTCCAATCACTAGGTCGCCTGAGCTTACATCTGGCGACTTCACCTTTAACAAGGTGATCGCCGGTTCTGGTATGCTGGAGATCGGAGCACGCCAACTTAACAACTGGCGACTTCACGAGCCCCCCGACTTCCTCCCCTTCTGCCAACCTGGCGCCTTGTCAACACACCTATACTGTAGCTGGATGCCACGTCATCACTTCCGACTACCAGGACGGTACAGATATTATATGCTGAAGGGGCGTTCACAACAAGGTATTTGATTTTCTCCGTGCGCGAGGCGGTCCCATCCGTGAACGTTGTTCTTAACTCAATGTATCCCCTGACCTCGACTTGATCACCCGCAAAACCGTATTAGCAGCCCCCATATGGCCTCAACTGATCTGTGGATAGTTGTAGCCTTTCGAAGTTCGGCCAGAACATCACGTCTGCCGAGCTCCCTTGATCGACCAAGACCCGATGAACCGTTCTTCCTGCCGTGACGAGCGAGATCACAATGGGATCGTTGTCATGCGGCACAACATCCCTGAGGTCTTCCTTAGTGAACGTGATGTCCACATCGGGCGAATGATCCTTGATCCTGCCTGTTGACCGGAGCGCTGGAGAATGCCTCGTCAAAGGATCGACGTGCGCGCCGCTTCTCACTTCCGTTCCTCCTCTGGATCTATCTCAAGAACCTGCAAAGAAACGATACAGCGCCGCTGCGGCCGATCGCACTCCGACGCTCAAGTCAGTGACGGTATCACCAAATACTAAGAACTGGAACCATGCAAACTCTCTCTCTCACAAACAGCTCTGTCACTCGCAAGCGTAAAGTGTATGAACTGAACGTGCGTACCTCAGAAAATCTGTTAAGAACTCTTATATACCTGGTGGTTTTCTCTCTCCTGGCAGTTACAGACTTGGACACGTGGCTCGCATCCAACTGTACACGTGCCATCATCTGGAGGCTCCCTGACTTGGCGCTGCTTCTACTCTCATTTTGGCTAAGTTACTTATGCATGGTACTGCCCAGTGCATAGCTAACTTAGGAGTGCGATCTCTACTGAAACTGGCGAGTTAGGGCCTTCATACACCTTCCCTGTGGTCTCGCCGGCCGCCTTCATAATCTGCTTCTCCTTCGTCTTCGGCGATGTGCTTATTCTGGCGATCTCCGACTGCCTGGTCGCCTGAGTCTACATCTGGCGACTTCATCTTCAACCTGGCGATCGCCTATTCTGGTAAACTGGAAATCGGAACACGCCAACTTAACAATCGGCGACCACACGTGCCTCCCGACTTCCTTCCCATCTGCCAACCTGGCGCCCTGCCAACACGCCTACACTGTAGCAGGATGCCACGTCATCGCACCCGTCCACCAGGGCGGTACACAAGCCCCCCAGTCTTAAGCGAAGACTTGTCTAGCGAAAAGACTGAAAGAGCCCTCGTCAACACCGATCTACATGGCACTGACGCAGAATTCCAAGCGATAGTACTTTCTGCTGCTCTGACGCTCCACCAAACCCTTCGCGCATCGCTCGACACGTGGCTTCATCAACGGCTCTCTTCATCTGCCGTTAGCGCTTCCAAAACTTATTTCGAAAACCCTTAAACCCCTTACGCTCCTACTGTTCCATCACTTTCTTCACACTTGCGTATGCTCTCATTTCCTTCTGCGAAAGCTCTCGACGTTCCTCGACGCTCTAGATCACCACCTCCCTTCAACGTTTTCCTGATCATCGAAAGGTAACTACTTTCCTTCATCTGCTGGGTTCCCTTGCATTTTCACCGATTTGCATCATCCTGTAACTGTCTGGTGCATACGCTGTGGGCTGTTTTTCCATTTCTCCTTCTGCGTAACTTAGGGCTTTGTCGATCGTCGCAACGAACTCACATTCGTTCGTCTTTCACCTTCCTTCTATGATCGAGTCAGCCTTTGTAACCCTCCTGATTATTTTTTTTTCTTTCTTCTTCGTTTGCAGTTGCTATCATGACTCGCACGAAGATCACCCCCAACCCCCCTCCATCAGCGCGAAACCCTCCTTCACAAGCACACGACTCAACGCAAGTTCGTGGTGCTCTCTCTTCGCAGGCTGTGAGGCCTGCGTCTTCCCAAACCGCTCTGGCCCAGGCGACTCCACCAAACGCTGGAGGAGCCCCCATCCCTCTGCCAGACTTCAAGACTTTATACCCATGGGCTAACCCAACCCTCTTAAAGGAAACCTCGTCGGTGAACACTGCGGGAGCGGTTCTGCGATTGACCAATGGGGACGAGGCCCACCAATCGTTTCACAAGGAGCACGATGAGAGAATGATGGTGCTGCCTTGCCCCGCCGCTCTGCCAGTGTGCGCCGATGATAAAGTGAGCGCCGACGGGCCCTTCTGCTTCGTCTACACCACTTTCTTCAAGAAGGTCAAACTCAGGTTCCCTCTTACTCGATTTGAGAGGGAACTCTTAACCGAGCTCAACATCGCTGCCGCCCAGCTTCACCCCAACAGCTGGGCGTTTGTCCGAGCTTTCGAGATAACGTGCGCCCACCTGGGGTTGCCCGCGTCAGTGGACGTGTTTTTATTCCTGTTTGAGGCCAAGCACCCAGGAGATCGCCTGTGGGTCAGCCTGAATGCCATTGCTGGGAGATCCATTTTCACCATCTTCCAGCAGTCGTACAAGGATTGGAAGGGGAAGTTCATCCAGGTTCGCGCAAATGACAAAGACCCTTCCCTTCTCGACGGTTTCCCCTTGTACTGGGTGGACAAGGGGAAAAAGGAGTCCAAGAGCTGCTTCAGGAGGCCCAGAAGTCCTGATAGCATGGGAGCTTTGGACCGAGACCTTTGCCTATTCTGGAAGAGGGTGGCAGATGCCCACATAACATTCTTGACCCCCACCCTGATTTCCTTCGAGTTCTTTGAGGACCAGTTGGAATTCCAAATAGGTCAGGACGCTACACTCTTGTCTTGACATTGCTTCTGATATTGTTTCTGGGCGTCTTGTGCGACACACACAAGACTTTGGTTTTATCTTTTCTGCATATGCCTGTTTTTGCTGTCTCATTGCCTTGTACAATAATCATTTTCCCCTTTGAGCTAACCCATGCACTTTCGTTTCATGCAGATACCATGTTGGGTAAGAACATGCTCGCCGACTTGAAGGCGCTCGCCCGCAACCACGGGTTGGCGACCGGTTCCCAGACGGTGCCCAACTCGGCGGTCGAGAAGGCCATCATTCATGGGCGATCACCGCCTAAGGAGCCCACCCAACGAAAGAAACTGGTCCTTAAAAGGCCAAAGCGAAAAGCCCCCAAATCGTCCAAGAGGAGGAGGAAGAGGACGACGAGGTCACTGAGGATGGCCTCGTTACAAAGAGGAAAAGGGTGGCACCACCTTCTCCACCTGCCCCACCCCCTCTTCCAGCTTCAACACCACCATCAACACCTGCTCCTCCTCCCTCATCGCCAACACCACGAGCCCCTTCACCACCAGTCCAAGCAACTCCGCTGGCCACTGCGCCACCAGCAGTCGAGGCTCAAGAGCCAAACTTTCTGGAGGACCCCCCAAGTGCCTCTACGCCCCATATCTCAGCTGGAGGGGGCCCTCCTTCAAACGCTTCAGCTGCAGAGAACGTTCCGACCGGGGATGAGGTTGCTCACACCTCCCCAAT
This sequence comes from Phaseolus vulgaris, assembly GCF_000499845.2. NCBI lineage: Eukaryota > Viridiplantae > Streptophyta > Magnoliopsida > Fabales > Fabaceae > Phaseolus > Phaseolus vulgaris. Next base: position 24,225,309 of record NC_023749.2, read on the forward strand.
TCTTATTACCGAGTCCCCGGTCGCGTCGCCACGCCAG